>NC_081410.1:17803472-18115972 GCF_030272615.1 Cryptomeria japonica
GAGATTGATGCCATCGGCTCCCAAGTTGGCCAACTCATCCGCTCTTTTATTGCCCTCCCTATAAATATGATTGACTGTGAACCTATCAAAATCTTTGCATAAGTCAAGAGCTTTTGATAGAAAAGTATTTAGTTTCCAATTAGGCATACTACCTTTCCTCAGAGCATTGACAATTATAGCCGAATCTCCTTCAATTTCCAAGTTCTTAACTCCTAGTTTCCTACATAAATGCAGACCCTCCACTAGGGCCATAAGTTCCGCCCAGTTGTTGGTGTTGATGCCACCCGGAGAGGCAAGGGTTTCTAGTTCCTTGCCTTCCCAATTATGAACAACACAACCTATCCTTGCTTGCCCTAGGTTGCCACGGGATGCCCCATCAAAGTTTAGCTTCACCCAACCTTTGCCTGGGGGCTGCCATCTGCATGCATCCCTTGATCGAAGACTTGCAATAGGACCATCTCCTACTAAGGGAGGAAAGGATAAGCCTTCCCAACACTTTATCATTTTTTCATCCCAATAAGTGACATAGGCATTCTTCAATGCACCTGATGACAGTCGGTTGCTCATGAGCTCAGTGATAGCTGACTCTATCTTGTTAATGATTTTGGGAACCTCTAGTTTTTCATTCTTAAAGAGACGTCTATTTCTCTCCTTCCATAGTTCCCACATAATGGAAGAAAGAAGAGTTGTCCATAAACCTTCACAAAGACAACCACGCCTGAGGAGAGGCCATGCCTTGAGCATTCCAAAGATGGTGTGGGGGAAGGCCGCAAACCATTCAAGTTTGTTGGTGAACCAGATCCAACATTTGTGAGCAAAGGGGCAATTAAGGAGGATATGGTTGGTGTCTTCCTCATCTGCCTCGCAAAGAGGACATCTACTAGGGCCCTAATACCCCATTCTTCTGAATTTGTTTGCAGTTAGGAGCTTGTTCTAAACCGCAAGCCAGGAGAAGATACCTGCCTTAGGCAGACAATATTTATCAGAGCAAAGTTTCAAGGGAAGCTCAGTCATAGGTCTTAAACATGATTTGGAGATGAGAGAGCACCCATCCTTGGAGTTGTATTCTCCTCTTAGGGAGCCATCTCAGACGAGCTTGTCCTCATTCTAACCTAAGGCAATGTTCCTTAATTTAAGAATTGTCATAAGTTTTTGTTTATCCCTTACCAAGATATCCTCATCTTCCTTCTTGATCCACTGCCCCATCCTCTGAGGGGGAGATATAGTTGTTTAACAGGGGACCTCTATGAGATTCAAGAAGGATACGAGTAGCACCAAAGTCATGGATATTATCAATAGCCTTATATCCACCCCATGAATCCGACCAGAAAAGAGCTTTATCCCCGGACCCCAAGTTCCAAGTAATTCCGTCAGAGATAATCCTCCTGCAGTCTAACATAAAATTCCATGGGCAGGACCCTCTAGGGGGGTTGGTTTCTCTGAATATTTGGATAGGATTCCCTCCATTAAGGTATTTGTGGTGCAGCAAGTGAGCCCATTTGAGGTGGGGGGTTCTAAACATCCTCCAGACCAACATGGCACCCAAAGCTTTGCCCTGATCATGAGGTTTTTAATGCCAACTCCTCCTTCTTCTTTAGGTTTGCATATCTTGTCCTAGGATATGAGTGATATTTTACGATTGTCATTAGCACCTTTCCAAAAGAAAGTCCTGAGATGCTTGTTGAGCTCTGCAAGTTTAGAAGAAGATAAATGTTGACAGGAGAGTTGGTAAATGGGCATAGCTGACAAGACCAATCTAACCAAGGTTGCTCTACCTGCAGATGGGAGCCATTTTCCTTTCCAAGTGTTAATCCTAGACTTGATTTTATCCACCAAGTTGTCCCATAAATTTGAGGGTCTTCTACCCTTGTCAAGGGGAATGCCTAGGTATTTGCAAGGAAGAGTTCCTTCACTAATCTCTAGGACATTGCTAATCACTTTTCCTAAGGAGGGGTCTATGTTGAACATGAAAACTGTAGACCCGCTGGTAATGGGGATTCCTTGGATCCCACCTTCCTCTTTGGCCTTAGAGATGGATCTACCTAGGGCTTCAACCATGATGATGAAGAGGAAGGGGGACATAGGATCTCCTTCCTTGAGCCCTCTTGAGCTGCTGAAGAAACCTTCCGGGGAACCATTAACCAAGACCGAGAATTTGGGGGTGGATATACATTCAAAGATTAGGTTGATCCAAGATTTGGAAAATCCAAAGGCCTCCAAGCATTTGCATAGGAAGTGCCAATCAACTTTGTCGTAAGCTTTGCTTATGTCTAATTTGACTCGCATACTTAGGGCCCTGTTGAGCTGGACCAAATGAATGGCCTCTTGGGCTATAATAACCCCATCATAGATTGATCTATCTGCTACGAAGCTGGTTTGTTCTTCACTAATGATAATGGGGAGAAGATTCTGGAGTCTGGCTGCTAGGGTTCTGGTTAAGAGTTTGTACAGAGTGTTGCAAAGGGCTATTGGTCTGAAGTCATTAAAGCTTTCAGGATTCTCTTTTTTGGGGATGAGAGCTAAGAAGGTATTGTTGATTTCTTTGAGAATCTTACTAGAGTTCCTAATACCTTCTAAGGCATCTGTGATCTCTGTCCCCATAAAACCCCAACATTTTTGGAAAAAGCTAGTGGGAAGCCATCTGGACTCGGGACCTTGTCGGGATTCATCTTCATAAGGACAAATTTAACCTCCTCCTTAGAGAATTTCTTTGACAGGATTTTGTTGTGGTCATCGTTAATGAGTTTTGGAAGATTCTTGATAATATTGAGTTGGCCCTTGAGGTTGGAGCCTTCAATATTTTTTAAGATTTTATCAAAAAACCTTGCTGCCTCGGAGGCAACATCATCCAGTTCAGACAGGATGGAACCTTGGAAATTCTTAATTTTAGAAATTTGATTGACCCATCGCCTTTGCTTGGTACTATTGTGGAAAAACTTAGTATTTCGTTCCCCATCACTCAACCAAGTCTCCCTCAATTTTTGTTTCCAAAAGATCTCTTCATTTGAGAGTGTCTTTTCATATTCAGAGAGTAGAGCTTTTTCTTTGAGGAAGAGATGTTCATCCATCCCCTTCTCAAGAACCTCAATGTTAATATTCTTAAGATCATTTTCTATTAGGAGTTTTTTATCGAAAATATTTCCAAAATTAGTCTTGTTCCATTCTAAGAGCTTCCTTTTGATAAGCTTTAACTTGCTTGTGATAATAAACATCTTCGAACCAGAGAAAACAGAGCTTCTCCAACAGTTCTCAATTAAGTTTTAAAAGTTATCATCTTTGAACCACATGCTCTCAAATTTGAAGGGACATTTTTTAGGGGAGTGGTTAGATAATAAGATTAGTTGGAGTGGGAAATGGTCAGATCCTGCTAAAGGGAGGGGTTCTGCATTCAGGGTAAAGTTAAGCTTCAAGAGCCCTCCATGGATAAAGAACCTATCTAGTTTCTCAGCAATGTTATAGAAACAAAGCCTTCTGTTGTTCCAGGTGAAGGCATTATCTGTCGTCTAGATTTCCAACAGGGAGTTCCTATTGATCTAATGATTGAAATCTAGAGCTGCTAGAGGAAGTTTGTTTCTACCTCCTCTTTTGTCTACTATCTTAGTGATAACATTGAAATCTCCCCCAATGATGCATACATCATTTGGGAAACTTCTGAGGAAAGACTCCAGTTCCACCCACACCCTAGCCTTATCCCTAATTTGGATAGGATCGTAAACGTTAATCAATTTGAATCTTAGGTTATTTTTATAACTTACTACTTCTCCTCCCATCCAATTTTTCTTAATCTCTAAAGTTGTAAACGAGATGAATCTAGAGTCCCAAATGATGGCTAAGCCCCCTGAGGCCCCTGTAGTAGGGGAGTGCTTTAGCTGTCCAACGCCTAGTTTTTTTCTCAAAAAGGGCTATCTCAGAGGAGTTCATTTTGGTTTCTTGGATTAACATTATATCTGGTTTAGAATCAGAGATGCAGCGCTTTAAGATGCGCTATTTGTTAGGGGCATTCAGACCCCTAACATTCCATATTATGATTTTCATGGCTCTGTGGGGAGGAACTTCCCCTCCCCTGCATTAAAAAGATTAGATATTTTAGACTGACCCCTTGCTTCTCCATCCTTTGATCTTAGTTCAGCAAGGGATCTCTTGCCTCTTTTCTTATTGATTTTATCACAGTCAGGAGAATCTTTACTTCTTTCAGAGCTGAGAATGCCTAAATTGTTTGGGTTATCATTTTCTAAGTTGTCTAATGTTATAAAAAGTTCATCTAATTCTAAGTTGATTTTGGAAATATCCATTAGATTTTTGACATAGAAATCCCTTTGTCTTTCTAGTTCCTCATCATCAAAAATTTCATCAACCAATTGATCCATAAGGTCGTTTACTACTTCTTCCCCTACAAATTTGGCAATGATGTTAACTTCCCTAGCAACTCGATCACTCTCAGATTCTGCAATTGAATCTGAAACAACCATCAAAGATGGAGGATGGACCTCTGACATCTCGAAGGTCTCCAATCTTGAGACTTGAGAGATTGGTTGACCCTGCACAGGTGCCATTCCTGGATTCAGGGGAGGCATATCCCTCTCTGATTGCTCAGAAGAGGAGGTGAGTTCCATTAAATGGGACTACCTCGAAGGACTTAGCCTCTCCAGTGGGATGAGAGAGCTAGATGATGACAAATGAGTCAGTCCGGGCTGCTCTTTCTAAGGGAGCACCTCACTGATTTCACCTTCTTCCAGGTCTCGATCCCAAAGTAATAAGTCAACTATAGGTGGATTAATAGTTGGCAATGGAGGAAGAGGTGGGCGAGATATCTTAACAGGGGAGCTGTGAGGACATAAGTCTGTGGGAAATGATTAGAGTTGATATTAAACTTATAGCCTTCAAAGGTAAAACCCCCTCCTTCCACAAATCTAAATGGGGTGCCATTAGATTTGAGGACCGATTCAGAGAAAGGTTTCTCATAGGGGATCTTCCTTGGCGTAGACTCTTTGAAAGAACCATTATAAAAGGGCAGTTCTAGGGTTAAGCATAAATTGTCGCATTTCACTGTTATGGGCTCTAAAGATTTAATGTTAATATTCATATCAACAATCAAAAGTTGGTTAAAGAAGCTTAGGGCTGATTTTTTAACTTCTACAAATTTGCCTATTTTGTTACGTATTATTCTTAAGATCTCATTATTTCGCAATTCTACAAGGAATTTATCAAGTGAAATTGCTCTGTTAACCATGCAGGAATTAAATTGAGATGGAAGAAAGAGGGGTTACCATTCCCGACAATCAAACCCTAGACCTTTGAATGTTAATATGTCCCCGTTTAGCAAAGAATTTCTCAAACTTTGATTACCACATTCAATACCTAAGAAATTATCAGGAAGGATATCAATTTTTACCTGCTTATTGAGAGAAGCCAACACCCAATTAGCAATTTGATCAAACGGGATCCCCCAGCCTTTCCAGTGAGTAAAGATCATTCTGTCATTGCAATGCATTTGATACTTGATCTTAGTATGGGTATCAATTTCAATGACCAGCCCATTAGGATTAGCTGGAGGATTCGAAGGTTAATTCGGCTTAGGATGCTTAGCCTCCTTTAAATTGTGATTATTCATGAAAGAGTGACGATCCGGGGATACCATTTTCTTTGATAATTTACCCAAGGACCTTCGAGGAGGAAAAATATGACGAGCAGAGGAAATCTTTGACTGGTTAGGTTTTACAAAACCCTCCTCTTGATAATGATTGGGATTCCTCTTGAGGTAGTTTGGTTGCCCTAATGCTCTGTTGTTTCTGCGGCTCACCAAATGCCAATCCCGATCCCAACCCTTGCAAAGAGGAGGGGGAGCCCTAATCGTATCAGCTAGAAAATATTTAGTTTTTGCAAAGAAGGCTTCTTGATCGTGGGTCCGTGATATAACCTTGCCAGGTTCCTCAATCCCAGAGATATTAGCCAAAACAACGAACCGATTTACAAAGCCTCTGTAAAATCCTTGTTGCGGGAAAGAATGCTTGAAAAAGGGTGTCGATGCAATGCATCGATTTTTCGTTCGCAGAGACATTTTTTTCGCTCTGGTTCATTTTGTCCCCTTCCATTTTTTCGCAGAGTTACCCAAGAATACACTTCGTTTGATTGTTTGTTTTAAAGAAAATATTTTATTTCTTTCTTCTTTTTGAATGATGTGTGTGTTAAGATGTTTGTCAAATCTAAAATCCTATCTGATTATTTCTTGTTCTTGGCTAAAGTCCATTCCTGAAGTTAATTTTTGGTTTATGGAAAGAAGTTATTTCCTGGGTGTTTTTAGATTAAAATTTTGAGAAGATTGGGAAAAGTTATTATGGCAACTTTTGCCAAGATTTTTATTGTGCATGAAAATTGCAAGATTTGGGAGGAATGGGATTTACTAGAGAAAATATTTCCTCTTGTTTGATTTTTGTTTCGATATTTGGCTATGGCAGTCCTTTTTAATATTTGTGCATCTCTGTGGAATTATTTAGTTATTTCAGAAATAAATTTAATCATTAATTAAATTTATTGTGTTATTAAAAGTTAAGGGAAATTGTTTTATTATATTATTTTGGAGAAATTATGTATTAATTAATTTCCCTTTTAATAAATTTGATTGGAAATAAATTTTGGTTGAAAATAGAATTTACTGGTTTTTAGGTTATTGTATGTTAAAAATAAAAATAAAATATATATAAAATAAATAAATAAATAAATAAATAACCTTTGGTAGTTGCTACCGGCGGTAGTACCTGCTACTGCAAGGTAGCACTTGCTACCTACGATAGCATGGTTATATTAATTCACTGTTTCCTAGTTAAAATTTTGTGCAGTCCGAAATATGGTATATATATATATATATAAGTAGAGTTTGGTTATTTTCGGAAAAGCTTATAATTTTAGATTCTATATTTGTGCTTGGAAATACATTATGAGATTAATTTTTATGTGATTGATTAACCTTATTGGACAAATGACAAAATTGATTTCTTTGTATTAATATAGTTGTATTTTCTTATTTTCTGGAAAATCTTTAATTGCAAGTTATTTATGCTTTTGACTGTTTAAAGAAAAGATTGCCTGTATTAGGATCTTGTGTAAATGGTATTTGCAGTCAAGCTTAATTTCGTTGCAATTCTGGTTGAGTTGTCATTATGTCATATGTTATTATATCTCCTTGGTCAGGTGTTGTTGTATAACCTTGTTGATGTGAGCCATTGTGTGTTTTGTACCAAATGGTCAATCCTGGGTTAGTGATTGTGTATCATTCACCTATGGTTTGTCAGAATTAGATATGGCTATCTGTTTCACCATAGAGTTCTCGTAGAGAGAGACCTTTCCTGTTAGTGTCCTATTAGAGAGAGTGGCTTTCGAGCGGGGGCCGCGCCCGAAGTGGATGGCAGGATAACCCGTCGAAAGTCAGTTAAGAAGTGATAACCTAATAATTGATTGGGGGGTGGGTAGATTAAATATTAATTAAGATAATGTACCTCTTGCATAGGTGAGTGCTAGTACAGGGCTCATAATGTTGCGAGAAGGCCTAGAATGGAAAACTTGCCACCTTATCTTCACAAAAGGATTGGTAGGGTCTGCATGAGACTTAGATGGAGCTGGAGGTTCAGGAGAGGTTACCAAGATAACCCAGGATGGGGGCCGAGACCTATGGAGGCCTACCATGGTAACCACCGTAAGCTATGCG
Source organism: Cryptomeria japonica (assembly GCF_030272615.1). NCBI lineage: Eukaryota > Viridiplantae > Streptophyta > Pinopsida > Cupressales > Cupressaceae > Cryptomeria > Cryptomeria japonica. Next base: position 17,811,175 of record NC_081410.1, read on the forward strand.
ATGACACTCTCTCCTTAGAGTCACTAGTGTTTGTGAGTTGAGTCACATGGATGTTTGCAGAGTCATGTAGTTCTTTCGTACTTGTATTATTTTGCTTGCTTGAGGGTCTTCTACTATCTCCTAGCACAGTGGGGTGGTTCCATTTTGGGATCACATGGTCGGGTGGTAGTGTCACTTCCCCTTGGATGTTTTGGATTGTATCTTCAGGCGAGGAAAGGCTTCGCTAGTGTTCTTGGTTCGTGGTTCATGTACCAGCTCTTGTTCGTGATCTTTGTTCAATTGAGACCTTGTGGTCATGTATCAAACTTTTATGTAACCTTGATATTGTAACTTTTGGATTCCGTGGCATTTTTTTGGAAGCCATGTAATTATGGATATTGTAATATTATGTCTGTGGAATGTATGTTAATTCAGTTGTTTTGATCTTATGTATAAATGAAATATGGATAAATAAATGCATTGGAATACTTTGATTCTTTCATTATGGAATTTAGATGTATGTGTAGTTTTATTCTCAAGCATTTAATTTACCTATTTAAAATGGACAATTGGATTAACCATGGTGTTAATATAATCTGTGAATCAATCTTTGTTGGCAACCCTTAGGAAATCATGTGTTAGACTTTCGTTGTGTTATTAAATGTGCAATTGTTGTAATTAATGCACTTAATCTTTAAAAAAAAATATTTCACCCTTTAGTTGCCTAGTTATGTTGTTTTCCTTTAGGGTTCCTGGCAGGGCATTACATTTGGTATCAGAGCCCAAGTTTCAACACTGGTTACTCTGGGTTTGTAGTGAGCCTTTCAGTTGACCATCTTGCTTAGGTCTTAATGTTTGTTTTTCTCTTGTCTTATCCTTGCCATAGATCTTAACGGTTTTCTCTTTTGTGGTGCTAGGTCATGGCTAGGAAAGCTAGAGGAGGTGGCCGTACGGGTGGTCGCAAAGGAGGCAGAGGTGGAGGATGGGGCCATGGTTCTAACCGTCACAGTCCTTCACCACCACCCACTCAAGTAGAGTTGGCTACAGGTGTCTGTGTCTCTATAGATGCCTTTATTCCCAGTTGTGAGTTGGACCTAGGAACCATAGTTACCTCAGTTGACCTTTGAGACATTCCTTTGGGTTCTTATGGAGTTGTGTTGGGGATGGATTGGCTATCATCTCGCAGTGCTCGTGTGGACTATCACAAGAAGACAGTGGAGTATTTAGATGACCTTGGCAGACAAGTGGAGATTGTTGGAGTTCAGAGATCGATATCCCTACGTATGATTTCCGTTATGCAACTTAAGCGATGCATGCGTAGGGGTGTCAGCTTTTTGCAGTTACTCTTAAGGATGTGGATGAGTTAGAGAGTCAAGAAATCGCTCTTGATGGTCACCCTATTCTTTGAGAGTATGCTGATGTGTTTTCGTTGGATATTCCTCGTGTGCCTCTGAAGCGAGACATAGAATTTCACATTGATTTGGTTCCTGGTGCAGAACCTATTTCAAGAGCTCCATATCGGATGACTACTCAGGAGTTGAGTGAGTTGAAGTTGCAGATAGAAGAATTGTTGGCCAAGGGATTCATTCGTCCTAGTGTTTCCCCTTGGGGTGCGTCTGTTATCTTCCTTAAGAAGAAAGATGGTTCTCTTCGGTTATGCATTGATTACCGAAAGCTGAATAAGGTAACCATTCAGAATAGATATCCATTGCCTCGTATAGATGACCTTTTTGATCAGGTCAAGGGAGCCAAGGTGTTCTCTAAGATTGACCTAAAATTTGGATACCATCAGTTGCACATTCAGGATGCAGACATTCATAAGACAACATTTCGTATTCGTTATGGTCACTATGAGTTCACAGTGGTGCCATTTGGGTTGATGAACACGCCTTCAGTTTTCATGAGCCTCATGAATGGGGTTTTTCGCACCTACCTTGACCGTTTTGTCATTGTATTCTTGGATGACATTATGATTTATTCTAGATCTATGGAAGAGCATGAGGGTAGATTGGGAAAAGTTACTATGGCAAATTTTGCCAAGATTTTTATTGTGCATGAAAATTGCAAGATTTGGGAGGAATGGGATGTACCAGAGAAAATATTTCCTCTTGTTTGATTTTTGTTTCGATATTTGGCTATGGCAGTCCTTTTTAATATTTGTGTATCTCTGTGGAATTATTTAGTTATTTTAGAAATAAATTTAATCATTAATTAAATTTATTGTGTTATTAAAAGTTAAGGAAAATTATTTTATTATATTATTTTGGAGAAATTATGTATTAATTAATTTCCCTTTTAATAAATTTGATTGGAAATAAATTTTGGTTGAAAATAGAATATACTGGTTTTTAGGCTATTGTATGTTAAAAATAAAAATAAAATATATATATATATAAAAATAAAAAAACAACCTTCGATAGTTACTACCAAAGGTAGCATCGGTAGTACTGCTACCGACGGTAGGAGTACTACCTACGGCAGTACTACCTATGGTAGCTGTACTACCGGCAGTAGCACTTGCTACCTACGGTAGCATGGTTATATTAATTCACTGTTTCCTAGTTAAAATTTTGTGCAGCCTGAAATATGGTATTTTGGATTTCCGTGCAGGGTATTAAATTTGATTTTTAAATTAATTTATTGAATATATGATATATATATGTGTGTGTGTGTGTGTGTGTGTGTGTGTGTGTATACATATATATACATATATGTATATATATGTATATAAGTACACACACACACACACATATAGGTTTTGCTATTATGGGCATTATGTTATTTAATATTATTTTAATATGGTGAAAATTAATTCATGTGTTTATATATATATATATTTTGTAATGAGATTATAGGTATATGATATATATATAATGTATATATATATATATATATATATATATATATATATAAATTAATTTAGAGTTTGGTTATTTTTGGAAAAGCTTATAATTTTAGATTCTATATTTATGCTTGGAAATACATTATGAGATTAATTTTTATGTGATTGATTTAACCTTATTGGAGAAATGACAAAATTGATTTTTTTGTATTAATATAGTTGTATTTTCTTATTTTCTGGAAAATCTTTAATTGCAAGTTATTTATGCTTTTGACTATTTAAAGAAAAGATTGACTGTATTAGGATCTTGTGTAAATGGTATTTGCAGTCAAGATTAATTTCATTGCAATTCTGGTTGAGTTGTCATTATGTCATATGTTATTATATCTCCTTGGTCAGGTGTTGTTGTATAACCTTGTTGATGTGAGCCATTGTGTGTTTTGTTCCAAATGGTCAATCCTGGGTTAGTGATTGTGTATCCTTCACCTGTGGGTTGTCAGGATTAGATATGGCTATCTGTTTCACCATAGAGTTCTCATAGAGAGAGACCTTTCCTATTAGTGTCCTATGAGAGAGAGTGGCTTTTGAGCGGGGGCCGCGCCCGAAGTGGATGGCAGGATAACCCGTCAAAAATCAATTAAGAAGTGATAACCTAATAATTGATTAGGGGGTGGGTAGATTAAATATTAATTAAGATAATGTACCTCTTGCATAGGTGAGTGCTAGTACAGGGCTCATAATGTTGCGAGAAGGCCTGGAATGGCAAACTTACCACCTTGTCTTCACGAAAGGATTGGTAGGGTTTGCATGAGACTTAGATGGAGCCAGAGGTTTGGGAGAGGTTACCAGGATAACCCAAGATGGGGGTCGGGACCTATGGAGGCCTACCATAGTAACCACCGTAAGCTATGTGATGACACTCTCTCCTTAGAGTCACTAGTGTTTGTGAGTTGAGTCACATGGATGTTTGCGGAGTCATGTAGTTCTTTCGTACTTGTATTATTTTGCTTGCTTGAGGGTCTTCTACTATCTCCTAGCATGGTGGGGTGGTTTCATTTTGAGATCACATGGTTGGGTGGTAGTGCCACTTCCCATCAGATGTTCTGAATTGTATCTTTAGGCGAGGAAAGGCTTCGCTGGTGTTCTTGGTTCATGGTTCATGTACCAGCTCTTGTTTGTGATCTTTGTTCAGTTGAGACCCTGTGGTCATTGTATCAAACTTTTATGTAACCTTGATATTGTAACTTTTGGATTCCGTGGCATTTTTTTGGAAGCCATGTAATTATGGATATTGTAATATTATGTCAGTGGAATGTATGTTAATTCAGTTGCTTTGATCTTATGTATAAATAAACTATGGATAAATAAATGCATTGGAATACTTTGATTCTTTAATTATGGAATTTAAATGTATGTGTAGTTTTATTCTCAAGCATTTAATTTACCTATTTAAAATGGACAATTGGATTAACCATGGTGTTAATATAATCTGGGAATCAATCTTCATTGGCAACCCTTAGGAAATCATGTGTTAGACTTCTGATGTGTTATTAAACATGCAATTGTTGTAATTAATGCACTTAATCTTTAAAAAAAAAAAATCACCCTTTAGCTGCCCAGTTGTGTTGTTTTCCTTTAGGGTTCCTGGCGGGGCATTACATGTTACTTGTAAATAGATATCTCCTTGTAAGGCTCTTGAAACAACACCTCATGAAGTGTGGACAAGTAAGAAAACATTTGTTTCACATTTAAGGGTATTTGGTTGTGAGTCTTATGCTTGTGTGTCTACAGAAAAGTGAACTAAGTTGGATCCAAAAGATGAAAAGTGAATTTTCATTGGATATGGTGATAATGTAGAAGGATATAAGTTATGGAACCTGCTAACCAAGAAAATTATCTTTTATAGAGATGAGATTTTCAATGAACTTAGTGTTATTTCTAATCCTAAACAACCAAAAGAAAAAGATAAGGAAAAGAGAGTCCATTTTGAAACTAAACAAGAAGGTGCACCTCAAGAAGAACACGAAGTTGGGCATGAGCATGAGGATGAGGAAGAAGAACAAATGAACATTAAGAGGTTGAGAAAGAGCAATAACAGTAAGAGATCCATACTCTTATTCTCAGGAGATCCACAAGATAATGGAATCCAGTTGACACGTATAGCAATGATCAAATTTCTATTGTATATTTGCTTTATTAAGTATTGATGATGGACCTACATCCTATAAGGAAGCTATTATTTCATAGGATTGTGATTCTTGGCAACACACCATGTTAGAGGAGACGATGGCATTAGAGTCCTGTAATACATGAGATCTTGTTTATTTTCCCAAGGGAAGGGAAGCCATTGGTTATAAATGGGTCTACAAAAAGAAATTTGGAGCAGACAGTTCATCAAAAAAATTCAAAGCTATATTGGTAGCTAAGGGCTACTCCAAGAGAGAGGGAGTTGATTTTGGTGATATTTTTCCCCTATTACTAAATTGTCCTTTATTACATTTCTTGTGTCCATCATTGCAGATAATGATTTTGAGATTGAGCAAATGGATGTTACGACTGCTTTTTTGCATGGAGAATTGGAAGAGAAAATATATATGCAACAACCTAAAGGATTTGATGAAAGGAACACTTGGTTTGCTTATTAAAATGATCTCTTTATGGTTTAAAACAGTCTCCTTGAATGTGGTATAAAAAAATTAATTTATTTGTCATTAAATTGGGTTTTGTTAGAATTGAAGAAGATCGTTGTGTATAAATTAAACATATTCATGATCATATTTTAATCAGCATCATGTATGTGGATGATATATAATTATTAGTAAATATAAGGTAATGGTTGGTGAGCTAAAAGATACACATTTAGAGACATTTTATATGAAAGATTTGGGAGCTACTAGGTACAAACTTGGTATGGAAATCAAAAGAGATCAAGTAAACATAAAACTTTGGTTGACACAAAGTAAGTATGTTAGCACTATTTTGAACATATTTAGTATGCAATATTGTAAACAAGTAAGAATTCCTTTATATGTTGGCACTAAGATTTCATTAGATATGTGTCCTAATAATTATGATTAGAGGATATGTCTAATGTGTCATATGTTATTATTGTACGAAGTTTAATACATGTAATGGTTTGCACTAGACTAGATGTTACACTAGTGGGAATTTTAATCAGGTTTATGTCTAACCCTAGTAGAGAGCATGGGAATCATGTTAAAAGGGTGAATAGATATTTATAAGAAACTTTTGATTATTTTTTAAAATATTTTGGGAGTAGCAATTTTGAGAAGACATTTGACATACATGGATTTGTTGATGCAAATTGGGTAGGTGACTTGGATAGTCAAAGGTCCACAAATGGCCATGTGTTTACTTTGTTTGGATATGTAAGTTGGATGGGTAAGAGGCACCCATGGTTGCATTATCTAATATTGAAGCAGAGTGCATTGCTTCTACCCATGTTTCTAAGGAGGTAGTATGGTTACATGGATTATGTGTAGGTATTGGTTTTGATTGCAGGATAATTTAGATTAATTGTGATAGCCAAAGTGCAATTCATTTAGCCAAGAATACTATGTATCATACTCAAACTAAGCATGCAAATGTTCAATAATATTTTATTCATGAAATGATTGCTAATTGATGAATTGAGTTGAAGAAAACTAACACTCAAATGAATGTTGCAGATTATCTCACCAAACCTGTGAGCACGAAAAAGTTTATTTGGTGCAGAAAGGTCACAAACCTTGTTTATTGTTTCTAGTTGATTCCATGATAGTGTGATTCCCAGGGCTCTTGCGAGGTATTGAAAAAATGGGAGAATGCTGGGAATTAAGGTGTCTCAACCTTAACAATTTTAAAGTATTTATTTATTATTATTTTACATTTTTCCATGGTTATTTTATTATTTATGCTATTAAATATTTGTGCTCCATCATAACCTAGGGCATGAGTCTTGTAGATGAGGAAAATGGATTTCGAAAAACATGGTTAAAAAACCAAAACATGAAATTGATCTAAGCTCATCACAAACTTGAATAACATGTCAATCCTTCCTAATCTAATCAACAAGACCATTGAAATGAAAACATAGTTAAAACATGATACAAACCGTGAATCTTCAATGAAGCCCCATTGTTCTTCCTTTCATCTCTAATGATGTTATGGTGCTCTCTCCTGTATGCCAAGTGCATGAAACAAATGAAAACAGAGAACTGATGTTCAAGATTTACTAGGAATGTATGATTATGCAAGGTCAATTGCTAAAATGAAAGATTATTTCGACAGAATGACAATGCTTAAGCTATATGATTACTCAAAAATTCAAAAAAATAAGATTGCATGAAAAGTTAGATTAATTGATTGAAAGGGGAGTCCCAATTTATAAAAAACCAGAGACTTGACAAACAGACGAGATCGAAAATATTTTTGATTGGGTTGACGAACCAGATTGAGTGCATGACAAAGCTGCATTCGAGGAAGGATGAAGGTGATGAGGAAAAAGTAGAGAAAAAACAAAAAGAAGATTTTCCAAGGATGCATACCTCATTTTTTGAATTTAAAATTAAGATATAATGAGATACTTCCAAAAAGCAAGATTTTTGAAAATCAAAGAGAAATCTCACAACTATCCAAGATATTATTGTCATTTTCAAAAATTAGGAGGATATTAGGCAATTAATTTTATTTTTTTAAAAAGAAGATATTATCCTCATATGAGAAGATATAATTAAAAAATTAAATAAATAAAGATATTTATTTAATTTTGATGTCATAATTAGCTAATTGAATAATTTAAATAAATTATTCAAGTATAGGTTATTAAAAAATGAACCTTTAATTAAATAATTAAAATCATTTAATTAAAGGGGATACATTGAAATTAAATAAATAATTTAATATTATTTAATTAATATAAAAAAGGGGATTTGATTAAATGATGAAAGATTAAAAGATAGAATAATTAGTAAAAAGAGAAGGCTTAATTAATTAAAGAATTAATTAAACTTAAAAGGTGTTGATTAGTCAAATTGTCGTTCGGAGACCTTAACTGGGTCAAATTAAGTCAAATTTAGTCAAATTTAGTCAAAATGGGTGAAATTGGAAAGAATTGGGAACGTTCAAACATAAAATGGGAAGAATTGAGCAAAAATGGGAAAATTAGGTCAAACTGAGTAAAACTGAGTAACAACGGATAAACTGGGTCAAAGTGGATTAACGAACGAGAAAGGAATGAATGCGATGCCATGGGATTAGAGAAGAGGTCAAAATAAAACCATAAAATAGGAATAGGGAGAAAATGAATCCAATGTGACCATATGACATTGCCTTTATATGCAGGCTCATCTTCATTGTATGTAATTTTTTGTTAATAAAGTTGATGGTATTTTGCATCTTGATTAGAATACAATTTATTCTTATCAATATTTTTACAATTTTTGAGCCATCATTTGGGCTCATATGGACTCCTTTTCAAGTGCAATTTTTTTTGAAAGTGCATGATTTTTTCTATATTTTATAGTGGTGCTTAGATCTTAATTAAGGTCTTTTGCATCATTTATTTGAGTCTATTATAGCCTATTTGAGATAGTTGTAATTTTGAAATCAAAATCCCACTTTGACCTTGTTTGTAAGTGGCCCATTGTACATGCACTAAGTATAAAGTGCCAAATCATCATTTTTTTTAAAAAAAAATTTAGGGGGGTTCTTTGATTGATTGAATTTTGGGGGTGTCTTGTGTGATTGTGCCTCTCTCTATCTTGTGCCATTTCATTTTGTTGCTATAAGGTTCTCCTAAATTTCCACTTCTAACTCCACATAATTATGCATCATGGAAAATTAAAGCATGGAATAAGCTAATGGAAAAAGGACTCATTCATTACATAAATGGAAATGTTATAGCGCCAGCTGATCCTAATGCTCAATTGGAATGACTCACTAAAATTATATGGCTCTTGGAACTTTAAGAAAGTATGTATCAGATGACCTCATTTTTCACATTGATAAATGTACTACAGTTAAAGAGGCTTGGGATATCTATGAGAAATTGTATGGCCAAGTTGATGAGATTAGAGGCTACAAGCTTGCCAATTAACTCACATTTTTGGATCCCAAGGATGTTGATACACTCCGAGATTATGTCAGGAAAGAAAATGAGCTAAGAACAAAACTTAAGGATTGTGGCATTGACAAGAAGGATGCTCAATTGGTTTACAACTTGTTGGACAAGCTTCCATCGGAGTATGCAGCCTTTGTTACTAGCTTTCACACCCATCAGTTGACTCAAGGTGCCTCATACACTCCACCATCATTTGATGCATTCACAGAGATGTTGATACATGAGCAATCAAAATTTAACAAGATGGGGATTCTCAAGTCTTCAAAGTCCCAAGCTTTGGTGGCTAATAAAGGGAATGAAAGAAATCAAGGAAAAGGCAAGAACAAAAGTCAGTCTAAGCCAAAGCCACAACAAGATAGAGCATAATCATCCTCTCCACAACATGGCAATTCTACATCCTCACCTAATGGGAAATCATATAAGGAGAAGTTTTTTTGTGCGTATTACAAGAAGTCAGGACATGATGAACACCATTGTTATAAGGACATTGATGAACTGAAACATCTTCTTGAGAAGAATAGAATCAGTTTTCCTTCTAGAATGTCTACTTTGTCTTCTTCTTCCAAATAAAAGGAATTTGATAAAGGGGACGATCATACTTTTGGGACAAGTAAAGGAAAATATCTTTGTGCTACTACAAGTCATGATTCGAGGATATGGCTTCTAGATCTAGGAGCTTCTCATCATATGGCATCTTCACAATCTATGTCTCTTCGTTTGAGCCTTGCAACATGCCACCGATTTTGCTGCACAATCATACATATATGAATGTGATTGGTAAAGGATCTATTTCTATTGGGGACAACTCCTTCAATGATGTGTTGTGTGTACCTAATTTAACAAACAAACTTATTTCCATCTATTAGATCACTCATGGGGCAATAAGAGAGATTATGGAGTTCACAACTGATTTAGTTATCATTAGAGACTTGGAGAGTAGACCTATCATTGCAACTGGGCTGGTGGATCATGCATCTCTATTGCACTCCTTTTCACATTTTGGTTCTACTGATGAGGTTGATTCTTCACATGATGACCATACTTATTGTGTGGATTTCGATATCAAGAACTTTGGGTACTTGAACTTGGGTGTTCTCACATGATCCAGTTCTTGAGCCTTGCATTTCATCTCCTTCTCTTGATATCACATCTACTATTGCACTTGATGATGCAAATGTTGCTACAATTTGGTCTTCTTTACCTTGTCTTCCAGATATAGATCCTTGGGATGACTACTTCTTCAAGAAATCCTCTTGGAGGTACATTCCTTTTGAGAAAAGATCTCTTCTCCTCCAAGGATCCCCTTGACACTTATTGCAAGATGTCTCTTTTCCAACTATCTTATCCTTGCTTGTAAGAGTATTCTCTCCTTAGCTTTGATTTATGATATTGTTGCCTAGAGGATATCTCCTTGGTGTTGAAGGTGGGTATCCTCGTTTCTAGCTTACTTAAGACATCAACATAGGGATATGTTGATATTTTAAGGGGGAGGGTGCCCATATCACCCTCTTTGTACCATACTGTATCATATTTTTGCATGTCTTAAATGGGGTGTTCATTCTCGAAACCAGAGAAAAAAAACTCTTATACGAGACGCTTCATGCTTGAAACCAGGCGTGACATTTGATATATGTCTTAGATGGGGTGCACATTCCTAAAACCCAAGAAAACAAACTCTTACATTGGATGTCCTCAAAACTGGGCATGTATCTATTTTAAACGAAGTTACACATTCTTGAAACTAGAGAAAAAAAATTCTTAAACGAGATGTTCTTGAAACTAGACATTTGCCCCTTGGCATTTGCATCTGTATTATATGTCTTAAATAGGTTTATGCAAGCTCGAAACCAAAGGAAACAAACTCTTTTATGAGGTGTTATATACTTGAAACCAGACATCACTTGCACACACGCACAAGGATGAGTGGAACTAGCATAACACAACTAGACTATTCCTACTCTCCTCCCCAACATGGATCACCCAAAAAAACACATCTAGAGTGAGTATCCATGTCCTCTCTCATTCCTCATGGTTCGCATAGAAAAATGCATCTAGCATGTATCCATGTTCTCTCTTTCCTTCTTCTCATGAGCTCAAAGATTTGCTATTGGTGGTTCTTGGATGATGTGTGCTTTTCTCTTTTATGTAATCACTTGTGTTCTTGAGATGGAATTTTTTAAGAATGATATTTGTTGTTAAGACATTTTGATATCGGGGTCTCTTCGACTAGTTGACTTGAGGTCTTGTTTTTGGTCTTTAGCTTTTTTTGTGTGTGTATGTTGCCTTTTAGTATTTGTTTGTCATTGTTTTCCTTTTGTTTTGTTTTTTATCTTGTCTTGTACGTTTGAGTGAGTTAAGATCCTAAGATTGGGGGCTTGGTTCCTCGAAATTAGTGATGTCTTTTACTCCTTGTGACTATGCTCCTTTGATCCTCTCCTTCAGCTCTCTTTCATCTACTTTATCGTGAGTATTTGCATAGGCTCATACTCTCGATAAAGTGGGGGCTAAATATAGCATCATAAATTATCATCAGGCCAATTTACACCTCATGTTTGTGCCCCTACTTTAGCGTGTCTCCCCCTTGCCTCCTATCTAGGTTTGTTCAGTGTCTTAACTCTAGCTTTTATGCTTCAAATACCTACCAAGTGATTCGTCAATGAGGTGTTCTCCTCCCTTGGCCCAAAATTTGGTCCCTAATCGAGGAGGACTAGGGCGCGGATGCCCTGGTCATGGACCTGAGCACCCAGCTCCCTAGTTGCCCTCTTTGGGGCCCAATTTTCAAGGAGGGGGTGAGACCTACTTCTCCAACGGGAAAATAAATTGGTAGCTCAATATGATCGTTGAAAGTTGGCCCAATCAATAAATTGACCTAGATCCTCATATATAAAGACATTAATCAATTCATTTCAATTCTAATTCTTCACATTCAAGCATTGAAGTGTTCATCATCAAGTATTTTTCAGAGGTCTTTAGGGTTGCATGTTCTTCATTCAATCATTGTGGAAGAAATTACAACATTCATATGCAAGAATGTGTGTGTGTGTGTGTGTGATTAGGGTTTTGTCATGTTCATGCCATTTCATACAACATATGTGATTACATTTAAGAAGCAAAGCATCATTATCAATCATTGCAGATCTAAGGTATATCTTTCCATCATTTATTTCAATATTTGCAATATTTCATTCAAGGTTAATTCCTAAACCAAGGTTTGACTTAGGAAAACCCCTATTTCCAACCTATTTCCCCTTCTTTCTATCTGTAGGGAGGAGGTACAAAGATGTAATCTTCAGGATAAGCTTTAAATTTACATAGACGAATCAATCCCCCATTGGAGTGCGAAAAGTGCGGATGACCAGAGTGACCGTCACATCGGTCCCAACAAATCAGGAGCTCCTTTTGGGAACAAGTTTGAATCCTCTTGCAATCCTCAGATTGAGGTTCCTGGCTCAATCCGATGACTATAGCTCACTGTTTGCATATAGTTACATCAATTTTAGTACATTTGCCCTAATTTCAACATCTTCAATAAATCAATTCAACTCAAGGGAAAGAAGAGGGCACATCCAATACCCCTTCGAATTAGATCAGCATCCAGACCTCTAAGGTTTAGATCTATCTAATTTCTATCTTTCCCTAATGTAATGATCCCCAAGTAAATTAGTGATTTTCATACATCTAATGGTAGAAACCCTATTTTTTTCACCATTATAGAAGTCACCCCCACAAATACCTTCGTCGGAATTAAGAAACCTGAGGAGGGTTTGGTCAAAAGAGCGACGGTATAGGGTGTCATTGATGATAACATATCTAGTGGTTTGATGGATAAAGGAGTGATGCTGATTTTTGGACAGGTTAGGAGGTAATGTTTGAGACTTTAGGTAGTTGTAGATGTCTTGGTACCAAGGGGAATCGGGACCAACAATTTTGCACACAAGTTCATACTGTGGAATCTCAAATGTCTAGATTAAGAGTTGTTTGACCAAGAACTCACATTTAGCAACATTCTACATGATATGCAACATTTAAGCAATAATAGCCATAGCATCAACAAGTTTGTTCTATAGTCATGGTACTTGACTGAAATAAATTGTAAAAAACCTTGTTTTATATAAATCAACCAAATTTTTATAAGGAATGTTATTCTCATCCTTTGTCTCATAATCATCATTTTCTTAAGGGATGACCAATTGAGAATCACCATATACTTCAAGATGTTTAATGTCCCATTACTGCAATTCTTAATCATATGACTAGGCCTTCTATATGATTTAGGGATTGTATCCCCTTCCAGATTTAGAAATAAGATGCCTGCCACCGAGCCATGTTGTGTATGTTAGCCATCAAAATAAAGTTTCCATTTAGAAGTAGGTGTGACATTGAATATGGGTTCATCTGGGAAATCAAATAATAATGAGTGATCATCTGGGATAGGAGCTTCAACTAGTTGATCTGCTATCGCTTGTCCTTTTATATCCTTGTGGTCTACATATTGTATATCAAATTTACTTAGCATCATAACCCACTTAGCAAGGCGGCCAACGAGTGTTTCCCTATTCAATAGATACTTCAATGGATCTATCTTTGCGATGAGAAAAGTCTTATGACTCAACATGTAATGTCTTAAATTTTGGGTAGCAAAGACAACTAGTAGGCATGCATGTTAAACTATGGTATAATTCAATTTGTAGCTGACTAGAGTTTGGTTGATATAGTATACAACCCTATCTTTCCTTTTTCCATCGTGTTGTGCCAAGAGAGCTCCTAATATTGTTGTGGTTGTTGATATATACAATACGAAATGTTTGTTTTCAATTGGAGGCATCAAAACTATAGGAGATAGCAAATAATCTATCAACTATTGGAAAGCTTTTTGACACTGTTTAGTCCATTTCAATGTTACTCCCTTGTGAATCAAAATGTTAGAAGGGTTGACATTTATCAGCTAGTTGTGTTATGAATCTTCTGATAGATTGTAGTTTTCTTTGTAGACTTCTCAACTGTTTTAGATTTGATGGGGGAGGCATATTCATGATAGCTTTCAATTTTGTCTGTTCTACTTTAATGCCACAATGAGAAACAATGTATCCTAAGAGATTTCCTTATGTAACCCCAAAAACAACTTCGTAGGGTTGAGACAAAGTTTATACTATTCCATTCTGTCAAATATCAAAGTTAGGATACCCAGATGACTATCTTTGGTGAGTGATTTACAAAGTAAGTCATCTACATAGTCTTCCATCAATGTATGCATGAAATCATGAAAGATGGTTGTCATAGCTCTTTGATCAGTTAATCGAGCATTTTTTAGGCCAAAGGGCATAACATTTCAACAGTAGGCTCCCCAAGCACATGCAAAAGCAGTTTTAGGTTGATCCTTAGGATCTATTCTAATCTAATTATATTCTAAAAATCCATCCATTAGGGACATCATTTCATAGCCAGTAGTTAAGTCCACAATTATATCAATGTTTGGCAAAGGGAAGTCATCTTTTGGACATGCCCCCAACGGGTTTGCTCATTGGAACCAGGTTAGATGTCCAATCTGCATAATCAATAGGTTTGATGAAGCCAACATCTAATAACCTCTTAAGCTCAACTTTTACAAGTAATGTGATCTGTGGTTGCATTTTTCTCAATTTTTGTTTGAATGGTTTAGCATCTAGTTGCAATGGCCAATGATGGAGTACCAATTCTAGATCTAACCTTGGCATATCTGCATAAGACCATGCAAAGTTGATTTGTTTTTGCAAAAAGAATGTGATATAGTTTGCCTTTTCTTGCTTTGACAAGGAGGCTACAAAGTGAATAACCTTAGGATTATCTGACTTTCCTTGATTAATTCCTTATGTCATCTCCACCAAGAGAGGAGATTTTACATGTTTTGCTAAGGGTTTGTCCATTCTTCAATCCTTGGGCACCTCATAAAGGTTTTCACCCTCAAATACATCATTTATTTTTTACTTTATAATGTCTAGACGTGACTTTCAGTTTTCACCAAGAGACTCATTCTTTTCATTTTTTTGACTAGACGAAGGCTTTGATTCCCCGAATTATGCGGAAGTATCTTCATGAGATTCAAGGAATGTTGCTATGGCATCATCATTCTCAAAATGTTCTAAACTTAGTGGTCCTTCTTGGTCCCAATTAATAAGTTCAAGATAACCTAAGGGCATGCTATCATCGACATTATACAGGTCATCGACATTATACAGGTCCAATGTGGCAAGGTGAAAGTCATAATATAGATATCGGTAGCATCATTGTTGACATTGTTTTTAGCATGATCTTCTTCAGAGGATGACATAGGAACCCAAAATCTCAAATCCAAGCTCTGTGACATGTTTGTTCTGGAAGAGGAGCATTGACATGTTTTTCTTCGATGGGTAGGCCATCTAGGTCAATGAAAATATTGTCCAAGGCATAAGAGATAGAGGAATAGGAATCCCATTCCCACTCAGTGGAATTGGTTTCTTTAAGGTTCTCCTCACGTGTCATTTCATCATCAGGAGTACATCCCACTTCACATGAAGTTAACTTGGCATTAGAAGGACCAATTGGTGATGGTTTAAGTCCTCTAGTATGATGTCGTTCTTTTTGCTAAATAGGTTCTATGATTCCTTCCTTGTTTGTGCCAAGACCACTATGTCCATCATAACCTTTCTTCTACATGATGGTGAATCCTTTACCATAATTTTTTACAGGTGATTGTAACAGTGAAACATCTTCCTCGTCTTTGTAAAGCCATTTGGATACATCCTCTTCAAAAATAAATTCGTTACGATCTCCCCATTTTATGAAAGTAGTAGGAGGCTGATATTGAATTATTACTTAAGGTTCTTTTTGCACAGGATGTGGTTTTCTATATGATTTTAGAGTAGGTAATTTGCCAATGTGAAATGTTTGTGTCATAGTGTATTCTCCACATCCTTGATCTTCAAATATTTATTTAGTATTGTGGATATATATATATATATAGGTGACTGTAATGATGAAACATCTTCCTCATCTTTGTAAATCCATTTGGCTACATCCTCTTCAATTTTTTATTCGTTATGATCTCCCCATTTTGTGAAAGTAGTAGGAGGCTGATATTGAATTATGACTTAAGGTTCTTTTTGCACAAGATGCGGTTTTCCATAGGATTTTACAGAAGTAGGCAATTTGCCAATGTGAAATGTCTGTGTCATAGTGTATTCTCCACATCCCTGATCTTCAAATATTTATTTAGTATTGTGGATATATGTATATGTATATGTATATGTATATGTATATATATATGTATAATATATGCATAATATATATACATATTGTTGGTAAACAGATTTGTCACTACGGTTGTTTATCTAAAATTGACCCTATTTGCCCGATGAGCAGTGATGAACGTTCCAACAGTTGGAGAGATTGTGGTAAAAACAGAATCTTCCTCTGTGTTTGAGAGGGGCAGCTTCCTCGTATGATGGGATATTTAGGATTTTTGTGTACTTGTAACCTAAAAGTACATAAAGGAGAAAACATAGAACTTAAACCAAGATTAATAACAGGAACCCTACTAGAAGACATACGAATACCAAGTAGGATTCCATAATTGATAACAATTACAAAAGGGGTCACCACCAAATAGGTTAGTCATGCAACGGTGATGAAAGAAGTACAATAAACCTCAACACATGAAGAGATAGGTTGTACTAGCACATGCAAGTCAAGATACCATGAAATGATGTGTTTCTTCAATAGATTTCACCAATACCTGTAATCAAACGTCACGGTAGGCGATGTTCTCAAGTTTGGCAGTCACGTCTTCCAGAGCAATTGTAGCTACAACATTCGATGAAATCTCTCTATCCTTTTAAGATTTGATGAATGTCCATAACCTATTCATAAACTCTCGACTTCACATGGATGGAATGGAAGGATGACAAACTTGCATTGCAGATTTGCATAGTTACTCATTTTGTCTTCGCTTACAAAAATCCATAAGACTGCATATTATCTGTACATTTTCTCTTTGTTTTACTCTTATGGAGAAGGTTAAGAATGCTCCAAAACGGAGAATTTCTAACCTTTCTTGACAAAGAGGGTCCACACAAGGTTAGGAAATAAGGTTAGAGATGCTCCATTTTGGAGCATTCTTAACCTTTTTCTTTTTGAGGTTATGAATATGGGTTAAAAATGCTCGAAAACGAAGCATCTTTAACCATTTCTTTCAAAGACTATGACCTTAACCTTTAGAAACCATCGACCACGGAGGAGAATAAAGGAGAAATTAAAATGACATTTTTAGACAACTTTTTCCCACAAATGACCATAATATTAAAACAATTTAAAATATGAAATTATTTTTAAAAAATAATTTAAATATTTTCAATTTAATGCCCAAACTTAGGAAAAATGGCCATAACTTTCAAACGGTAAGGAATTAAGCTCTGAAATTCGAAACACATGTTGATGGTAGGGAAACTAGACAAAATCATCATTTATTTCTAATGAAAATACCTAGGATGAGATATTTTAATCATTTTTGGGCGAGGAACATCAAAATTTGAAAGTTTAATACATGATAAACTATGAACTGGGTTCAGGCAAAAATTGGCCACATGACATAAAATGATGCTAAGGACATGTATATCAAATTATTTCCCTCAATTCTTGGTAATTTCCAAAATTCATCCATTTTTCCTATTTTGACTGGCAACGACCTTGGATCACATGCTCACACGTTACGCATAGACACATATTTGGGCCTTCATTCAACATTGGGACCAATTTGAAGTTCAAATTTTAGGCATGCCAAATATGGGGGCAACACATACATATACATACATACATGCATATACATCTCTCTCTCTCTCTCTCTCTCTCTCTCTCTCTCTCTCTCTCTCTCTCTCTCTCTCTCTCTCTCTCTCTCTCTCTCTCTCTCTATATATATATATATATATATATATATATATATATATATATATACACACACACATATATATGTATCTATATATATGTATATATAAATATATGTGTATGTATATATGTGTGTGCGTGCGTGTGTGTGTTGTCTTTTTTCTCCATTTATTTTCTTTGCCTTATCTTATTTCATTTATTTATTTATTTTCCCTTTCAACCCTTCTCTTGAGTTGACACTTTCCCTAGCTTGGTACCCTCTCTCTCCTTCCACCTTTCTCTCTCTTTTTAATTTGTCCTAGTCTGCAACCTTACCCATTTTTCTCCCTATGCTCTTTATCATCATCATGATGGATCATAGAGTGTGATCCGAAATGTTGATGAAAAATTTCTCACACAATCAAATCCAGAAACATACACCATTAATCTTCAACTTTGAGTTTTCTTTAGATAATTTTGCCAAGGTTTGAGGATCTATATTTTGAGAAGTTGACCATTAGGTGACAGAGCTTCTCTGTTTGCAGGTACTTGTTGTTCAAATGTTCCTTTCAAGTTAGCACAAAATTGGAAAGGATTTGGATCTCCAAGAATGGTGATTTTTGTTCCATTGTACAAGAATTTTATGCACTGGTGGTATGTGTTGGATTGTTAGCATTGACAAAACCGGTCAATCTAGAGAACCAGTATATGTGCTAAGATTTGTCATTGATGTCCAACACTTACCGGTGAAGTGGTATAGGTAGAGTGGTGTTATTTTTTCAGTAAGCAAAAGTGATGACTTACAATACATGGAAACAAATTTGGTATTGAATGATCAAAGGTTCAATTAGCTCAAGGAAAGATAGACTAAGCCAACTAGTCTATCATTCAGGAAGATCGGTCACATTGATGATGATGATCGATCACTTTGATGATGATGAAGTCACAGAAGGTGACTCAGGCAAGAAAACATGTTTGTTTATACAAACCAGTAACTCATTAGTAAACACGGGAAGAGACTTGGTGCTAGCACAACAAACTGGCAATCAAAGGATGAACCGGTAATATAGAAGTATAGTGGCATACTGGTACACTGATATGACAGAAGGAAGACAGGTGATCACCATAAATCTCGGAGCGGTGATCAGTTATTTAGTTGCAGTGGCAAAGAATGAGTTAGTGAGCTTGTGTCTACGCCAAATCATATATTGGTAAGTTCAACTTTTAGCTATCATGTAGTCAAGCATGATTACGTGCGGATTTTCTGGTTCACACTTATTTGGTTGAACACGACTCAAAAGTTTCTATCTTTGGGAGATGTGGGGACAGAATTGGTTGAACACTTGGAGAAATTATTGTAAGGCGCGCAGAGAAAGAGTGGTAGATTTTGAATTTGAAATCTTCCAAAATCCATGATTGGTTTGATTGAGGGAATGCATGAAGGTGTCGATAGAAAATGTATAAAGTGTTCTTGAAGTTTATTCAGAAAGTTTTGATCGTGAAATTTGCAACAAGGATATTTTGTTGAAGGTGATCCAGAGTGAAGAGTAGAGAGAGAGAAGTGTTAAAAGGTATTAGCACAATAGAGTGTGTTTGAGGTAGATCGACTAAGTGCAAAGTCGAGAGATAGTGAACCGACAAAGTGCAGAGCCAAAGATCAGAGGATTGGCAGAGTGCAGAGCCTAAGGTCAAGGGATCGACAGAGTACAGAGTCGAAGGTCTGAGGATCAGTAGAGTGTAGTGTCGGGGGATAGGTGACTGACTGAGTGAAGAGCTGAAAGTGTAAGAAGGAAACCGGTGCTGTGTAGAGAAGACACAACCGGTGTGTATTGAGTGTGATGCATATTGAGATCTGATCAAGCTATCAATAGCTAATTCAACAGATCATCCATCTATTTCTTTCTAACAACTGCAACATAAATCCCTTAACTGGGTAGAATTTAACAGGTCCCTATTATAAAATCCCTTCTCTAACCAGGCTACCTTTAACAAGGTAAAGGTACTAACCGACCTTGATCAAAATCCCTTAACCGGGTGCCACCTAACAGTGCCTTTGTAATCTCTTAAGAGGGATGGCTCCTCATAGGGCGTACTTCAGAAGAGTACAAATTTTGTGAGTTCCTACTCACACCGTGGTTTTATCCCTTTTGGGTTTCCACGAGATAACTTCTTGGTGTCACTGTCAAATTTTCATGCTTGCATATTTTACTTCAGTGATTAAGTATATTGTTGGATTTTAGATGAATGCAGATTTAAGTTAAAAGAAATTATGAAAATTTGATTAAGTGTTGATTCACCCCTCTCCTCTCAGCATTGGTTGGGACTAACAGTTTGTAGACGGGACTGCTTTCATGGCATGTATCCAGGGGTGACCCAAAATCATTTTCCATGAAAGATCAAGGTCTGAGACCTGTAGTGTTATACTTTCAGTGGTGGGTCCAACTTTGATTATAGGTAGCACAATAACACCCTTTGAAAGGCGTTTTGTATCATCATGAGCTTTAATAATTATTTTCCTTGAAGGACCAATGTCACTTTCAGAGTATTCAAGAGCTATGACAACTCTCAATGTACAAATGTTCAATCCTACTCCACCATCTATCAAGACTTGTCTTATTTTAGTGTTATGGACAAACATTTCTAAATGCAAAGGATCATTGTGATTAGTTGTTGTGCAGGAAATCATTTTTAGTGAATGTAATTGGGCGCGAGGGAGAAATATGTCCTATCATGGCTTGAAACTGATTGACATTTATGTCAGTAGGAACTATGGATTCTTGTTATGCTTTATACAGGACTACTCTATGAGTAGGAGAAATACACAATAAATCCAGAATAGAGATTTGTGCAGGTGTTTTGCTTAAATGATCAAGGATATTAGACTAACTAGTAACTTGTGATGTAGGAGGGATTCCTTGTAAAATAACTTTAGATCATCAGGTAGCTATCACATACTGAAGAATTGGGTCCTTGATTCTTATAGTAGATACATGACTATCTAAAATTTGGAGACAATTAATGGTATATTGATGGGAAGCATTGGTGTTATTAGCATTGCCTTTTGAGTCAAAATTAGATGTAGAGAGCTTTCCTTTATCGTGATCAAGTAATAGAGTCTTCAATATGGTATGATCTGTGTTTGAGGAAGTTGTCGAAGAATCTATCTCAACCAAACCTTGGTCAATCAAGTCTTGTATTAGATGTTTCACTTGGAAGCAAGAAGGAGTTTTATGTCCCTTCATTCAGTGACATTCACAGTATTGATTGTCATTCAACTAGCTAGGTTTTACTACTAGTTCATTTATGGTCTTTATTAGTTGTACAAGATTCTATTGAAGTAAATATTTTAGTATAGACTCAATAGGTTACCTTAATGGTGTAAACTGGTGAGGAGGTGTGTTTCTGTTTTGAGGAGGTCTATGTTGTTGATTCTATTGCATGGTATTGGTTGATTGATTTTGTTGTTGATTTGGTGTGGTGTTTTGGGTTTGTTGAGGAGACTGATTATTTGTTTGAGCATTGGATGGTATAGCTCCTTTGAGGACCAACTTTGTTTGTGTATTTTTTACATTCTTCACATCGACAACCCCATCATTGGTAACATTTTTGTTTCTAAACTAGAATTTTCTCCTATCATTGGAACTACTAGGGTTTTTGGTGTTGTCTTTAGAGATTTTAAAAACCCCTTTTGTATAAGAGCCTTCTCAATGTTTGTCCCTTTTTTGACAAGTTTGTCAATAGAGCTAGGACTTTTGATTTTTAATTCATACATTAATTCTAGTATTAGGTTCTCAATAAACAGGTTAACTTGATGTTCTTGAGGGATATCAAATGGGCATCAACTGACTAAGTTTTGACATCTTTGTAAGAAGGTCACAAAGGATTCTCCTATCTTTTGTTTAGTAGTGCAAAGGTCAATCATGGTAACTTTATTATCTATATTGAAGGCAAAGTGGCAAATGAACTTTTTAGCTAACTCATTCCATAACTTAATGTTACCAGGTAGTTGGGTGTACCAATCCATCGCTTGTCCGAATAGACTTTGCAGGAATAGAGGCATGAGATATGTGTCTTCGTAGTGAATTTCCATACAAGACATGTAGAATTCTCCAATATGATCTTTTGGGCCTCCTTTTTCTTTGTACTTGTCAAATTTGGGTACACTAAAGTTTTTTGGGAAAGGAGGCATGTATATACTATTGGCGAAGGGATTAGGACATAGGGCCTATGGTGTATAACTTCTTTTAATTCATCTTGTATGTAATGCTTCAATTTGTTTGGATAGTTTCTCAATTTATTGTGTCATCTCATTCGAAGAACCTTGTCTAGGGGGCTCATCATTTATTCCTGCATGACCTCGTTGTCTATATATTGTTCTTCCAAGTGGATATTGCTCTCAATATTTGGGAATAGTGGATCGAGGTGTACTTTCTATTGGTGTATTTTGATATGGGTCACCATACCATGCCACAAAGGTGCCTTGGTATTGATTTTGTTGTTGTGGACACTGTAGTGTGAACTGATATTGATTGTGAGGTTGAGGTTGTTGTGTTTGTTGAATAGGTTGTTGTTGAGTTTGAATTATGAGTAATAGATGACGTGGTTGTGACAATTTTGTTACTAGTATTTGTTGTTGAGTTCCTAATTGTGTTGCATGTTGTTGAGATCGATGAACTTGAGGTATTTGTTGTTGATATTGTGGTACAGATGGTTGTTGTTGTTGATCTGTTTGATATGGTTGGAAAATAAGTTATCATTGTGTCAGTTCGTGTGTTGGTCCAACATTTTGATATTGGGTACCAAATTGTATAGTTGGTTGCATTTGTTATCAATATTGTGTAGCAACATGTTGTTCTTGAATAGTGAGTTGTGTGTATCCTAACCTACCGAGAAGATTGTCAAGCATTTTTGTTTTCCATTTTTTTATGTTTACTAGGTTTGGATTGGGACATCATTTGTGGTAAATATTGCTTGGTTGACCTTGTTATGTATTGGTGTTGATTCATAATGCAGGAATGGGCATGTCAACTGGTGTAGTAGTTGCTTGTTCATGAGATTGTGTTTACATCTGACCCATGTGGATATTCGTAGTTACTGTTGGTGTGAGGGAAGCATTTTGTGTATTCTCATTCAAGGAGGTATGTATGGCATTCTTGTTGTATATGTGACCACTTGTTGAGTAATGGGTTGTTTTAGACTTGTTTGAAGAGCATTTGATGTTTGAGGTCGAATAATATTTGCCATGGTTCCCATTGTTACTTTGATATTGGCACCTTATACGGATCCATTTGATATGTTGATGGTGCAATACTGAATAATGGATTATCAAACTTTTTGAAAGATGTCTTTGAAGGATCTTGCACAATAAATTACTTGTGAGGTCTTTTCCATAAGTCTTCTCTTGTGAGTCTTAGAATTTGATCTGTTTGTTGTGGGAGATTTGTTTGAATTGGTTGTTGAGCATGTCCTCATATTCCAACTTGGGAATCAAGTTCTCCTAATGTGGTTTGATATTTAGGTGTTGATGCCAATTTTTATTTGAGTCGATTAAAAAATCATAACGTATCTGTGAAAATCAACTTGTCTAAAGTTTCAATAATTCTTAGGTCACTTATTGCTTTCTCAATTTGTTTTTGTGATACTTTAGTTAAAGAGAAATGGCTTTCTTGTGAGGACTCTAAATCAGATGATGTATCAGATTGCACATTCACATTTAAGAATGACTCATGTCTAACATAACTAAATATAGATATAAAACTAGTTCCATTCCTGAAAACGGTCCTGGTTACATGTAGCCTTGAGTTGAAGGGTCTAAGTCTACAATTGGTGGAAAATTGATTGGTGTTGTCAAGGGAAAATTTCCTTCACCTAGTTTCACTTTTTGGAAATGGGGTCCTAACCCTACTTATGTCATGTCAAATTCAGGTTGTAGATTTTGACCTTTTCCCAGAATGAATATGGGTTGCATGATATTTCCTGACTATGTTGAGTGTGACTAGGATCGTTCCAACGG
This sequence comes from Cryptomeria japonica, assembly GCF_030272615.1. NCBI lineage: Eukaryota > Viridiplantae > Streptophyta > Pinopsida > Cupressales > Cupressaceae > Cryptomeria > Cryptomeria japonica. Next base: position 17,835,004 of record NC_081410.1, read on the forward strand.
TGTCTCTTCCACCGTTTCTCATTGTCTTCTAGAGACTTGGAACATTTTTTAACCATATGCACTATGAATTATGCTAATGTATTTGGATTTTGGAATGCAATTAAATGATATAACCTATGTTTTTGTTGTTTTTAGATTTTGGGAAAATGAATGATATGTAAAATGAGAATGATAAACCTGTGCTTTTGTTGTTTTGAGAAAATTATTGGGATCTTTGAGACTACAAACCTAAGGATGTTACCTTGAGAAAACTGAAATGAAGTTAAAAACCTCTAAGGACAAAAGAAATGATAATGTCATGCCCTGTAGTTAGACTGATGAGCTTGGGTTTGATTGGATAGTGTTGATTGACAATGATTGATGATAGAGAAAGTTTGATAAAAGGTTTTGACTTTTAAGAAAAACACAAGGTAGTGACCCTAAGATTTGATGTTCTTTTGAATTCCAATTTTTTTATTTTGAGGAACTAAATGCAAAATGAAAATTGAACTAAGGAAATGATGGGATCTATAATGAGGATAATGATACTAACACGTATACAGATAACTTATGTAAAGATAATCTACGGAAGTGATGTGGGATGAATGCAAAGATGATCGTAAAATGAAGAAAAAAATAATCTATCCTAAGGATGCTCTAAGACTTAGAGATATATGACAATAATGCAAGTGCAACTATTTTAGTGTGATCTAGGAGAGATGAGAATGAATCTAAGATTTTATATAAATTATGGTATGTGAGAATATGCAAGCTATAATAGAGCAAGATAAGTGAAATGGATCTAAGACTTGTGCAAAGACTTAAGACTTGTTGGGATGATTATGCAAACTATTATGAAATGATATGGAGTAAATATGAGTGGATTTATGACTTAAGCTAATTTATAACTTTATGATGACAAATTTATGTATAGTTGAAACAATTTTTTCTGATATTGGAGACAGTTTGATACTTTTGCGATGTTTGAATTTGATAGGTTGGACAAGTTGTTTTGATGGGTGAAAATGTTGAGTTTTTTTTTTTGACAAGTTTGGATCTTGAAAATGTTTAGCATGAAAAATTACATAAGACAAAGTGAATAGAGATGGTTGCTTGTGACTTGACTCTGAAACACACTTAGAGTTTGAAAGAGGGGCGTGAGATAGCCTAGATTTCACTAGCATTAACAAATAAAAAGCACTTTTGAACCATACACTACGTAGGTTGGAAAGATGATTCTACTTGTTGAGTCCCCACTTGAATCTCTCCAAATACTAAAACAATATGAATAAATAGAGATTTTGGTAGCATTGACTCCCCCTTCCATGACACACACTTCTCAGGCATACCAAAATCTCATACCTTGAAGATCTAAAGATCTTACAAATTGAAGGACATTTGTATCTACAGTAAATAATAGCAATGTGGGGTGGGTTCAAAGTTCCAACCTCTTGCACTAGCAAGAAAAGGGATTTGGGCTTCTAAAACAATGGTTTATAGTAATTCTTTGAGGAACAAAGTTGGTATGTAGATTTCACAAAGCGAGCTACTTAAATCTCTGACAACCCTTACTGAAAGATCCAAATTTAGATTTCAATCTAGCCACAAGCAACCTTTTGGCAAACCCTTTTATATAGCGGCCCAAAGAGAGATATTGCACGAAAATTGCTAAGAGGTGATGAAATCCCTAGAGCTATTCTTATTTTGAAATACCCTTGAGAGGTGATGAAATCCCTAATTAAAGATATCCCTCTACTAAAAGATAAAAGACAAGTATCGTTATCACCTTTCTGTTTCTCCCAAGACCTCGAAGGTGGGTGGAAAGATACTTAATGCAATAATGGACCCACCCTACAAATCAAGCAAGCGCTCAAGACACAAAAGAAAAAAGTTCATTCCCTTAAACAAAGGAGTTGTGAGATAAGCTAATCAAAAGGCAATCCATGTCCATTCCATCAAGAAAATCTTATTGAGTTATGCTACTAAAAAATCAACCACATAAGTTTGTTTGGGGTTTTGAATTCCTCGACAATCATCCTGCACCAAATGGATTAGTAGTTTGATTTGTTTCAACCTTCATCCCATAGATGCCACAATGCTTACAAAAATTGATTAGTAACCCAAAAATTCTATGCCAAAATTGAAATACAATCTTATCAATTTAATCAAAAAAATCAAATCTAAAATCAAAGTATACCTGCCAACTATGCAAAACAAATGACCACTTGTGCATAAACAATGACCACCTATATAGGAACAGTAATCATCTGCACAGAAAGAATGACCAATTGCACATAAATAATGACCAATTGCACAGAAAGATGAACCACCAACACAACAGACAAACAGATAGCTCAAATTTATAAATTGACAAAGTGAAGACCCTAATTCAAGCCCTGAAAGTCAAAAAATGTCTAAAATAGAGTTAGATTTCTATCATGGAGGTTTTGGAGTTGTTCGATTTTGTTGTTTCTCTTGTTGTTGTTCAAGTCTTCTATGTTCTTTTTCTCATTCTCTGTGTAGGATTTCTTCGAGGCGTGCTTTTTTTTCTTCTTTGTTCAAGGTAGTTGTGTTTTTTCTAAACTTGGCCCAATCAGTGTTTGTTCTCCAAGAAAGGACGTGTAACTCAGAAATGATTCCTTCTTCTTTATTGTGAAATCCTAAATTAGGTTGCAATATAAGGGCTTATGTTTCTTCCTCACCAGGGAGAACCATCTCAATTCATTCTCAAGGACAAGTTATCAAAAGAGATTTATAGTTGTGATCGAGAGCATGTGATACTTCTACGTATAAGCAAAGACACGTGTCTCATACATAGTAAGAGCGATAAACTCATCGGGTTCATGAAATAATCACTCTGCTCATTGGATTTTTTGAAAGTATTTGTCCAATCTCTTACGTTATGCTTTCTAATGATATCTTGTAAACCTAGACTTCACTCTATGAGGCATTGTGTTTTTTATTCATTTTCAAGAGTATGAGACAAAACCCTAACTTAAGAATGCAAGACACTTAGGAATAACTAAGCCAAGGTTCAATTCTAGCGGGGTTCAGGAGGAGGTGGTTGAAAAGCTTGGATTTGTTCTCATTCCCTCTATCTTTAGTGTTCTCTCTCCTACTCAATTTCTTTTCTTAAAGATCTTTCAAGACATTCAACTATCGCTTCCTCCTCTTATATCACAAAGATAATACACATGTACTCACATACCTAGTTTTAATTTCCCACGCCAGATTTTTTAGTCCAGTGATAATATACTCTTGATGATTATCATATGCTAGGTTGGGTTGAAGCACGGGGGTAACATTAACACCAAGGAGAACCATCTCAAATCATGTTTTGAACTGAAGACCTTCTAATTAGACTATATGAAATCACAATTAGAATGAAAAGGATGAATTGTCCACCTAATTTAGAATCTAAGTGCAAGTTGTAATAGAAAGTAAAGGTTCAATTAACCCCTAGTTAAAGCTAAGTGCAGATTATAACAGGAATTGAAATGATTCATTTAACCGGTACTTAAAGCTAAGTGCAAGTTGTAACAAGAATTGAAATGATTCATTTAACCCCTAATTAGTATGTAGATGGGATTGTAGTTCAAGAATTGAAAGGTTCATTCACTACCTAATTAGGATCTAGATGAGTTTGTGATTCATTTTAAAATTTTAATTAAGAAATATCAAGAACATTCAATCTATTACTAAAACCCTGCAATAGACACATTAGCTCTTCCAGAACCTGCAAATCAAACCCCTAGATTAATGAAAACCTTGATTTGACAAATATGATTAGCAAAACCTTGCATGTGACATTTTTTTAGCTAAAAATTGATACTGACTACCACCTGCGTAGTAAACCTAACCAGTTGCATAGAAAATCTAATCAACTGCGCAAGAAACTTAACCAAATGCATAAGAAAATTAACCAATTATGCATAAAACCTAACCACCAACACAAAAATAGTGGAGCACAAAAATCAAGAAATTCAATCCTCTGGTACTTGCATATGATAAAAATATGACAAAAGAGGTTAAATGGATGCGCTTTCACGTTGGGTTCACCAGATGTAGACGAGAAGAAAGGATTTCAGAAAACATAGTTAATAAAACCAAAACATGAAATTGATATACGGTAATCACAAACTTGAGTAACATGTGAATCCTTCCTAATCTAACCAACAAGACCATTGAAACAAAAACATAGTTAAAACATGATGCAAACCATGAATTTTCAATGAAGCCTCGTTGTTCTTCCTTTCATCTCTAATGATGCTATGTTGCTCTCTCTTGTATGTCAGGTGCATGAAACAAATGAAAGCAAAGGCATGATGTTCAAGATTTACTAGGAATGTGTGATTATGCAAGATTATTTTGATAGAATGATAGTGCTTAAGCTAGATGATTACTCAAAAATTCAATAGAATAAGATTGCATGAAAAGTTAGATTAATTGATTGAAAGGGGAGTCCTAATTTATAGAAAACTGGAGACTCGATGGACGGACGAAATCGAAAATAGTTTTGATCGCCGGGTGGACAGACCGGATTAAGTGCACAACAAAGTTGCCATTCAAGGAAGGATGAAGGTGATGAAGAAAATGCGGAGAAAAAGCAAAAATCAATTTTTTTGAGGATGCATGCCTCATTTTGTGAATTTAAAATTAAGATATAATGAGATATTTCCAAAAAGTAGGATTTTCGAAAATCAAAGAGAAATCTCACAAATATCCAAGATATTATTGCCATTTTCAAAAATTAGGAGGATATTAGGCAATTAAAAATTAAAAAGAGAGAGCAGATATTATCCTCATATGAGAAGATAATGAAAAAATTAAATAAATAAAGACATTTATTTAATTTTGATGACATAATTAGCTAATTAAATAATTTAAATAAATTATTCAAGTATAGGTTATTAAAAATGAACCTTTAATGAAATAATTAAAATCATATAATTAAGGGAGATAAATCAAAATTATTTAAATAATTTAATATTATTTAATTAATATAAAAGAGTGGATTTGATTAAATGATGAAAGATTAAAAGAGAGAATAATTAGTAAAAAGAGAAGGCTTAATTAATTAAAGAAATAATTAAACTTTAAATGGGTTAACTAGTCAAACTGACGTCCAAGGACCTTAATTGGGTCAAATTAAGTTAATTTCGGTCAAAATGGGATAAATTGGAAAGAATTGGGAAGGTTTGGACATAAAGTGGGAAGAATTGAGCGAAAATGGGAAAATTAGGTAAAAAATCAGGTAAAATCGAGTAACAATGGGTAAACTGGGTCAATGCGGATTACCAGATGAAAAAGGGATGAATGTGATGTCATGGGGTTGGTGAAGAGGTCAAAATAAAACCATAAAATAGGAATAGGGAGAAAATAAAGCCAGTGGGGCCAAAATTGGAAAGTGGGAAGCGACAATACCAAAAAGAAAGTGAAAAACCCTAAATCGAGACAGGGGTTTCGGTCAAAAATTGACATCGCCAGATCGAGAGGGAAATGAAACAACACAAAGGGGATGAATTTGAGGAAAAAATGAAATCATAGACTTGAAATGAGAAGAAAATGAAGTGATCTGCACAGAAAATGGAAAAGGCAAAGTGGTAGGACCATATCAGGAAAAAAAAAACCCTAATTGGGACAAAATTAGGCAAACTGACACAACAAAAATGGAAAGGGAAAGATCTGACAAAAATGAGATGAAGTTAAGGGTAAAATGAAACCCCATACTTGAGATGGGAGGAAAATGAAATGATCCAGATAGAAAATGTTAAAGATGTAACATAATAAAATCATGTGAATAATGAAGATTATACGTGCAATTAGGTTAAAAATGAAGAATGTAGGTGATACCAATTTTTAGTGTCTACAAGTCTTATGAGTTGGTAATTTTTCCACATGTTAGTTCCTTTAAAAAAAAGTGATTAGTTGTCAAAATATTTCCATCAAGTGGTATAGAATGGTAGGTCTATTTTTAAGGATGTTATGATAGGTTCTATAACAGTTGTAAGGCTAAAAATAGGGTGGATCATTTTGAATGTGAGAATCAATTGTCATGACATGCATAAGAGACTCCTTACATAAGATTTATAATTTATGATGCATGTAAGAGTACCCCCTGTCTTTGGGGGATTCTTATGACAACTTATACAAAGGTATAATGTCATGTAAGAGATTATGGTTGCAATGTAGGGGTCTATGGATTTTTACAATGGTATTTTTGAACCTTGTTTTGACCCATGGTAATGTTTTGTGGTGGTATTTTTAGCCCCCATGAATCTATATTGAGGGGTTGAGTCAGAGGCAACATGAAATATTTTACGGGTACACAGATGCTACTAGATTTGACACAAGATTGAGGAAATCTCCATGTATTGTAATCTCTTAGAAGAAGAATATAGATTTGCCCTCTTTTCTTGGCTGATTTTTTTCCCAAAGTGGTTTCTCCACGAAATGACAATGTTATGTGTTCCAATTTTCTATGGTGTTATCTTTTTGTTATAGCTTATTTTATTTCCATTTGGTAAACACTATTAGATTTGATTTGTAGTTGATTTAAATCTTCTTATATTGTTGTCTACCTCTTATTTTCTAACAACAAGATCTGAATAAAACATGCTCCAAATCTCCTTTGCATACATACAGACAAATAAAATGTTCTTAATGCTTTTAGGTTTCCTACAAATAGAACACAAATTAAAATTAGAAGAGGAAATGGTATAAGGAAGCTTCTTACAAAGTAAGGTTTCCAACAAGTATAATATTGAATATCTCCAAATTGTTTATTATATTTATTTTTCATGTTCTAGCTTGAAGATGGATTTTTTAAAAATTGTGATGGTCTCTATTTTTTATTAATATAAGTAGGAAACCAAGGCCTTGAGCCCTATACAAATGGATCCCAAAGAGAAAAGAAAAAATATCCAAACAAAAGCTAGAAACAACACTTAGTCAATAAATTAACAAAAAGGACTAAAATTCAAGGATAGCATAGAAAACAACCCAAAACATGAAAAAGCTTAAGAAATAAGAGTATCCTAGTTCTCAAAGAGAAACTTATACATGCCTTCAAATTTCTGTAGTGTATCCTCATCCTTATCACATTTCTTTGCATATTGGATTTGTATCACCAAGAGGGTGGTAGCAGACTCATGCATTACCTTCACATTGAATTACATCATCATCTTCATCTTATTCTCCATCTCATTCAATTTAACTTTTAGGTTCTCCACTTTTTTTGTTGTCTGAGAGCAGGAGACACACAACTATTATTCAATGGCTAGGGCATTAGTATCTTCAATCATAATGTATTGGATATTGTAGAAAGTGTTAAATGAATTTTGCATCCCCATACATGAAATATTAGGGATACACTTTGTTTCAGTCTTTAAACACCCTCCTTCTCTGAATTAGAATCTAGAGCTTTTATTTCATTAAAAAAAAAATTCCTTCATACCAAAGAGGAGAAGGCTTGGGTGAGCTCTCCCCAGACATATTATCTTGCTTAAAATAAACAGACTTTCTCTAACTATCACTGGATATATCAAATATTCTTTGGGTGGGTTGAACAACAACCAACCTAGTAGACCTATGAACATTATTTCCTTCAGGTCATTGTAGAGTAGCTTTATCAAGCCACTCTTTTGTAGTAGGGGAGTAACAGGGAATTGGTACAAACCCTCTTTAACATCAATGACCTTCAAAACCACGAGGAGTTTGGACTTATATCCTATATTTTTAGTTGTTTAGTCATCCTTATTTATCTTTTTTGGGGCCACTTTTGAATTTGGTTTAATGGGAGGATTAATCTTTAATGAATAGAGACCAAATTTTGAATCTTCCTGAGTATTGCTTTTAGAGGCGGGGAGATGAGCACAAGAGACATAGTATCAAGGTTGGTGGTGGTATCCACCACCTTTTGGTTTTAGTAAGGATTTGGGACAATGACCCAACAAAATTAAGGGGTTTCTTTCTATTATCAAAAAAGGGAACTGTGTAAAGTTTGTTCCACAAGTGAAAGTTTGGATTTTTTCCCTTTGACAGTGAAAGAACTAGGATGAATTCACTCCATAATGGTGATAGTAATGGATTTGTCCAAGGATTGGACAAGATGAAAATTGTTAAGGCATAGAATTAGACCTTAGTGGAATGGGATAATTGACCTGTTGGGTTTGTTTTGGCATCAAATGGTAATATTCTACACACATGGGAAATAGTAAAGTAGATTTTTTTTTGAAAAATAACTTTTCTCTAGGTAATGTTCTTATTTCAAAAAAAGGTTAATTCGAACAAATGCAAAAAATATATACAATATAAAATAAACCTATGATTGAATTATAGCTAATCTCGACTCAAAAAGTTATACAATTTAAATTATGCAACAAAAAACTATGGAAAAATATTTGTGCCCTAGATATCTATGTTTGGAATCTATATTTTATGTGTTAAAATTTCTCCTTCCTACAGATAAAGCTATCCTATACCAAATAAATGTTACTTTTTAAAAGTATTCTTAACTATTAAAAATAAATTATTAAAAGCTACATAAAAAATACAAATTATTTATTAACATTTAAAAAAAGATATATTTATAATCTACAAACAAAATCTCAAAAATCACTCAATCACTTCATTTTCAAATTTTTAACAGTTTAGTTTCTATAGGTGTTAGAAAGTAAAAAATTGGTGAAAATATTGACTTCATTGTCCTATTTTGATCAAAAAGTGTAAGTGTGTGTGCGTACATGTGTTTCTAAAACATGTTTTAATTTTCACATAAATACTTATTTCTATCAATGAAGACTTGAGTTTAAGAGCATTTTGATAGTGATTTATTGAACAATTTATTGAACATGTATGGACCAATACTAGATTGATCAATAAATTGATAGAAATAAGCATTTATTTAAAAATTAAAACATGGTTCTTTTTTTTTTTGTCTTTGTGCAAAATAATCAAATATGAAATATTCATTATCAACTATTAATTATTACCTTATTTGGAGTTGGTTGGCTATACTTATAGCCACAAACTCACTAACCTACAAAATGAAAAACTCTTAATAGAATGCAAAATATTTTATGGCTAATTCCTAAGATTATGGCCATCATCCCCATCCCTATGCTAATGTATGATGTATTTTATTCCTAAAATACCTTCTAATCAAATATATTGATTCATTAAAAGATGGATTTATTGAAGCAAAGACTCCTATTGATACACTATTATCCATGTCATCAAACATGAGAGGGCACTAGACTCACATTTGTAATTATGCATTTGTGTGTTCATCATTTTTCTCCTTTCCTTGACTGAAATTTTTGCATATTGCATATATTGGAGATGAAGTATTATGAATATTATATATCTTTGTTCAATCCAATCTTGCATAAAAAATTCTAGAAATTTAGCTTTCCAAGAACTCTAGTGTGACTTGAAAAATAGTTGAGAGCTTCTTGAAACACACTACAATTGAGAATTTTAAACCTACAATTTTAAAGCTATAATTTTAGAGTTGGAAATTTACAATTATAACTTAATGATTGTAACTTTAGAGTTTTATTACTTTGGAGTTTAACTTGTATTGGCATCTACATATTCAAAATCCACCAAGTATACAATTTTTATCTTTTTGACCAATGAAGATAGCATAACATATCAACATTATAGAGATAATGACTTTAAAAAGTAAATCAAATATATATATCCTCTATTTTATTTGAATAAAGTTATAAAATTATCCCTAAATACACTTTAAAACTTGAGGATAAGAAGGAAGTTACTTCTAAAGTATATGGGATAATTTGTGGCCCCATCAACAACCCTAAATTACATGTGCTTGTTCTTAATATTTTTGTTAAACTGTGTATATCTAAAGTGGGCAGTCTTTAATTTCATTAGTAGGACATACTATCAAGTGGGAAACTTCACAAATCATCTTGATTATAGCCTTTACATGTGTCCTAATTCAACAATGTTTGGAGATGATTGAAGACATGCCATATAGAAGCAATTACCTGTAGTTTTTTCTTATGTATGTAGATATTGATGCAATGATCACTATTGTTGTTAATAATATGCTTATGTGATTTTAAATGTCACTTTGATTGTGATCCCTATGAAAGGGATATTTTCCTTTTATACAAATCCTTAGAATTTAAAATTGAATAACTTTACATCTAAGTTGGTGGGCAATAAAGCTAGTTACGAACAAGTCAACTTTGGGTCCATAATAAAATTTGAACTTAAAAATTATTGGTTGAGGCTATCCAATTGTCCTAATCCAAGATCAAGGTCACCAAAGTAGTTTAAAATTAGGCTTGGGGCAAAAAGGTTGAAGGATTAGGTCAACACTATTAGGGAATAGGAACACAAGTATAAGAAAATGTCAACTCTTGCACATAAATATAAGAATCAAGCACTAGATGATGACATAATGGACGAGATCAAGTGAATCTAAAATAAGTGGGTAAAAGTGTTAGATATTAACTTTTCACCTTTACATTTTTCCCCAACTTTGATATGCATGTCAAATACCACAAATCATACATGTTAAAGTAAGGAAAGCTACCAATACAAAAATAAATGGCAAATATATTTATAAAACACATGGATATGAATGATGTTATATTTTCTCTCCATGTGAATCTATAAACCTTAATATGCCTAATTTAGTGGGCATAACTCAATGTAAATATTAGGATGATTATACACAACTATATAACAATAACAATAATTAATGTGTAAATGTTAAGGGTATAAGACCCATGAAGAGTCACTATAAACCAAATAGATAGAGTGAGATATAGGTGTATGGTTCCTAAAGAACCATTATAATTAGAAAATGGTATGGTGTAGGTGATGGCAAGAGACACTACATAGATGATCAGAAGTTGTCATTGATGGCAACTTATGTCAGTAATCCTATCTGCGGTTCTAAATTTGTTCATGCCGGAAGATAGATTGAGCTATGGTGAGTTTGAACAAGACATCCAACAATGTACAGTGTTTTGGTTGGTACTTCATTTTGGTTTAATGTCTTGTGTTGCAGATCTTGGAGAAGCATTATGGATGTGTAATCTACCTTATTCCAGGTTTGTGACCTCCGGTGATGATTCTTGTGTAAGTTGGAAGGTTTGGTATACAAGTTTTTGAGTGGATTAGTGTTCATCAGGAGTAATGTGTGGATATTCGTTGTGCAGCTCGTGCAGAGTAATTTTGGTGGTTGTAATTATCTTTGAGGATGTTTAGCTGACATGTGGGAAGCGTGTGGACAATTATTTTTGGTCTACGTGATATTTTTGAGGTTGAATTGAGCCGACTTGTTATACACGTTTCATTTGTGTGTTATGCATTTTTAGGCCAACATGAAAAAGAAATAATTTGATGTTGCAGATATATAAGAGCGATGATATGATCATTTTGGGTATCTGTGATTGTTTGGAAAGTAGTTGTGAGTAATTGTGCATAGTTTCACATGCGCATTTGAAGGATTTGTGGTCAGGGATATAGCAGAACATCAGAACATAGTAGTGTAGCAGTGTAGAGTATCTTGTGCTTAACTAGAACTATATTTTGGCATTTGGAGATGTTGTTTATCAGTTCAAACATTCCAATTATGTTTTGTAACCACTTTGTAAGGTAGTGAGTCTTTCGAGGTTGTAGCCCTTATTGTAATTTGAGTCGTGAGCTCTAGGCAGTGTGTCTGAATGCATGTGCATTCCCCTTATGTAATATTTATGTACTTTTAATAGAGTATATTAATATCGTGGGTCTCAATCCCATCGTAGTTTTTCCCTTGACCGGGTTTTTTACGTATAAATCTTGGTGTTATGGTGTGGTGGATATTTGCTTTATGTGTTTGCATCTTTCTTTTGTTCAGTTGCATTGAGTGGTTAAAGAATCAGATTAAGAGTGTTAAAGATTGCAGAACACTAATTTGCCCCCCCTATCCTTGAAGGACTATTGCAACCATGCTCCTAATACATAAAGACAACGATGAACTTCCAACAAACCATTACAACCATACAAAGTTGTCTTAATACTTGATGAACAACTATAATCATGAGTCTGTAGTGTAGGACCCATGGAGAGCCACTATAGTCATAATTATGAAAGAATTAGTTTTATAGTGCCCCCTCAAATTAATTTGACACAAAGTAATGTAATGGATTTAAGGAGGGGTGAAAATTAATATGTAAAATGATGTGACCATGTAAGATCACTAAATATGCTATCGTGTAACATATTATCATGTAAATATAATCACTAGTTAAGGTATCAAAATATAATCATGAAATGTCATTTAGCAAGAGATAATTTGGGGCCCCTAATGCTACTTCTAGATGTGAGGAAATAATATATAGAATTTATAGCAATAAAACATCGCTTAACAAGTCATGTAGAACATAATCATGAAATCAAGATATAAATATAATAAAATTAGAGAATTATAGGGAACATAAGAGTGATCCCATAAATATATCATCATGAAAAAGAGTTTTATAAAAATATTATATCTTAAAAGGACAATGGTAAAGTGATATATGTCTACAAGGAGGAGAAGAGAGAATAATGGCTCCAAAGTTAGGGATAAAATAACAACTGCCATCAACAAAGAGATGAAATATAATTAGACAAGAAACCGTTGGTGTGAATAAGGTTTACCACCTATCTAGTTCTCTTTTGGGTCACTTTCATTCTTGTTAATTAATTTTACTTAAGGCATATTCTTTTCGTGTCTCAAGTAGTAAAATTAAGGCACTTCATAAAAATTTGTTGTCTTATATCTCACCTTGACTGTATTTGCAAGTGTTTCTCCTTATAAAGCAATTTAATCATATTATATACAATGTATCTTTTTTAGAAAATATTACATAATCATTTCTTCTCTTTTACTTGGAAACTAATTAGTGTTGTGCATGATCCTTAACCCTTATGAACCATAGTTTCTCTTACATCGTATAAAAGCTTTAGATTTACCACTCCTTTCTCATTTTTAGAAGTTTTTAATCAATAATTTTTAAACAATGCATCTTAGAGAAAAATAATTCTCATAGTTGAATCTAACGGATCCCAAATCCTATGGATTAATAATAAAATTGATAAGGTTTACACAAGGTTCAATCATTTTTAGGGCTTCTTAAGAACTTTGGTTGTATAAATCCATACACTATTATTTGTACCATTCATACCACCACTATGCAAACTATATTATTGACATGCATTTGAAAATATTGTTGGCATACATTGGTTATTGCATCATAGTCATAAAAACCAAACACTTTTATTGGTCATGTTTGGTCGTATGATTTAAGCTGGCATTATTGTCTATGTATTCAATTTGGTTACAAGGTACCTTACATCATTCAGATGAATTTGTGGGCACCACACTAGTGTGGGTCTTACATGTGCTAACATTTATACTTTACCTATGAGTAATATCCCTTGGTCTAATAAATGCACAATGCTTAATTTCTAGGTGGGTGGTCATGAAAGGGGTGCTATCCCCTAGTTTCTCCCACCTAGGGAGCTAAAATATTATAGTCACAACACTACTTTAGTTGATGTTTTAATTTAGATCTATCCAACTCTACCACTTTGTTCCTTTGCCTCTATAAATTAATTACCACTCTTCCAAACTATGCCTCTAATATATAATTATCACACCACTTGCATAGCCCAACCTAATCATTGTCTAGATCCACCGCCAAAGAATTGCCTAACTAGTGATGCCACCTTGTAGACACCAAAATAGTTCTCAAGTCACTTTTTTCATCCATATGGGGCCAATTATTTTGAGAGATATAATTTTTACCTGCGAGGTTGTTTTGACTCCTTATAGGTGTTGGAAAAGTATTTCTAAGCACTTTATAAACATCCACTAATTGTTTCCATATTTTACACTAGTCATTTATTATTCTTGTTTGAAGTTAATTTTTGTATATTGGTTTATATCTTGGAAATAAAAAATCATACAGAAAGCCATTTTTCTTGTTTTGATGGGTTGGTTGATTGAGTTACAAGTAGGGTATACTAGTGTTTTCTCTTTTTGGCATGACTTGGTTTTTGCGTCATGAATCAAAGTTCATTGCCTCTTCTTACAACATACTATTATGGGTAAAAATCCAAAATGGAGATCCACCTAAGAAGATTGAGTTTATACCAAATTATTATGGGTACATAAGATGACCCTACCCTTATTACAGAAAAATATAAATGGTATGGTAGGTGTGGTGAAGGCTATAGAATATTGTGCATGTTAGTTTCTATTGATCTTCACTTTCACATTGCCCCTTCCACATCACCCAATTATATAAGACTATATTGAAGGGTTTTTTTTGGAAGCATGAGAGTTTATCAATTGAAGAACGAGCTTATTAGTTTGAATCATACTAGTTTTGACACCATCAAAAACTTCTTCATCAAGCCCAAAAAATGAGATTCCAATTGAAGCAAATGTATTATTAAGGAACATGCCTCCTACTTGATTCTTTCCTTCTTACAAAACTCAATCCTAATTATTTAGTTTCTGTTTCCACATTTCATACTACTAGAGATTCTCCTAGAATTGTATGGACTATGCCTTCACTTAATGATTTCACTACCTCACCATCTAGGGGTCGGGCTTAGACCACGTGTATGGGTACTCTAAAGTCTACAAATTCATGTGCTCATATTTCTCATAAAGGCACATAAGAACAAGAGGATTCAAATAGAAAGAAAAACAAATAGATAATTAGGGAAAAGAACAATAATTAGCAAGATGAAGAATATAAATATAAAGCAACCCTTAAGTCTCCCTCCTCTTCACAGGGGGAATCAACTAAGAAAGAAAGACCCTTGAATGTGCATATTGCAAGAAACTTGGACATGGTGAACATTAGTTTTGTATAAAAAAATTGATGAGTTGATAAATCTTCTACAAAAGAACAATATCACATTACCTTCAACTATATCAAAAGGTTCGTAATATTCTTAGATAAAGAAGAATATTATGGGTAAGACACCTGTCATAGTTGCAGATTCCAATTTTGATTTTGGATCTTTTCAAAGTATCTTTTATTAATTATTGATATCATTTCCCTGTCATTTAATCCCTCCAAATGTATCACATCCTAATCAATAAGACCCTATTAATGAATGTTCTTACACATAATACAACTAGGGGGGGTGAATCAGTTGTCCACACAATCAAATACACAATAATTCAACTTTATCACTTAATCCATAGAAAGATATGGTCATGAAAGAACATGAAAAGCAAAACACAATACACAATGAAACACCAAACTTGACGTGGAAAACCTTGTTAAGGGAAAAACCATAGAGAATACTATTCTCAATATATGAACACTTGTTAGGGTGACACTAATTAAGGTGATTTTTACAAAGAAAGGCTCATTGCCCGAAAGAAAGAAAGAAAGGCTCATTTCCAAAGGTCTCACTGCCTAGATGAAGAAGAATAAAAGAGAAAGAATCCACCACTAATACACCTTTGCAACCGTATGATTTGTAGATACCTTTGGCTCATTGCTTCTGGTAGCTAACACATGAATTTTCACATTGCTCAACACTTTTTACCAACTCAAACAACACTCATCGCCAACTAAAACGATAAGGGAGATAAATCCTCTTTCACACAACTTCATCACATACATCGATACACATATTCCACAGCTCACACTTTCTTACCCATTGCACTCTATCATCTTCAACAAATTATCCATTATTTATATCATCCTTGACTAAGACCAAAATAAACATTATACATGTTACACATCAATCCATAATCATCAAAGCAACAATGTGAAGTGTAAACACCCGAGGCTGGAAAAACCTAGAGTAAACACCATTAATTTTTGAAATGGTCATGTCTCCAAAGCTCAAGAACTCTTGCCAACTAAATATAATGAAGCTAAGGACATTACCAAGTCATCTCCAAAATTGCAACACCAAAAACCATTAAGCAGAGAAATTTAGAGCATGCATTTCACATGGAAACACTATCAAATATCATCACACAATAGTGAACACAACTTCCTTAGCATTACAATATAAAGCACCAAATCCTGAATCTAACATCTCTAAACAATGCTTAACAACATATCCAAACTGCATGAATAGATGTGCAATAGAAGAAGCTCATATCAAATCTCTCAGCACAACTACACATGAAACTCAACATTAGCTACATGAACCAATCACTAATGATGACAACCAAAGCATGTTGACATCAATGACAACACACCAACAACTCATTCTATCCAAACTTGCAACAATCTTTCCCTTTGTCATTGATGGCAATACATCAATGACAACAACAATATTAACAACTCTCATACCAATTTTTCAATGCTTTCCAATACACTTTTCTCCCCCTTTGCCAAATATACTCTAACATACTCTCCAAAACTCTCCCATTTTTCCAAACTTCTCATTCTCTCCCAACTTCTCATTCTATCCTCCTTTGCCATCAAGGACAAAGGACCAAAGTCAAAAAATGTTAACTCATTCTACTCAACTCTTCAAAAGATCACAATTGCACTTAGATCCCCCTAAGAGGAAGCCCCAATCATTAGTCTAGAATAATAATATTCATGAAGTTCACTGGACTAATGCATCTCTATATGCATCTAGTTCAGAAAAGGAGGGGCGATAACCCCCAATCTCTTTCAAAGATGTTCAAAAGTATCCTTAGAGAGTGCTTTAGTAAAGATATCAGCAATATATTCTTTTCTAGGTACATAATAAAGCTTCACCTCGTTCTCCAAAACTTTCTCCCTCGAGAAGTGATACCGAATTGAAATGTGTTTCATCCTTGAATGTAGTACCAAATTCTTAGAAATATTATTGTGTTAGTATTGTCAAAAAAGATAGAAATTGGCTCATCAAACAATATTCCAACATCCTTCAAAGTTTGTTTCATCCATAATACATGTGTACAACAAGATGCAACAACAATATATTTAGCTTCAACAATAGACAAAGATATTGAATCTCATTTCTTACTTGACCAAGCAACCAACCTGGGTCCAAGGAAAAATGCACCCCCACTTGTACTTTTTCTGTCATCCACACAACCAACCCAATCTACATCAATATAAGCAATAAGAGAGAAATTAGATCTTTTGGGATACCACAGTGCATAGTCTTCTACTCCTTTTAAGTATTTGAAATTATTTTCATAGCAGGAATATGTGTCTCTCTAGGATCTTGTTGGAATCTAGCTACAAGATAGACAACATGCATGATATTCAGTCTAGTAGTAGTTAGCTATAATAATCCTCCAATCATTAATTTGTATTTTCTCTCATCAGTCTTTAGAGATTCAACTTCCTTGCTTAACTTTACAACTAGTAGCCATAGGAGTACATATGGTTTAGCATTTTCCATTCCAAACTTCTTCAACATTTTTTTAACATACTTTGCTTGTGAAATTAAGATACCATCATCCTTCTGACTAACTTGTAAACCAAGAAAGAAATTTATTTCCCCAATTATAAACATTTCAAACTCTTCTTGTATCTCATCAACAAACTTCTTGCAAATACTATCATTTCCTCCAAAGATTATATCATCCACATAAACAACTACAATCAATATTTCATTTTCATCAACCTTAAAATAGAGATTATTGTCAGCGATACCATTTTGAAATCCTTGCTTCAGCAAATACCTATCAAGCCTTGGATACCAAGCTCTAGGAGCTTGCTTCAATCCACACATCATCTTCTTCAATTTGTAGACCATATCCTGATTGTCTGATCGCTTGAATCCTTCCAGTTGTTATATATACACTTCTTCTTTCAATTCTCCATTCAAGAATGCATACTTCACATCCATCTAATAAACCTTGAAATCCTTACGTTTCATAAAATGCAAAAACATTCTAATAACTTCCATTCTTGCCACAAGAGAATAAGTTTCCTCAAAGTCTATTCCTTCTACCCATGAGTAACCTTTTGATGCAGAAGCACCGATGTAGTTCTTACCGGTTGAGCAATTAGTAGTGGAATTGCTTGGAGATCATGATATTTCTTCTTGTTTAAGAGTTTAGCGTTGTGGTTTTGTATTTATTTCCTTGTGTTCGTGGTCTTTATTGTGTTCGAGTTTCGTGGCATTTGGCATTGTTTCTGGTGAGATGTGGATTCTAGTATTGGCCCGGTTGATATGTTCTTACCGGTTAGTCTAGTAGTGTGTTGAGCAAAGTTGGATCGGGTTGCAGTTGATCTTTGTGACTTGCAGATCATTAGAAATGTTGCTTTGGGAATTGGTTGGTATTCTTGGAGGTTCGCGCATCATTTTTTTTTTGTGTGTTTGTTCTTAGTAATTTGAGCTGACATGTTACCGTTAGCACGTTTTATGAACCGGTTGGTCTTTGGGCCGACCTGATTGAATTTTAATTACTTGCGGTGGTGTAAACAAAGTTGGCAAATCATTTGAGGAGATATAGAAGTCAAAAGATAGAAGACAAAGTTTAGAGATTGAGCGAAGATGTAGATCAAGCGATATTCAGAACCAGTGGACTAAGGTCGGAAGGCTGAGGTTCGGATTAGGGTAGAACCAACAGTCTGTACTCGGAAGTCGATATAATATGTGGATGATTTGCGGATCTTGTAATTATGTTGTAAGCATTATTTGTATCATGGACTGTGATCCAACACATGGCATGCGTAACTCTTCAGATTGTAATAAGATTTATTCAAGTTATTTACCGGTTATGTGCTCTATTATGTTACCAGTTGTTCTTTCTACTATTTCTGGCATCTGGTTACCAGTTACTGGTATGTTGTGCATGATTTATGTGTTTAGCTACAAGGTTGGGTTGTCCTTCATTGGATCTCCCTGCCTTGACTGTGTCAAATGGTATTAGAGTTGGTTTGTGAACCTATTGTTGGACAAAGTGTTGATTGTGCACCGGTTGGTTGGAGAGAAAGTTGAGGCAACTTGTAGACTTGTTCAGATCATTGAACATGAGGCAGAGAAAGGTTTGCAGGTAGATCACCGAAACTAGAGCTTGAGCTTGAGGCAGTTAGTGGGTGGAGACTTGAGCATATCACCGATTGAGGTTGGCTACAGTTTGGACCGATAGATTGCCGTAGAGAGGCAACCAGAAGCTGTAGACAGATTATCGAACCCCCTGAGGTAGTTGCAAGTACCTACTGACTGATCGTTGAACCTGATCAAGTGATGGGACTCACTTTTCAATTAACCCCGAGAGTCTGATGTAGGAGCACCGATGTAGTTCTTATCGGTTGAGCGGTTAGCAGTGGAATTGCTTGGAGATCGTGGCATTTCTTCTTGTTTGAGAGTTTAGCATTGTGGTTTTGGATTTATTTCCCCGTGTTCGTGGTATTTATCATGTTAGATTTTCATGGCATTTGGCTTTGTTTCCGGTGAGATGTAGATTCTGGTATTGGCTCGGTTGATATGTTCTTACCGGTTAGTCTGGCAGTGTGTTGAGAAAAGTTGGATCGGGTTGCAGTTGATCTTTGTGACTTGCAGATCGTTGGAGATGTTGATTTGGGCCTTGGTCGATATTCTTGGAGGTCCGTGCATCATTTTATGTTTTTGTGTTTGTTCTTAGTGACTTGGGCCGACATGTTATCGTTAGCACGTTTCATGAACCGGTTGGTCTTTGGGCCAACTTGATTGAATTGTAATTACTTGTGGATGGTATAAATGAAGATGGTGAATCATTTGAGGAGAGATAGAAGATAGAAGATAGAAGACATAGTTTAGAGATTGAGCGAAGATGTAGATCCGACAAGATTTTGAATCAGTGGACTGAGATCGGAAGGCTGAGGTCCGTATTAGGGTAGAACCGATAGACTGTTCCCGGAAGCCGATATGATATGTGGATGATCTGCGGATATTGTAATTGTGTTGTAAGCATTATTTGTATCCTGGACTGTAATCCAACACGTGGCATGTGTAACTCTTTAGATTGTAATAAGATTTATTCAAGTTATTTACCAGTTATGTGCTTTGTTATGTTACCAGTTGTTATTTATGTTGTTTCTGGCATCTGGTTACCAATTATCGGTATGTTGTGCATGATTTATGTGTTTATCTATAAGGTTGGGTTGTCCTTCATTGCATCTCCCTGTCTTGACTATGTCACCTTTACATACAAGTCTTACCTTATTCCTTACTATGTGTCCATCTTCATCCAAATTGTTCCAAAATACCCATAGAGTTCCTATCACATTCTTGTTAGTTGGTCTTAGGAAAAGTTTACAAGTCTGATTCTTTTCAATCTATTCCAATTCTTCCTTCATAACTCTTATCCAATGTTGATCACTGCAAGATTCTTTTACTATCTTTGGCTTTGTTTATGAAATTAAGCATAAGTTCACCTATTCTTTAGTAGCTTTGGTTCTTGTGTAACACCTCTATTTTTGTCTCTAATAATATATTTATTTTAATAGTTCTTGTACACATATCTCAGAGTCTTAGGACCAATTTACGAAGTATCTTCTTTATCATTTTGCACTTCTATTTCTTCAGACTTTTCTTCTTCTTATTTATCGATAGACTCATTTGATTCATATCCAATCTCTACAACTGTATTCTTCAAAATGTCTTCATCAACTTTCACATTTGTGCTTTCAAAAATTCTTCCTAGTCTTTTGTTGTAACATTTGTAAGGTTTTCTTTTAGTAGAATATCCAAGTAATATACCTTCATCAACTCTTGTGTCAAACTTTCCCAAATTCTCTTCATCTCTTCTGATATAACATTTATTTCCAAATACTCTAAAATATTTCACAGATAGAGTTCTTCCATACCATAGTCCATAAGATGTATTTCCATATTTTTTGCTGATCTATACTCTGTTAAGTGTGTATATTGTAGTTTTTATTGCTTCTTTCCAATTGATTTCCAGTAGAATAACCTCATTCATCATTGTTCTAGTAGCCTCTTGAATTGTTCTATTCATCCTCTCAACCATACCATTTTGTTGTAGCATCCTAGGAGTAGACAAGTTCCTTCTTATTTCATGATTCTCACAGAAAGTATTAAACTAATCAAAAGTAAACTCTCTACCTCTATCAAACCTTAAACATTTGATTCTTTTATCTACCTCATTTTCAGCCATAGCCTTGAATTTCTTCAATTTTTCTAAAGCTTCAGATTTTTCTCTTAAGAGAGTAACCCAAGTCAGTCTAGAGTAATCATCAATTAAGAGCCTGAAATACTTGTCACCTTATTAACTTCTTGTTCTAGTTGGACCACAAAGATCAGTGTGCACTAATTCCAACAACATAGTAGAAAATTGTTCCTTAACTTAAAAAAGTTTTCCTTGTTAGTTGTCCAACTTGACATTCTTTGCAGATAGCATTAGGAAGATTTGTAACCTTCAACAAATCTCTCATAGCTTGAATTGAGCTAATCCTCATCAGAATATAAAAATTAATGTGACACGTCCTCTGATGCCATAACCAACTCTCATTATTATGTGCCATCAGGCAATATCTGCTAGCTATCCTCAACTGATAAACATTTCCATCTATATCCTCATTCCTAGATTGCAATCATAGTTCCAAACATTTTTTTGATCTCACATCCATCATCCTGAAAAAATAAGATTATAGACATTTCCACACATATGACCAACACTCAAACGATTTTGATTTAAGCCTTTAACATAGAAAACATTGTCAATATTATGTTTGTCATCGAAACTGATAGAACCAATTCGAACCATCCTAGCCATCTAATCATCTCCAAATCTAACAACACCTCCATCATATTTTTTCAAGATTTACAAAATTACTCTTGTCACCAGTCATATGATTTGAACATCCATTGTTAATAATCCATTCATCTTTATCTTTTCTAGCATGGAAATAAGATACAAGAGTACCTTCAATTTTAGTAGCATCTTCTAGAGATTTTTCCTTCACAATTTTGCCAGGGTTAGCAGAACAAGATTCTTTCTTTACCACCAAGAATAAACATTCATTGTATTCTTCATAATCAGATTCATCATTAGAAGTAATAGCATATTCTTTAACATAATAAGCCATCCTATTGAACTTTCCTTTGCTTTCCTTATTTTTTGATTTGTAATTCTGTCAGGACATCTAGAAGCATAATGACCTATCTTTCCACAATTGAAACGTTTGAAGGGAAAACTTCCTCTATACTTTCTAGTTCTTTTCTTCATTCTTGTTACAAAGTTCACCTCAATCTCATCAAATTCCTCATATTTTGTTGTTTTAATAGCCTTAAATGTTGATTTTGTTCTTGCATTGGTAGACTAAATTCTCTCATCTCAAAAGCAAGTAATGAGCCATACAAGTATTCTCTAGTATACTTATTCTGATTTTGTGATTCTTCTATTACTGAAACCTTAGATCTGTAAGGTTTAGTAAGAGTTTTGATTACCTTTTACATTACTTCATCTTTCGTCAAGTTACCACCAAGACCTCTGATCTCATTTACAACATCATTTATCTTCTACAGGTAGCTAGTTATATTGTCTTCTTCTTCCATCTACAAGCATTCATATTTAGTCTTGGCATTCTGGAACTTAACTTCTTTTACTATAGCATCTCTTTCATAAGTATTTTCTAATTTATTCCAAATATCATGAGCAAATTCCAAGGATACAACTTTTGTTAATTCAATTTTAGAAAGAGCACTAAAAATAGAAAACCTTGCCTTTTCATTATCTTCAAATTCCTTGATCTCATCTGAAGTGTTCAACCCAGTCGACGGTTTGATTTAATTTTGTGTAATAGATTTGCAAATTTCATAACCAAGAGAAATCAGGTAACCTTGCATCTTCACTTTATAGAAAGAATAGTTTGATCCATAAAACATAGGGATTGTTAGTTTGTGGGCCATTAGGATCTCCTTAAGTGGTTAATCTCTTCTCCTAGGAACCAAAGCTCTAATACCAATTGTTGAATGTTCTTGCATACAAGACAACTGAGAAGGGGGTGAATCAATTGTCCACACAATTAGATCCACAATAACTTAAGTTTATCACTTAATCCACTAAAAGATATGAGAATGAAAGAACATGAAAAACAGAACACATCATACACAATGAAACACTAGATTTGATGTGGAAAATGTTGTTAAGGGAAAAACCACAGAGAAAGTTATTCTCAATATATGAACACCTATTAGGGTGACACCAATTAAGGTGATTTTTACAAAGAAAGGTTCACTGCCCGAAAGAAAGAAAGAAAGACTCACCGTCGGAGGGCTCACTGCCCATATGAAGAAGAATTAAAGAGAAAGAATCCACCACTGATACACCTATGCAACTGTATGATCTATAGATACCTTCGACTCACTACTTCGGGTAGCTAACACATGAAAGTGCACATTGCTCAACACTTTTTACCAACTCAAACAACATTCATCGCCAACTCAAACAATCAAGGAGATAGATTCTCCTTTACACACCTTAATCACGTATGTTGATACACATATATGCTATGACTCACACTTTCTTACCCATTTCACTCTATCATCCTCAATAGATTATCCTTTATTTATATCATACTTACATATGCAAAATCTCCCAAGATTGGCTAAGCATCTTAATCAAACACAATTCAAACTAGGTCGGTACTAAACATTCTCGCAGTGGAAAAGAATGTAAAGTGGACCACAACACATCTTAACTAAGACCAAAATAAACATCATACATCTTACACATTGATCCATAATCATCAGAGTAACAATATTAAGTGTGAACACCTGAGGTCAACCAAACTTGGAGTAAACACCATCGACGTTTGAAACCATGCCTCTGAAGCCCAAAAACTTTTGCCAACTGAATGTAATGAAGCAAAGGACATAACCAAGTCATCTCCAAAACTGCAACACCAATAACAATAAAGTGGAGAAATATGGAGCATGCATTTCACATGGAAACACTGTCGAATACCGTCACACACTGGTGAACACAAATTCCTTAGCATTGAAATCTAGAGCACCAAATCTTGAATCTAACATCTCTAAACATTGCTTAACAACATATCCAAACCGCATGAATAGATGTACAATATAGAAGAAATGTGGAGCAAATCTCTCAGCACAACTGCACAAGAAACTCAACATCAACTACACCAACCAGTCACTAATGACAACCAAAGCATGTTGCATCAATGACAACACACCAACAACTCATTCTGCCCAAATTTGCAACACCTATATCTTATACCTTTTTGCAACACAATAATGTTTAGTATGACCATTCAATTTATGAAAATCACATAATGCCTTTTTATCTAAACTTTTAGGCATGCATTTAAAGTATCTAATTGGCATATAGGAGGAAGAATAATTAAATTCACATTGAGTAAACTTTATAATAAAATATGTAAAAGATTATGAAGCCAAGAAAATTTTATTTGATTTTGAGGCTTGAATTTAATTGCATTAGAAGTTGATTGTAAATTAGCAACATGATCAACATTTTGCCTCTTTTCTTGTTTATCATTAAACCCTTTCAAAACTATTTTTAGTGGTTGAAACTTTAAAGAATAAGATTATTGAGGAGCATGAGAATATCCATATTTACGAAAATTAGCTTCTAGAAGTTTGAATTTATTATTTCTCACATTCTCAACCAAATTTTTAAATGAAGTATAATTATTTAGGTGTAGTATTTCTCAATTACTAGGTAATTTGGTAATATGTATTTGTGAAGATGGGTTAAAATCTAAAAAGATAATCATGAATCCACTTATCTCATACTTATTTGTATTCTACTAAGTGTGAAATTATAACCTTTAAAAATTAATATTAATATTGAAGTGATGCACAAAAACATTTAACAACTAATAAAGGAATGAATAGATCCATTTAATTGCATAGTCCTTTAAAGTTTTAAGAAAAGTTTAAGCAAGAAGCTTATACAAACAAAAAAAATTAAATTGCATTAAAATATCTCAAAAATCATATAATCCCCTTTACCATTGCACATCTCAAAACAAAGGGCCAAAAAGTCCAATGAAAATAGATAAAATTATGCTTGATTTGTGATGCCATTTTTATTGACCAAGGGATAAGACATCTACTTTACTTTGTATCTCATCAAATTTTTTAAGGACAATATCTAGGGGGAAAGGATGATCATTAGCTATAGTGATAGGATGGATATTATATTGTCAGATAATAAGTGGAATGCACACTAGTTGAGCAATAGTTGATCAAAGTGGAATGACAAAATTAAAAGTCAAAACAAGAGTAATGGGTTGAATGTGAGAAACATACATAATGAGAAAATTTGTGGTTATATATATATATATATATATATATATATATATATATACATACCTAGTTGGTTTGGAGTGGTGAGTAAGAGTCTTCTCTTAGGTCTTAATATGTTTTTTTAATGCTTCGGTAGGTTGAAAGTCCTTAGGACAACGCATTTGCTCAATTTTGGCTTATAAGCCCTTATAAGCCTAAAATGGCAAAATCTTGCATTTTGATGAAAAATGCCTTGAATAGCCTTGTTTGGCATTGGGACATGTCAATGTAATGGTTTTTAGTCATATTAGATGGTTTGGAGGAGAGAATTAAGCATGTAAGGCAAAAATGCACTTTTTGGCAAAAGTTGTCAAAGTTACTTGACAACTTTTTGCACCGTTGAGCAACTTTTTGCATTTTTGAGCAAAAGGTTGGTTGGGGAACCGATGGAGAGTTAGTTAGGACATAAATGGAATATAAAATCCCTGATAATGAATGTAACAAGGTTGTTGAACGCCTGGAGTTGATTGGAATACATTTTGTGACCATTTTTTAAGTTTTACATTGCAACTTTTCAAGAATTAGAGCAGCAATCCGCACTAGATGGATTGATTGCATTACTGTACTTTGTTTGTTGATTTGTACATGTTCTTGTAGTGCTCAGGAAGCAATTTGATTAGTTTGTTTTCAGGTTTAAATTGAGTTTCCAATTTTGTAAGTTCTCGGCCTGAGTAAGGGTTTGAGAGGCCCAGACATGGTTCCAGCTTGAATTCCTTTGAGTTCTCCTCAATAACCCTTGGGAATAGAGCCATAGAACCTTTGTACAGTGTACATAGCTTTTATTTTCTTTTGGAGGTCATTGAAAATCCAATGAGCATCATTTCCTCGGTGAGCTCAGTCATAGCCCAGTTAGGAAATGAATGAGGTTATGCAAGTGTTTGCAGGAATGAGCACGGTTGGAGTTGCAGAGTATTTGGGATGAACAAATGATGTGTGGCAGAACATATGTATGAATTTGGAGCTGTGCCAAATCAAGGAAGACACCTAACCCTTGCAAAAAGACCAAAACTAGCCGAAAACCACATAAACACAAGCATTTCTCAGGTTTTGTACCTGTACGATCAGATTGAGATTCCTAAATTTAGAAGTTGGAAGGTACTTCCAAAAGGGTATCCTGATCAGTAAAGAGTTTATGTGGGTCTTTGAAGAAATTGGGAGAAAATCCACAAAAACCGGTTAGGTAGGGCTAATTAGGGCTCTAGGGCTACTAGGCCTAGAAAATAGGAAAAGGAAGGAGCGATGGGGAAAAGAATGAAACCCTCACTCAAAACTAGTTGGTTGATCTTGAAAAACATCCCAAATACCTTATTCAACCTCTACAAGCACTTGTTAGGATTTTTAGAGTGTAAGGTTGGATTTACCCTTGTGAATCTCAACCATGCTTGAGCAACCAAAGAGCACATCTAGATTGGGAGCACTCCTAGAGAGCTTAGGTGTTTAAATTGATTAGAAGACAATATGAAAAAAGTATAAATCCCACAAGGATAACATCTAACTGCCCTTAAGTGAGGAATTAACTCTCTTTGAGTAACCGCCCCATCATACTGGTATTAGAGCCTCCAAGATTTGGGAATAAGCTAGAATATGACAGAAACTGAACCGGTAGGAGAGAATAGTTTAAGGATGGTGACCAATGCAGAGCTATCAAAGAAGGTAGAAGACCAAGAAGAAGAAAATAGGATCCTCAGAGAAATATTATTACAACTGGAGAGCAAACTAGATGGAGTTGAAGATAAAACTAAGAAAGTGACAATCAAGGTCAATGAAGGGAAGGGAAAACAAGTTGTAGAAGAGGATAAGACTCCTGAAACATGCCCTATTCTACCTAAAGAACCTTTCCTTAAAGCAATTAAAGCCTTAGGAGGAAAATCCCCAAAAGGAGTGCCACTTTTTTGTGGAAAAATGGAGCCCGAGGTAGTCCTGGAATGGATAGAGGGGTTGGAGAATCACTTTGAATGTGATGGAATCAGTGAGGCACAAAAGGTGAAGGTGGCCAAGTCTAGATTGAGAGGGGCAACATTGACTTGGTGGAAATTTATTCAAGAAGAGAGGCAAAAAGAGGGCAAGAACCCCATAGCTACGTGGAAGGGGCATGTTAGCCAAGGTGAAAGAGGCATACATCCCTGAGGATTATGAGATCCAATTGCACAAGGGGAGACAAAATTTGAAGCAAAGAGACTTGGATGTGAGCAGCTTTATGGAGGAATTTCAGAAGTTGTGTCTAAGATCCAAGGTAGTAGAGGATGAGAACATCAAGGTAG
The DNA here is from genome assembly GCF_030272615.1 of Cryptomeria japonica. Lineage (NCBI taxonomy): Eukaryota > Viridiplantae > Streptophyta > Pinopsida > Cupressales > Cupressaceae > Cryptomeria > Cryptomeria japonica. Next base: position 17,862,525 of record NC_081410.1, read on the forward strand.
CCAGATACTTAAATGGCTTGAGATGGAATATCCAAGAGGAATTGAGCTTGTTATGCCCCAACACCATGCACGAGTGCTATCAGTTGGCACTAAGAGTGGAAGAAAAGAGCAAGAAGAAACAAGAACAAAGCAATAGAGGCAGAGGTAGGGGAAGAGATGGCAGAGGTCAAAGAGGTAGTTTTGGTGGACGAAGCATAGACCAAAGATCCCAAGGGGAATCCAAGTTGGTTGAGAAAAGTGGGGATTCCAATAGCAAGAGCAACTATAGAGGAAGGGGATCTAGCAACTCTAGTAGAGGAAGTTCTAGTGGATCAGGAAGAGGGTCCTATTTCACCACCATGAAGTGCTACAACTGCCATCAGCTTGGACACCCAGCCTATAGGTGCCCTGAGAAGTCTTCTTCATCCCAAGGAGGTGAGAGGAGAGTAAATTATGCTCAAGAGGATGCAACAAATATGAAAGCATCAGAAGTAAGCTTTGATCCAGAGGTTGGAGAGAACCTCATGATAAGGAGAGTCTTGATCAAAGAATCGATTAAGGAGGAACCTAGCCAAAGGAGATCCTTGTTCAAAATAAAATGTAAGATCATGGGAAAGGTATGTAGAGTGGTGGTGGATTCAGGATCCACGGACAACATAGTGTCAAAGGAAGCGGTGAGTAAGCTCAATTTGCCAAGAATACCACATAGTGATCCCTATAGAGTTACATGGCTCAACAAGGGGCAACATGTTCTGGTAAATGAACAAACTTGGGTTGAGTTCACCATTGGAGGTTACAAAGACAAAATATTATGTGATATCTTGCCCATGGATGCTTGCCACCTACTCCTAGGTAGGCCATGGTAGTTTGATAAAAAGGCCATACATCATGGAGAGAAGAATGCTTATACTTTCCAAAAAGATGGAACCACCTACAAAATTCAGTCCATAGGAGACCAAGTAGAGGGCGGATCCAAAGGTCCTAATGTGTTGTTGGTTGGTGAGAAGGAGTTCATCAACACACTCAAAGAGGGAGAAGGAGTGGGGTTTGCCATTGTTATAAAGCCAAAAGAGGACAACAAGGAGAAGAAGGTGAGCATTCCTAAAGAAGTGCAACAGGTTCTAAATCAGTTTGAGGACATCATTAGTGATGGAACACTAGCTACATTGCCTCCTCAACGTGCCATAAGTCATCAAATTGACTTTATACCCGAAGCTTCCTTACCCAATAAGGAAGCTTATAAAATGACATCAGATCAAAACAAAGAGATAGCCAAACAAATACAAAAACTCCTAGATAATAGTCTAATTAGGAAGAGAATTAGCCCATGTGCAGTACCCACCATTTTGGCCCCAAAGAAGGGAGGTACTTGGAGACTTTGCACTAACTCTAGAGCCATAAACCGGATTACCATCATATATAGATTTCCCATCCCAAGAATTGAAGACTTGATGAATTGTTTGGGGGGTGTTGAATACTTCACCAAGATAGATCTCAAGAGTGGTTACCACCAAATTAGAATGAAGGAGGGTGATGAATGGAAGACAACCTTCAAGACTACAGAAGGACTCTATGAATGGCTTGTTATGCCATTTGGACTCACAAATGCTCCTAGCACATTCATGAGACTCATGAATGAAGTACTCAAGGATTGCATTGGTAAATTTGTTGTTGTTTACTTAGATGACATCTTAATTTTTAGCAAGTTCAAGGATGAGCATCTCAAGCATATAGAAATTGTCTTGAGTAAACTTTTTGATGAACAACTAACCATCAATTTGGAGAAATGTGAGTTTATAAAATAGGAATTGGTGCATCTTGGGTTTTTAGTCTCAAGAGGTGATTTGAAGATGGATTCCTCTAAGGTGGAAGCCATAGTCAGTTGTCCCACACCTAGGACAACAAGTGAAGTGAGAAGTTTCCATGGCTTAGCTCAATTTTATAGAAAGTTCATCAGAGGGTTCAATGAAATATGTGCACCCATGCTCGAGACAATCAAGGGAGGTGTGAGAACCAAGTTTGTATGGACAAAGTAAGCACAAAGAGGCTTTGATCTCCTAAAGATAAAGGTGGCTACTCAACCGGTACTTATCCTACCAAGCTTTGACAAACTCTTCACAATTGAATGTGATGCAAGCAACATAGCGGTTGGAGTAGTTTTGAGTCAAGACAATAGACCAGTTTTCTTCTTCAATGAGAAACTTAATGGTGCAAAGAAAAAGATATTCCTCCAGTGATTTGTAATTGTATGCACTTGTCCAATCACTTAGGAAATGGAGGCATTATTTTCTACCTAAGGAATTTGTGGTTTACACTGATAATCAAGCTCTTAGCTTTCTTAATTCACAAGAAAAGTTGAACTATAGGCATATTAAATGGGTAGAGTATTTGCAGTCATACACCTTTACCATCAAGCACAAGAAAGGACAATGTAATAAGGTAGCTGATGCATTGAGTAGGAGGTTACTAACAGTGCAAGAAGTGTAGCTCAAAATTATTGGAGTGGATAGCTTCAAGAATTTGTATGAAGAAGACGAAGATTTTGTTGTTGCCTACAAGGTTTGCCAAGGGTTTGGAAACCATTTTCACAATGAATATGCAGATTACACCTTGCAAGATGGCCTTTTGTTAAAAGGAGGACAACTATGTGTTCCTAGAGGGTCTATGAGGGAAAAGTTGATGCAAGAAAAGCATAATGGATGCTTGAGTGGACACTTTGGTTTGAACAAGACTTTGGAACTTTTCCAAAGGTTCTACTTTTGGCCTAAAATGCAAAGAGATATCAAAAGATATGTGGAGCAATGTGTGGTTTTCCAAAGAGCTAAGGGTACATCTTCCAATGCTGGTCTTTATCAGCCTTTACCTATTCCCAACCGGCCATGGAAGTGTGTAAGTATGGACTTTGTGGTTGATTTGCCAAAAAACAAATCAGGTTTTGATAGCATCTATGTTGTGGTAGATAGGTTTAGTAAGATGGCTCATTTTATCCCATGCAAGGTCACTCATGATGCCAGCCACATTGCTCACTTGTTTTTCAAGGAAATTATTAGGATTCATGGTTTACCTATTAGCATTGTGTCAGATAGGGATGCAAAGTTTATTGGTCATTTTTGGAAGACCTTGTGGCAAATATTAGGCACTAATTTGTCTTTCAGTTCAACCTATCATCCCCAAACGGATGGTCAAACTGAGGTGGTCAATACAAAACTTGGGAATCTACTTGGATGCCTAACAAAAGAGTATGGTCAAGCTTGGGATCAAATCATCCACCAAGCAGGATTTGCTTACAATGATAGTGTGAATAGGTCCACTAGTAAAAGCCCTTTTGAGGTGGTGTATGGCATTCATCCTAGAGGATTTTTGGAACTCAAAGATGTGGGAAAGATGGGATAGTAGAGTGGACATTCATTGGACATGGCCCAATCAATGCAAGAGGTTCATGAGCAGGTTAGGACAACCCTATTGGACACTACTCAAAAGATCAAAGACAAGGTGGATGAGAAAAGGAAAGATATCCAATTTGTTGTTGGTGATATGGTGATGGTTAATTTGAACAAGGCAAGACTTCAGAAAGGTGTCCCTAGTAAGCTTCAAATGAGGAGGATAGGTCCTTGCAAAGTTTTGGCCAAGTATGGCAGCAATGCATACAAGGTAGACTTACCCGTTGATATGGATTTGTCACCCATTTTCAATGTGGCAGATTTGGTGCAGTATAAGGGCACACTTCCAATAGAAGATAGTAGAGTTTTAGAGGTCTCTCAAGCACTTTCAGACCCACCCTTACCAACTGCACCCATTCCCCAAGTCGAGAAGGTGCTAGATTCTAGAATTTTGAAGAAAACAAGGCATACCACCTACATGGAGCACTTGGTCAAGTGGAAACACCTCCCAGAATTAGAGGCTACTTAGATACCTAAGGAAGACTTCTCTAAGCATGGATTTCCATTTTCTTTGCTGCCTCAAGGAGTCACTTGACTTCTTTTCTGTGGGGGAGTATGGTGCAGGAGCACCTAGTTTTGAGTCCTATTTCTTCATTTTGGTGTGTTTGTTCATAGCTTGGTTTGAAGTGGTGAATAAGAGTCTTCTCTTAGGTCTTAATATGTTTTTGTAATGCTTTGGTAGGTTGAAAGTCCTTAGGACAGTGCATTTGCTCAATTTTGGCTTATAAGCCCTTATAAGCCTAAAATGGCAAAATCTTGCATTTTGATGAAAAATGCCTTGAATAGCCTTGTTTGGAATTGGGAAATGTCAATATAATGGTTTTTAGTCACATTAGATGGTTTGGAGGAGAGAATTAAGCATGTAAGGCAAAAATGCACTTTTTGGCAAAAGTTGTCAAAGTTGCTTGACAACTTTTTGCACCATTGAGCAACTTTTTGCATTTTTGAGCAAAAGGTTGGTTAGGGAACCGATGGAGAGTTATTTAGGACACAAATGGAATATAAAATCCCTAAGAATGGATGTAACAAGGTTGTTGAACACTTGGAGTTGATTGGAATACATTTTGTGACCATTTTTTAAGTTTTACATTGCAACTTTTCAAGAATTAGAGCAGCAATCCGCACTAGATGGATTGATTACATTATTGTACTTTGTTTGTTGATTTGTAAATGTTCTTGTAGTGCTCAAGAAGCAATTTTATTAGTTTGTTTGCAGTTTTGAATTGAGTTTCCAATTTTGTAAGCTCTCGACCTGAGTAAGGGTTTGAGAGGCCCAGACATGGTTCCAACTTGAAGTCCTTTGAGTTCTCCTCAATAACCCTTGGGACTCAAGCCATGGAACCTTTGTACAATGTACATAGATTTTATTTTCTTTTGGAGGTCATTGAAAATCCAATGAGCATCATTTCCTAGGCGAGCTCAGTCATAGGTCGGTTAGGAAATGAATGAGATTATGCAAATGTTTGCAGGAATGAGCATGGTTGGAGTTGCAGAGTGTTTGGGATGAAAAAATGATGTGCGGAAAAATGTATGTATGAATTTGGAGGTGTGGCAGATCAAGGAAGACACCTAACCCTTGGAAAAAGACCAAAACAAGCTCAAAACCACCTAAAACAAGCATTTCTCGGGTTTTGTACCTGTACAGTCAGTTCGAGATTCCTAAATTCAGAATTTGGAAGGTACTTCCAAAAGGGTATCCTGATCAGTAAAGAGTTTGTGTGGATATTTGGAGAAATTGGGAGAAAATCCACAAAAACCGGTTAGGTAGGGCTAATTAGGGCTCTAAGGCTACTAGGCCTAGAAAATAGGAAAAGGAAGGAGCGATGGGGAAAAGAATGAAACCCTCACTCAAAACTAGTTGGTTGATCTTGAAAAACATCCCAAATACCTTATTCAACCTCTACAAGCACTTGTTAGGAGTTTTAGAGTGTAAGGTTGGATTTACCCTTGTGAATCTCAACCATGCTTGAGCAACTAGAGAGCACATCTGAATTGGGAGCACTCCTATAGAGCTTAGGTGTCTAAATTGATTAGAAGACAATATGAACAAAGTATGAATCCCACAAGGATAACATCTGACTGCCCTTAAGCAAGGAATTAGCTCTCTTTGAGTAACCTCCCCATATATGTATGTATACATACATATATTTATACATACATATGTGCATATATACATATATGCATACATACATACATGCATACATACATATATGCATGCATACATATATGTATATATACATATATATAGGTACATATGTGTGTGTATATATATCTGCATATGTATATATACACATATACACATATGCACACACATACACATACACATACACATACACATACACATACACATACACATACACATACACATACACATCACATGCACATGCACATGCACATGCACATACACATACACATACACATACACATACACATACACATACACATACATGTATATATATGTATATGTATATGTATATATTATTTATTTATTTTTAGGTGATATCATTATGGGGATAGCGCCCTATATTACTTTAAATAGAAAAATACATAAAGTTTTCGAGCATCCAGCATAACAACACTATGCCAGCTAGATGCAACTTTCAAATGATCAAATATTCCATACAAAAGAGAGCAAAAGTCCACAGACAATGGAGCCAAATTACATATTTCCACTTAATGCTTGGTAAATCACCGCCGCATATTCTCCAATACTAATAAATATTGATGGCTTCCTGAGCAGTCCACCAACAACGTCATTAGTATTGGAGAATATGTGGCGATGATTTACCAAGCATTAAGTGGAAATATGTAATTTGGCTCTGTTGTCTATGGACTTTTGCTTTACATATACAATGTATATGTACACACACACACACACACATATATATGTATGTATGTATGTATGTATGTATGTACATATATATATGTATGCATATGTATACATATGTATACATATACATACATACATACATACATACATACATACATATATATATATATATATGTATGTATGTATGTATGTATACATATATATGTATACATGCACACACACACACACACACACACACACACACACACACACACACACACACACACACACACACACACACATATATATATATTGTATATGGTGAAAATTGATGATGATAAACTATTGCAAAACCATAAAAAATCCAACCACAAGCAAACCCTAGTTCTACAATAAAGCATTCACCATACACCAATGAAAAAACCTAAGAACATGCAAATCAATAAATAAGATAATAATATCATTCACATACCAAGTAGGGTCTGATCTATATTGTTTCCTATATCCATTGATCTTGTTTGATATATTTGCTCTTAGATTTTGTATGTGCACAAGAGCTCAACAAAGAACAGATTGTGGTTGTGAAGTTGCTTGATCGCAAGTAGGGTTGATAGACGCATTAGTTAGGGTTGTGAAAGGATCCTCTTATATAGAGAATACCTTAGAAAATAGAGGGATAAGATTAAGAGATGAAAAGATGAATGGTCGGCTAGGATTAAAGGGTAGGTAGAGGAAATAATAAAATATGAAGGGGGTTGTTAGAGGAAAATTAAGAGATAAACGACAAGTGTCATGGAGGGAAAAAGCTATTGAATTAATTAAATAAATAAATATCTATTTAATTAATAGAGGAAGTGGGACCAATTAAATAAATAAAATATTTATTTAATTTAGGGAAAGGATAATTTAAATAAATAAATAAATTTATTTAATTAGGACGAGAATTTTAGGTGTCCACATACACACACACACACATATACACATGTACATGTACACATACATACATACATACATACATACATACATACATACATACATACTATAACTTCCTAAATTGTAATCCCTTAAAATTTGACTGCATTTGGGTCCTCACTTTAGCATTTGTGTCCCTAGGTCCAATTAGGACTTGATCTTGCTCATATCATGCAAATTTGACTTCATATTGACTTTGTACATCATTTAACTCCTTTGTCTTGGCCCCTAAATTGAGTAGGACTAGGGAATGGCACCTTGGTCCTCCCAATTAGAGCCTTGCTTTGGGCCCCTTGGCCATTTCAAAAATTGAGTGAGAAACCTAGCCCTGTATTAGTTCATGTCAGAAAATTAATATGTTTTTCGGACAACAAGTATAAAAGGAGGCTTTCCCCTCTCATTTTAACAATCCACACACATGAAATTCAATCAGACATCAAGCAATCAAGCATCCAAGTCAAGTGAGCAAGCAATTAGTCTTCCTTCAAGCATATGAGCAACAATAAGGTCAAGATTCAAGCATTGGAGTTGATATTCATGTTCCATGTTGCTGAAGACTTTATAAAACCCTAATTCTATGTGGAGACAAACAAAAATTTACAAGGAGGTATATCATTTGTGTTTTCAATCATTATTCAACATCTCTCTCAAAAAGAACATTTCCACTACTGCAAGTTAATTATCTTTCATTTCTATGTCATGGTTAATTCCAAAACTGAGGTTTGACTTAGGCAAACCCCTATTCCCAACCTATTTCCCCTTCTTTCTTTATGCAGGAAATTGGTACAGAGTTGCGATCTTCAGGATAAGCATTATTTACAGTGACAAATTGATCCCTTATTGGACTGCAAAAAGTTCGGAGGACCAAGGCGACCAACGAAATAGTCCTGACATTTTGGGAGCTCTTTCCGGGAATAGGTTTGAGTCTGCTTACATTTCTCAGATCTAAGTTCATGGCTCAATCTCGTGATTGTAGCTTACTATTTACGCATTTCTACTTCAATTTACAATGCTTTTACCTTAATTTCATCAATTCAACTTACAAAAGAGGGTTTATTAATTTGCATCATCAAAACACTCCAATTCAATCAGAATTCCCAGTCCTAATCCTTGTTGTTTTTTAACTAAATCTATTGGATTGGAACTCTCTTTTGAATGTAATGGTCCTTAAGTCATAAATTAGTAGTTTCTTCCTTTTGGTGGTGGAAACCCTATTTTTTTTACCATTACACACACACACACAATTTTTCATTGCACTTTTAAAACAAAGTGCCAAAAAATCCAATGGAAATGGATCGAATTATGTTTGATTTCACTTGTGATGTCATTTTTATTGACTAATGGATAAGCCATCATATTTACTTTGCATATCATCAAGTTTTTTAAGGATGTCATCTAGGGTGCAAGGATGATCATTAGGTGTAGTGATAGGGTAGCTATTATAATGTAAGATATAATATGTGGAGTGTACGCTAGTTTAGGGATAAAAGATCAAGGTGGAATGACAAGATTTGAAGTCAAAACAAGAGTAGTGGGTTGAATTTAAGAAATAGACACAACAAGAAGATTCATGCTAATAGATATTAAACATAGATAAGTGGTGGAGTGAAGAAAATAAATATGTGGAAATGCGAGTGCTGGAGAAGATGTTGAAAGAGACAAAATAAAAAAGAGGATCGTAAAGGAGGGGGAGAGACACTCCATTTAAAGATCTTGACAAGATCATCCTTTGATTATAAGGTTTAGTCACTAACAAGTTGTGAAAGACATCTATCAAATTTGAAGGATTGACGTCATCACCCAAATTGTTAAGGTTTAATTTAAGAATTTATCTAGTAAGAACCATATTTTTCGCATCCATATGTATAACATGAGTACTTTGATTTAAAATATCTTCCTCATTAAGATAAGGAGTAGTATTCAAATCCTTAATCATAACCTCCTAAACTTGATTTAAAAGGCCATTGTAGGGTTTAGTCTAAACTTTCCCTTAATAGAAAGTGGATGGAAGAATGAGACCTTGACATATAAGAAAAACATTAAGCAACTAAATTATAATGCAAACCAAGATAAGAGTTAGCTTTGATACGATAATCATAAAATATAAAATGTAGATCTAAGCTAAAAATTAAAAAATACAATCCTAGGAGAAAATAAAGTGTTTCAAGAGACGAGATTCTCTAATTTATGTAAAGAAACAAGCACATAACATACCAAATACCCGTGAAAATTAAATGGAAATAAAGATCATTAATAACAATCAACAGAAGAAACAGGATGGCAACATTACAGAGCTCAAGGAACAGGTGCAGAGAAAGAACCCGGACCTCGACCAAAATGTGGAGGAGGAGACCATTGGGGATGGTTCTGAACAGAGAATCGTAAAAGTTGGTAAAGTTACTGTTGGAGACACCTCCAATATGGAAAAAGACAACGCTGGAGACACCTCCAATATGGAAAAAGACAACGCTGGTGAGAAATCACCCTCCTCATGTCCTCCTCCTGAGGGTTTGAAAGGCTTTGTGGACACCATTGATTGGCTAATTTCCAGTTATAAGAAAGTTGTGGAGGATATTAAGAAGCTCAATCACATAGTCCAAATTTTGGAGACTATTAGTTTTGGCGGAGGCAAGTCAATGGCAGAACAGGTTGAGGATCTGACTAAAACAGTTGCTAAAGCTGAAGAGATCAGAGACTCCTTTAACCCCAGGTTTGAGCAAATTGAGAAAGACCTGACTAAGAGGAAAAATAATGAGATTGATATGGATCAAAGAATGGAGGAAATTGATAAAAAAGTCAATAAAATTGAAGAAAGCCTTAAAAGCATTGCAGAACAAAGCTTAAATATTCTGAAGGCTTCAGCTGGCAACACAAAAATCCTCATCAACAAAATGGAAGAGGAGAAGGATTCCCTGGAGATTGAACCTGACATGGATGGCATGGGAGAAGTGCAAGGACCTAGAACAAGGACCAGAGGTAAAAAGAAGGAGAAAAAACCAAACAAGGACCTAGAAGAATTCAAAGCTATCGCGGCAAACTATGATCAGCTGGTGAATAAAGCGAAGGAGCTCCTTAAGGCTTTTTAGTTGTGCTGTGTTTTCTCTGGTTTTTTCTGCTCTGCTGTTCCTTTCTTTTGATGTCCTTTCAGTTGACTGGGTTTTTTCCAGTCTTTTTGTAAGCTGTTCCTAGTAGATCTGGATGCTTTTTGATGATCTCTTATGCTCCTATGTAAAGGTTTCGGGTCCTTAAAACCTCTTTTTCTTATTAATTAGAACAATCAACTTAAACTAGGAGCTAAATCTAGACAAATATTCAAATAAATGCCAAAATTGAGAAAGAAGAATTTAGCTACACGTGCAACAAGGAATATTTGTTGTATACATGCTTTATGATATGACATAGAAATATACTATCAAATTTGTATCAATAGGGCTTTAGAAAATTGAGACATGTATTATACTTTGCTGAGGTCAAATTGCCTCACAATCCTAATCCTTGGATTTCATTATCTTGAACTTTTATGTGGCCATAATCTTGTAGTCACAACTTTGAATTCCATGTCATTGTCCTTTAAAATTCTATTCACTTGTCTATGTTTGAATTTAGTGGTGCTTAAAAGTATTAGTGGGACCTACTATCAAGTGAGGGATTACATGACTTGCCTTTATTAAATTTACGTCTTATGTACCTAATCAACTATGTTTACTCAAGAATGAAGATACACCACAAATAATGCAATTGCATATGCATATGTCCTTATGCATATAGATGCTAATGTAGTGATCACTCTAGATGCTAATGATATGCTTATGTGATTTTTACAACTCACTTTGACTGGGATCCCCATAGATGGTCTAGGGCTTTATTCCTTTATACAAAATTTTAGCATTCATATTTGAATATTTCTCATGTGAGTTTGTGGGCAACGATTAGTTAGGATTGAGTTAATTTGGGGCCATAATAAATTTTAAATTTGAAGATTATGGATCAATGTTGTCTTAATTGTCTTGATCCAAAATCAAGACTACTAGAAAAATATTGTTTAGGTCTTATGTGCACAATCAATTATGTTTACTTAAGAATGAGGATACACCACAAATAATACAATTGCAATTCCATATCTTCTTATGCATATAGATGCCGATGAGTCTAGATGGTAATGATCGCTTATGTGATTTTTAGAACTCACTTTGATTGTGATTCTCATAAATGGTCTAATTCTTTGTCCATTTATATGACATCTTAGCATTCACATTTGAATATTTCTCATGTGAGTCGTTGGGCAATGTGATTAGTTAAGATTGAGGCCATAATAAAATTTAAGTTTGAAAATTATGGGCCAATGTTGTCCAAGTTGTCTTAATCCAAAATCAAGGATACTAGAAAAATCTTGACTTGAGATAATAAATAAAAAGATAACAAATTGACTTTAATTAACTAAAAAACAAAGACTAAGTATAGGACGAATGCCAACTCTTATACAAAATACATTAAAAAAAATCAAAACAAATACAAAATGAATAAAAAAATACCAACCAACTCCTCCACTTATATTACAAACAATTATTCTTTATTCTTTTTATAATATAACTTATTGAGTGACTCAGGTTTAAAAAAAACAACCCTATCCAAATCGCCATAACCATTATTTTATCATTCTTTTTATATTCATTAATGCTTACAAACATATAACAACATTGATAAAAAAAATGCTCACCATTAAAGATTGGAAAATTAGTTACCCAAGATCAAAATTATTACTCAAAAAAAGAACCGATCCAACCCAACAATGTGAACATCATAGAAACTTTTTTTTTCTAAAGAATATTGAAAGTTGAATGAAGACAGAAACAATACTACCAAAACCAAATGCATAATCCACATCAATTTGACCACCTACCAAAGCCAAATGCATGATCCACATCATTTTGACCACCTAGAGAGACATTCCCATATATCAGCACTAGGAGAAGAGTCCCCCTATGCCTCTTTTCCAAGAAGGCCCAGAGTGATCACTATCAAGCATGCCTCCATCACCCACTTTGAGAACACTCATTGTCAAAGTGATCCTTTTGTTTGGTAAACAACACCCAATAGAATTCCTCCACAATGCCAACAAAAGTGACTTAAGATTGGCCAAGTGGGCCAAAAGGTTATTGGCATGGGATCTGTCCCCCTTTCTTATTAACAAAAAAATACCAACCCGTACTTTTCCTAATATCTCAAAAACATTAAAATCACTTTCAATAAATCAATCTTTTACAACGTCCTTTGCCTACATACGGAAAAAAATATACTTGCTTTCTTTTAGAGGATATTTTTTGGGAGTAATGCAGGAGACGGATCTTTTGTAGTATTTATTTAATGCTCTTGGAGGGTACCAAATGTAAATTTTAGTTTTTATTGAATAAATTTATTGTACAATTTATATGCTTTAGAAATTAATTTACGTGAGAGATTCAAATGTACCTACTAAAGTATTATATTATTACTGACAGAGTTATTTATCAAATATTTTTTATATTGAAGAATGTGGTTTTAAGAAGTTATAAATGTTGTATAATTTATATGTTTTAAATTAATTTATTTGAGAGATTCACATGTATTAAAGTATTATATTATCACTAATAAAGCTGTTTATCAATATTTTTAATATTATATAATATGTTTTTAAGAAGTTGTAAATGTTGGCAAATTAATTTTTTGAAAATGTTTGTTGTATAATTGTGTAATAATATTGAGGAGAAGTTTTAAATATTATAATGCTTTGATACATACATACATACATACATACATACATATCAATGTAGAGTAATTAATAATAAGTCAAAGACATTAAATTTACACACGTTTAGTTTAAAATAGGAGTCTTTCTTTTTAATTTTAAATTATATTTATTTTTTATTTTTTATTTATTGTTCATGATTTCTTTTGTTGTATTCTTGTTTTCTATTTTCTATTTTTTGAAACATGTTAGTGTATTTCATTGTCTTTTTTACATTATATCTCTTTCAATTCTTTGCTTAATTTCAATCTTCTTTGAATGCTAATACATAATTATATGTGCCTTTCACTCAATGATCTATTTCTATATTATATTTAATCATCCAAACCAGACAAATAAAAAGTAAGACAAAAATAAACTAAAAAATGAAACTCTATCTATTTTGAAAGATAAAATTTAATCTATTTTTAAATAAAATATCTACTGAATTCATCTAAAATATCTTCCAAATTTCAATAAATTTGAATAAATCTACTCTACCTACCTATCTTTATATAATAATATGACATCTCATTTTCACAATTCATAGTAATTAATACATGTAATTAAATTCAAGTGTATAAGATTTAGTGATATATTGAATGTAAACATTAGACACTAAATAAATATGTTTAAATTAAAAATTCAATATATAAAATATTAAAATTGAAAAACATTTAAACTGTACCAAAACAGTAATATATAAAATAAATTTATTTAGAAATGCATTTCTTTAAAAACTAAATTAAAAACTCTAATTCAAAATTAATTAATTACAAAATAAAAGAAAGACAATAAATATACACCCACTTGAACTACAAAGTAGTAACAATTAATATATTAATAATAATCTTTAAGATATCCACCTAAATGTTATATTTATATATATTAAAAAAAATTAAAAAAGAAACTGGATATATATATATTAAAAATAAAAAAAATAAAAATAGAAACTGTGATCAGAGATCATTGCGGCATATTAAAATAAAGAGAGTATCAGTCCCTCCATAAAACCAGCTGCAGATTATTTTAAATTTAACCATGGTTAAAATTTAACTAGAGTTTAAAAAAATGTCTACCCTGTATGGTCAACTCTGACGGCTTACGGCGCCGGTTGCGGGTTGCCAGTTGCCACTAGCCATGATCCCGGCAAATCCTAATTAATTTTAGCCCCCTCATGTGATATACAAATTGTATATACATCCGCAGATGCATATTTGAAAATGTGTATACGCTCTCCTGATTTGTCAGAAGTAGAAGCAATTCAATCATTTTGCGTTTATAAGTCAATGTTGTTGGCGTTGGGCGGAGAGGATTCTCGTGGGTTCCCAACATGCTCGGAGGATAACACGCTTGAATTAAGCAAGTGCCCAATAAAATAAAAAAACTTGATAATAATAGTAGCAAAAAGTAACAGAAGAAATGAGCTGGGGGAAATGGTGATGGAATGGTGGTTGTGGGTACATGGTTAAAGAACTCCACGACGAAAAGGGTGTTGGAATCTGGTCTCAAAGTTTAAGCTTGACCCGCATTTGTGGTTTTTGAGGAATTCCATTTGGTGGGACTGTGGTACTGTTTGGGGCCATTGTAGCGTTGTTTGAAGAGGGCCCATTTGATGATTTGTGTAGTGGTCCACCTGGAGTTGTTAGTGGAGAAGCTTCTGCAAGACTGAGAGGAAATTCATAATATTAGTAGTACAGGACCGGGTCTCTTTTAAGTTTTTCTGATACACATGGCCAATAGTAATAATCATTAACAGATTGTACGGAGGGATGGGTAAATAATACTGGGATCCTGGAGGGCTCAAAAATAAGTGACTGGACCTTGTGTCTAAGCTGCCGCACAGCGGATGGTGTTTAGGTGAAATAGTGTAACAATCCTCGGAAGTTGTGGATTTAAAGTTTGAAGTCAATTTATATAGATCTGTATGATTTAATGTCATGGAATGGATCAGGCATTGGGGCAGCAGGAGGAGATTTAACAGGCTTGTTGTTACAGTGGACATTTGGATATCTAGCTAGAGCTAGGTGCAGGTAGTGTTTGAACAGTAAGAAAAAGCTGGGGGCTGATACACTTTGTGTCAAGCTACAGGGATTGTGATATGATTGATTGGTGACAGCCTAGGGTTCTGCTTGGATAGTTGGTGTGGTATGAGTGGTTGGCTTTTGGCCGGAGATATTTTTAGAGCAGTTTGTTGTGTTTGATTTGGCTTTTTTTGGATTGGTTGAGCACAGGATCGGTTCCGTTGTAGATTGTTTTATTTCACAGTTTGGGTTAGACTGGTGTTGGGAATGAATGATTCTAGTTTAGAGTTTTTGTCCTTCAGTTGGGCTGGATTGTTTCTTTCCAGCCCGGGTTGGATTGGTCAGGTGGGTATAAGGATATGTAAATTGCAGGAGGCACATGGGAGGTGACCAGGTAACTTGCGAACCGTCACTAGGTAAGCTTGATTTGCCAGCTTTGATTTGCAATTAATAGGACAATGGAGGGCGTCCGAGTCTAATGCTGTAGGGTAGTCCTGTAAATGTGGATTTTTAGAGCTCTTAAGGAGAGTAGGAAGGAGTCCTGTAGCTCTCCTAGTAATAGTACATGATTTCTATGGCACATTTAAAATGGTGGGCTGCTTTGCTATTGCTATTGCTGCTGGCGATAAGCTTGGGAGTTGAATGCAAAAGTACAGAGAGTGTCGTGTTGGCAGAAGGTCCTGGTCAACAAGAGGCGTTTCCTGACAGGGTAGAGAGAGCTGCCCTTTTCAACTTGAGGTCATCCTTGGGGTTGAGGAGCAGGGAATGGCCCAAGAAGGTTAACCCCTGCACGACTTGGAAAGGAATTGAGTGTAACGCAGGGAGGGTTGTTGGTATTAATTTGTCTGGATTCAGGAGGACTGTAGCGGGTTCAAAGAATCCTCGGTTTGCTGTAGAAGGCTTGCAGAACCTTACATTTTTGCAGGAGTTCAATGCTTCTGGGTTTGCATTGCCTGGTTCTGTGCCATCCTGGTTTGGCCAACTCACAGCGTTAATAACAGTGGACCTCAGCTCTGCCTCCGTTAATGGGGAACTTCCTCCTTCCCTCGGCAATTTATCTAATCTGAATGCTCTTGTTCTGTCCCGGAATAACATCACAGGAACTATTCCCTCCTCTTTGGGCCAACTCTCCAGATTGACAATTCTGGATTTATCATTCAATAATTTGACTGGAACAATTTCTCTATTATTTGCAAATTTGAAGAACCTGACTATGTTTGATCTTTCGTCAAACAAATTGCAAGGACAAATTCCAAATGGTATTGGAAATCTTACAAAGCTTGCACGGCTGAAATTGGCAAGTAACAACATCAGTGGTGACATTCCAAATCAGTTGGGGGATCTCTCTTTGTTGGATGACCTTGATCTGAGTTCAAATGCACTTTCTGCTTCCATTCCAAAGGAACTTGGAAAACTTAAGAATCTGACAAATTTGGTTCTTTCAAACAACAATCTACAAGGCCCAATTCCTGAGGAAATTTTCAACTGTACTGCACTCCAAATTATTCGTTTGGATCAAAACAATTTGACAAATCCTCTGCCAAGTTCCATTAAGAAATTGGTGAACATTAGGAATGTAAGTCTCTCTCATAATCAGTTCTATGGTACCTTGCCACCTGGACTTACAGGTCTTCGTCAATTGGTAGCTATTGATTTTTCAAATAATTTCTTTGAGAATAAAATACCAAATGGTCTTTCGCTTGCAGTATTACTTGATGAGCAAAACTGTTTACAGGGAGTAGAAAAGCAGCGGCCATTTAAAGAATGTGAATCATTCTATTCTGCAAGGAAGCTATCATTTTCTGGTTTTGCGGAAATAAGTCCCTCTCTTCCACCTCAAACAACAGTTGAATCCTCTGGTGGAAATAATAAACATTTAGGAGCAATTTTAGGAGGTGTATTTGGTGGCTTGGGTTTTGTGCTACTTGTGATCGTTGTAGTTTACTTATATCTAAAGTATGAGAGAAAAGTTGATCACAGAGAAAGGGATGTAAATCCCTCTGTCCGGAGAGCAGGCCAACAAACAGTTGGAATTACAGTTAACTTGTCACAACTCGGAGAATCTTTTGGTTATGAGCAGTTGTCTCGAGCAACTGAAGACTTTAGTGCCTCTCATCTCTTAAAGAATGGGCACTCAGGTGATCTGTATCAAGGCCTCTTGGAAGGTGGTGTTCCAATTGTTGTTAAGAGAATTGCTTTAAACACATTTAAAAAAGATGGATATCTTTCAGAGTTGGATATATTGGGAAGGGCCTCACACACAAGGCTTGTACCTCTTTTAGGCCACTGTTTAGAGCGCGATGACGAGAAGCTTCTTGTTTATAAATACATGCCAAACAGAGATCTTTCTTATGCACTTTACAAAAAAGCCAGTTCACCAGAAGATACATTACAGTCATTGGATTGGATAACACGTCTCAAAATAGCCATTGGAGCAGCTGAAGGTCTCTCATTTCTGCATCATGAATGCGCACCTCCTCTTGTTCACAGGTATTTTAATTTTTTTTTTTGTGCTGGATAAAAAAATCAGTGAACAATGATTTTGTTTCAAAATATGTGTAATTTTAGTTTTTTTTCATTTCAATTGGGATCCAGACATAATGGAGCTCATTTTTAAGTGTTTTGAGAGTGACTGAGAGCTATGTGCCAAAAATTAGGTTGGTCTATCTGATTTCCTTAGTTTGGTCTTGATTTATTATCAAAATTACGGAAAATGTGGATGAGGGAGTGGTTAAATTTGATCTCTCTTGTGGTGCCTCGTCTGCCAGTTTCGCTGGTTTTAATTTCCATGGATCAGCTAGGACCTTAACTTCAGACTTCCCATTGGGATCTTGGGGTGCTCTATTATTGAGAGGCTGGCCCTTTTGTAGCCTGGAGTATGAATTGTTTCCTCAAAAGCTTACCCTGCAAATTGATCAGTCTCTCTATCAAGTTGTTAGATTTACCTGAAAATAGAAACAAAATTTTATTCTTTTAGACTGTAGAAATCAAGATTTCTCAATCTCAAATAATATATGCCTATGGACATGGAAGGAATAGCATGCAGGCATGCTTGACACATGAAATGGTTATGAGATGTGGCCTGAATGAAAATTTTACATTGAATGACATCATACAAACTGGGAGAAATGGGTACATAAACTGGGTACAGAGAACTGGGGTTAGGATGTCTCCAGACATTAGGAGAAGTTGTCCAAAGTTTCCTGCTGCCTCTTGCCTTTCTTCTGTGGCAAACTTTAAAATGGCTTAAAAGATGAGGTGAAATCATTTTCTGCCCTCTGATAATGCTAAATCTGAAATATATGTGTTATGTTTAAGATAATGCATATATATTGGCCGTTTCCATCCCTTGTACCTGCAACATTTCCTGTCTCCAGGTGACTATGAATGAAATGAATTAACTTTGAGATGGGATGCTACTATTCCAGAACAAGCAACAGACAAGTTAACTTCGTCATGGTAATCAAGTAGGTGCTCAAATATTTTTTTTTTTGTTGTAATGGGAGGGCCATAGAAAAACAGTAAACACCAAGAATGCAAGGATGTTCTAGAATTATATCACTTTTGTCTAGTTCTCTGTGAATGTAATTATCCTGTATTAAAGCATTTATAGGTCTGTAGTAATGGTGAACTTTATGTGAAATAGGCAATGCTGGATTTTCTCTGCCTCTAATGGGAGCCATGCAATTCATTTAATTGTTCAACAACTGTGAAGCATATTGTTTAGTGTAATTTTTTAGTTTCTTTGGTTGCTTGTACTTGCTGAATGAATTAAATAAATGAATATCTGCGTTGCTCAAATTCTGGTTCTGTACATTCACATGTAATTTCTAAGTTTTAGATATTGATAGTGTTTGTCCTTTGCTGGACTTCCACTTATAGGTTGTCAGCCTCCAGGTCCTTTCAAGCATTCCGTACCTTTTATCTTGTGTGGCAGTTGTGTTATAACCTATATGTTGAGTAGTATTGTATTGAGTGCAGTTACACTGGGTGATTTAGCTAAACTGTTTTCTTTCAGAATGCTCACTAATGTCTACCTGTTCATCACAGGGATGTTCAAGCAAGTAGCATCCTCCTGGATGATAAATTTGAAGTACGGCTTGGAAGCTTGACTGAAGCCTGTCCACAAGAGGGAGAAGCTCCCCAAAGTGTTCTAGCTCGGATACTCCGGATATCACAGTAAGTATACTGTTTTCTCATCCTCTTTTCTGATATGGTTTGTAAAATCTTATTTCATGCATTAAAATATTTACACCACTTTTTTCTTTTAATTATTCCACAATATTTTAAGTCCAGAAATTCTCAAAAGCTTCTGGTGGGGGATTGTGTAAAGCTTTGCAGTTTCAATTAATGCTTGTTAGTGATTTTGGCTGATGTATTACACCCTTATGATGCTTCGGGTATTTCTGTTTCATGATATGGGTTTGTTTGCAAATGCATTGTGTCAGAAAAATGTCTTCTAAATCACCTATTTGTTGGTTAAAGCTATAGGAATCAGTTAAAACTGGCTTTCAAGTTTTGGTGATAGTTGCAAGTATAGAAAGAAGGCTTCTTAGATGTTAAGCATTTCATCTCTCTCTTTAGTCCAACTTGAGATTCTCATACACATTGACATTATGGATTGGCTTGGTTCATGGTTTTTAAAATTAAAATTTAAGCAATCATTGGCAAATGCCCACATTGGATATTCCTTGACAGAGTATTGACAAATTTAAGAGCCTTTGAACCTTATCTGTAAGTTAAATCTTTGGGCTTTCTGGCTCTTGCTATGTTGGATTCTCTTTCATTTGAGATTTGCGCTCTTACTGATTGCACGAAGGCCATCTTTCCAGAATTCACATGTTTGGTGTTGGAGAGAGGAATTTTCTCATTTTCTCGGCATCTTCTTTATAGAATCATTCCAATCTATTCTTCAAATACATTTTCCGATTGTGATAGCAGACTGCAATTTCTTATTTGATCCAATTTGCTTGATGAATCAGGTTAACTAGTCCCGATTTGGTGTTTGGCTTTTATCAGCCTTAGCTTCTCCAGAGTTTCCTCTACCCTTCATTACTCATGTGATCCCAAATAAGCATTTTGATATCTTAAATGTAAATAACATCAGCTCAGCTATTCTTATCTGTATGTCTATGAGAACTTTGTTATGGGCTAGAATCCATATTTCTTCATACTCCTGATGTTATTCCATGATTTTGTCTTTAAATTTATTCACAAAATTAGTATATGCTCTTGTACCATGTAGACAATTTTTTTGTCACAGTGAGTGAATAACTGAAGATGTGAGAAACAAAACGGATACATAAGACATTTTTTTTTATATTTATAGCCTTTCATTGTTCAGATGTTAGAGAGACAAGAATCTATATTTTTTAGTCTACAATTGCTACCTTTACTGCATTAACAATGGAACATATGATGCATTGTCTGATCTTTTATTGATAACACTTTGAGAACATTGAGATGGTTTTCGGTATAATTACACAAACAGTTCACTGGAAAGTGGAAAGTTTTGATTTACTTTTTTCAAGCTATCTTCTATATATCTCTAGCTGTTATTTCACTATTAGCATTCTCCTTTATTTGGGATTCTAGATGGGAATCTGCCATTAACCTTTGAAAATATTTATCATAAATTAGGTTGTATCACAGACCTAACTCATATTCTTTTTCTAAATTTGAATGAGTATTGTCATGCTACTAAATGTTTTTATTGGTGCATGAAGCAAGCACTGCCATTTCCAGATCTTTTTTAAAGCGATATGCTTTCATTTGAGTTTTTAGCATTCTCAATCTTCATACAAACACGAGAATTTTAACTATCTACATTTCTGAGATTTTATATGTTTATACAGTTTCTTTTGTAAATAGCGATGCTAATTGCATTTTGGTTGGATTTAATATTTTTTTAAGCCTGGGGGATATTTACTGACTTTTTTTAATCATCGAGATAAATGTAATTATTTCTTTAGTTTGTATGAGTTATATTTTAAAAATTGGTGGTCCAAAATGTAATACAATTGTTATTTTTATTCTCTTCTCTAACATTATCTTCTGCTTGGTTGCTTCATGTGCAGAACTTCAGATCAAGGGATGACAGGTAAACAATGGAACTGTACCACTTTTATTTATTCTGTGTTAGTTGGAATTTTTGAGACATAAAATTGATACGCTATGAAAATGTGATCGTTTGCCTCTTTCATTAACAAGGTTGCTGAAGTATATAGTAAGCTAAGATAAAAAGTGAATTATAAATAGCTATAGATGTTCTTTACACTGCATTGTGCACTGCTGTTACCTAACAGAATCTTTTAAACTGGTCAAGTGCCGATCTTGTTTTTACATGTGGTATAGCTGGACATTAAACATCATTAAGTTTGATATATTCATGTATGTAGACTGTAATTGCTGCAGTAACTCCAATTGTCAGTTATGAATGGTATCTGATTAATGTATCCTATTTGGTTGTCCTTTATGGTTCAACTTGTTTTGAACAGTACTGTTTTGTGGCTTCATATGTGTCTTTGGATCTTGAATTTTATTTATTTGTCTGTCTCTTCTTGTTCTTTGCCATTTTGATCTGCCCATGTTTTTAATATTATATTTATTTATAATTTATATTTAGTTAAATATAAAATAATTTAATAATTAGAAATATTAATGTAAAATAATATAATTGGAATAAATGTTTGTTGGAATGGCACAATCCTCGGGCTAGGGTTTGCTGCTTGACAGATAGAGCTTTGATATTGGTTATAGATAGGATGATGCAAAATGATAAGGGGCCAAGGCAATATGGGGAAGGCAAATAATAGTATTTGTTCCTCCTTGTTAAAGGATGTTGGTGGCCTTTGAGAGGTTTCTAGCTAACCTCTTTGAAACCTTCACCCCCTGCTAAAGATTTGGCTAGGCAATATGGGGAAGGCAAATAATAGTGTTTGTTCCTACTTGTTAAAGGTTGTTGGTGGCCTTTGAGAGGTTTCTAGCTAACCTCTTTGAAACCTTCACCCCCTGCTAAAGATTTGTCTAAGTGTTGAGTTACTGATATGGCAATAGGTTCTGTGGATGATACAACATTCTTGTCTGATGCTTAGCTGCAGGGGATCGGTATGGGTTCTGTAAAAGTAGGATGCCTTTTTTCCTGATTGAGTCTCTTTCAGGAAGGCGCCTTTTTGAATCCGTTTCTACAACTGTCATCTAGTATGTAGATCTGTGAAGATGGTTCAACTGTTGGCACAGAAGATTGTAGTCTTTCTAAACTTGATTCTGGCTTGGAAAATTCGTTCAGTTGTTTTGCTAGGGACTTTTTTTATCGACCTTTCCTGCCCTGTTCCTTGTTCTCTTAACATCCATTTCTCTCATGGTTATTTGTTGCAATATTTGGATTGAGGGATTGTCTATGAGATGCTTTAGGTATAACTGGATTGGGCATAAAAGCTCAAGTCGTTCTTCAGAGGAATAAGGTTTTTTTGGAGATTTAAGTTTCAAATAGGGTACACCCAATGATGACTTTGTTTGGAGGAGTAATGAATGTTTCTTGTTCACTCAACAAGAGGCTTTGTCTGGGTTGTTGTGTGAGGTTCACGTGGTTTGGTCTAAGATGGATCTTGAGTAGCTGCAACTTTGATGTGTTGTTCTTCTTTTTTGAGTAATCAAAGCCAGATGACTAATGTGAATGAGGCATGACTCACTCCAAGGAGAATCACTTACTTTAGGATTTTTCTTCAGATAAAGATGTGTTGGAATGTTTGGAGACACCATTTCTATGGGGAGTTTGATGCCTATAAGTACTCCTAAGAAAAGGATGGCTCACAATTTGGAAGCAAAAAAAACTTAAAATGAAAGCTTGAGAATGATTAGTGAAGGTCCCCAGTGGATGATGGAAATCCCCTTCCTTCAGGAGTAGGAGGGTGCTTGCTGCAAATGCTCTGAGTTGTCTTTTTCATGTGTTTTTTAGGGTTTTGCCTTTTCTTGTGTCCATGTATAGCAGTGTTGTTGTGGTTTAGGTGTGCTTACTGGCCATGCATTTTTTTTTCCTAGTGTTGAATTGTTTTTGTGGTGATATTTTTGGATTTACTTGTTTGCTTATGTTGATCCTTGTCTAATTAATCTAGAAACCATAAAATTTTTTATTAAATATTATTCTGGAGAGGTTATCCTCTTAAAAATCTGATCGAAGCTGTAGCAAAGAGCAAAGCAGACCCAACAAGAAATAAATGACTAGTGAAATTGCAAGTGATGTAGTCGTAAACTCTTCCAAAATTGAATTTACCCATGATGGTGAAAGTAAATGAACAAGGTAGGCATGGAAACAGAGGTGGACCTGCCTTGGAGGATCCCACACCCAAGATGCCAATTTTGACCAGGTCTAGGAAAAAACTCAGTGTGAAGGATATGTAGACAATTGGTTTGTTTCATTCAGGAGGATCAAGATTTTCTGCCTACCAAAGAGCCATGACCCAGCTTTGAAAATCCTTTCCATTTCACAACTTAATATCAGCAATACCTAGAACTGTTTTTTAACACATATTTTCTTAGGGTTTGGAAGATGGCGAGAAAAAAAGCCCCAAAATTATACTGGGACATACTTTGAAATTGCAATTTAGAATTGTCCAAGCCATGGAAACCTACGACATTCTCTTCAGATGTGCATCATTTGCTTACATGCTTTGGAGGAATCCATATCAAGATGACAGTTTTCTTGGTCAAGAAAAAGCTTTATGTGAAGCATCTGTAAAGAGTCTACTACTTTCACCCTTGTACATATTACCGAAGTGTTAAATAATAAAGACTAAAGTCAATCTTACTTTAGGACAGAAATAATAGTTTTTAATAAGAAGTGTGTGAGATCAACATTGCATCTTGCAGTTGCACAACATTTTCTTTAATGCAACCTTTAAGAAGGTAACGGCATAAAACTGATAACCATCTTTGGCAAAAGTTGTTAGAAGGCCTTAAGGTATGTCAAATTATCAAGTTTTTTAATCTAGAAACAAGCATAAATTTCTATGGCTTGGATGGCTCTCTGGCTGGTGGTGACTGGTGATGGTTGGTGCTGCTTATGATGCTTGCTGTGTATCGAACTGCTTGCTTTGCTGCTGTTCCCATCAGGAACCCTTTTGCAAGCTCATGAACTTAGTGGCTACAGCAATTTCTACTAGGAATTTCTTCAAGGCAAGCATCCTTAGTAGGCTTTGGATTATATTCTTGTTAAATTGATATATTAAAGCCGTTGGGACTTTGGTGAATGCAATGCAGTAGGATGTGGTGAGTTTCCTATGCTCTGGTATAATATACATGTTGGTTTAAAAGTGGTGACTCTGTGGCAATAACTGCAAGTGATTTGGTGAAGAACTCACAATTGCATTTGGAAAATAGTGTTATTGGAAGCATGAATGACAATGTAGGAGCACTTGCGGTGAAGTTGGAGTACATGTGGTGCAATCAGAGAGCAGGATGTTGTTCTGGAAGATGACGCATGGTAATGTAAGCAATCAAAAGTAATTTATTCATGTGTGCTACTGAAAGCTTGGAGTTGGTAGAGGTGGCTATACAAGAAAACATGAACTCATCAACAGCGTTGAGTGTGCAAGTATGGATTCATAGTGTGCAACACTGGCTATGTATGCACTGTATTTATTCATGTGGAGACATATGTTTGGTGATATATGTGGTATGTTGATGTCATAATATGGTTGAAATATAGTTGTCCGACTCTTGGTATTCCATGTGTTGGTTGTACAGTTAGATGGTTGGAATTCCATGTCTATGTCCATATGCATTACTGTGTGTGAAGATGTCAAGGTTGGACAAGCTGGAAAATGTTAGTGTTAGATAGAACATTTGTTGGTGTAAGACATTAGAGTGCTTGCAGAAGAGTATGCTGCAAATTGAGACTCTGTCAAAATACTTGTTGCATTGAAACCTTGATTTTGAATACTATAACCATGAATGTCATTTTGGTGATAGTTTTTCTCTTGTAAATGTTCAAGTGTCAATGTAACTCGATCTGATTCAGGATTATTGCATCTTAGAATGGGACATTTGAGTGAAAGAGGTTTAAAACCCGTGGTAATTGTTGATTTTTTGGTTGGTATTGACTTTTGTGAACATCATATTGTGGGAAAACATAATAGAGTGCGGTTTGTCTCTGGAAGCACAAGATCAGAGGATATTTTGGAGGTCATACATAGTGTTATGTTTGGTCTTATGGATATCCAGCCCATTGGCAAGTCTCTGCTCTATGTATTATTCATTGATGACTATTCTAGGTACTGTTGGGTGTATTTTTTTAGGAGAAAGCCTGAGGTATTTCTCAAGTTTAAGATTTTAGGGCTCTTGTTGAGTATTAGATTGGTAAGAAAATTGAAGTGCTTGGGATAGATAATGGTGGTGATTCTGCTCCAAGAAGTTTGAGACATTTTGTAAACATGTTGGGATTTTGAAGCAAAGGACAACTCCTTAGAACCTTTGAACACAACCTAGATGAACTTGCAAATCAATTAGTCAGTACACCTAAGAAATAACCTCCCCTCCTCAAGAACCTTATCTATCTCAAATATTTATGTTTCTCCATATCATCATATGATGCATGAGAAGAGTATACTCTATTTTTAAGAAAGCATAAGTTTTGCAACCTAGATCTTTTGAAGAGGATTAACTCTAGACAAAGGTTGCTCTCCTACCACTTAAGATTTGACCATGGAGATAACCACTCAAGATCAACTAACCTAAAAGATGTGATCACAGATAACACATAAGACCAATATGATATACTAATGCTATTCATATAAAAAAAATGTTATGTGCAAAAGAGAATTATAATGAGATGAGATTGCTCATAAGAGAGCAAGAGTGGGTATAATATAGGATACAACACCAAGAGATGGGAATCTACAACCAATGTGGGATAAATGCGCTAATACACATGTAGTACAATTTGCCACACACTAAGAAATTACATGCACATTATTAAGTATATGCTACCTAAGCAGGCTTATCCTAGGAGCATACTAAAGCAATAAAATAATAAATTTAAGTGCAAAAAACTAAATATGTACCGACACAAAGAGGAATACTAGAAAATGTCCAGTGAGTAGAATGCTTCTCTGAAGGCAATCTGTATGATTTGGTTTAAAAGAGCTCATTTAAAAAAATGTTGGGCTGATAAAGTCAATACATGGAATTCTGAAAGTACTTCCATGAACAATTTCTTGTTTGGATGCTTAAGGGAGTCTCAGTGAGGCATCCGTGGAAGTTTTGAAGCCTTTTTGTTGCTCTGTTTAGATTGGTTTCCAGTTGTGCATTCATATTGTCACATAGAGTGAAGATGTGTCTGGTTCTTTAGGGATGGAATAGAAGATGAAAACATGTTATAGAAAATGAAGAATGAAGTACGAAGACCAAGACATTGCTTATGAGGCAGGCATTGTACACCTTTTCCAGATATAACTGGAACTGATCTTTATATTTATTGAAGGTCATTAATGATAGATTTTGTTCTTGGAAGCATTGGCGTAATTTGTATGTATGGGTCAGGCTTTGGTACATGGAAGGTCTTAAATGGTCAAACAAGGAAGTAATCAATTCATAACATCATTGCAGAGAAAGGCTTATGAAGCCTTTTCTGGACTTTTTTCATCCTCATGCCTGACCTTTTCAAGATGGAAAATTTAATGCCCCTTCTGTGGATTCCTTTAACTTTTGTTGTCGAGCAACCCCTCCTGTAATGTTTCTGTCAGCCTCTGTATAATAGATTGAAAACATAAATTATGACACAAGTTATGCATGATGCAGTTATGTGCTCTTTTGTTTTTAGTTCCTCTTTTTAATTGTAATGGCTTTTGACATAAAAGAAAGTAAATAATACTGGCTTGATATAGTTGTGCATCTGATTATGATCATTGTATATTGTCTCATGCATTAATTATCAGCTGTTCTGCTCTTGACAACTTTCTGAATTTTAGCAGGCACCCCCATTGCAACGTGTGCTTACGATGTGTACTGCTTTGGAAAAGTCTTAATGGAGTTGGTATCTGGTAAATTAGGGATTAGTGGATCTAATGATCCAAGTGCAGGTGCCTGGTTAGACTGGGCATTGCCGTTAATTAGTATATATGAAAAGGAATCAGTAACCAAAATTGTAGATCCATCTCTTATTGTCGATGAAGATCTTCTAGAAGAGGTGTGGGCCATGGCTATTGTGGCTAAGTCATGTTTGAATCCAAAACCCTCAAAAAGGCCACTAATGAGATACATATTGAAAGCTTTGGAAAATCCTTTAAAAGTTGTCAGAGAAGATAATGCCAATGCATCTGCACGCCTAAGAACATCATCTCGTGGGTCATGGAATGCTGCTCTTTTTGGAAGTTGGCGGCATAGTTCTTCTGAAATTGTGGCTATTCCTGGGCCTCTTAGAGAAGAATACACTCAGAAAGGTCTTTTAAAACAGGCAGGAACTGCAGGTTCTCAAGGTAGTGGTCAAGGTGGTGATGTATCTTCACATAAAAGATTGTCCAATGAGATATTTCCTGAGCCAATGGAGGAAGCAGTGGTCCCAGCATCGAGTACAGATATAGAGAAACAAGATGATTAGGAATTTATTCTTTCGGAATAATTCATGACAGGCTCCCCATTTGAGGGTCTGCTGTATTGGTAGAGGACTGAATATTGATGGGCACATAGCTATTGCACCCTTGTGCATCAGGATGGAGGGTACTGCCTTAAATTTTCTTTCCCACACCACAATTTCCCAAATTTAAAATCCAGGGCAGTTTCAGGTTTATTTCTTGATGCAGGAGCTTTTGAAAGATGTGTTCTAAAGGCAGTGGTGCATGATGAAACATGGAATGGTTTACTCTACTCTGCTGCATTCTTGGCTGTCTTGAATCCCTTCACTTGTCAGCATATTTTTATGTATTTCAAGCCTTATCCAGGGCTCCATATGCAATTGCCTATTCACCATTGTATTCTTTTTTCCCTGCTTACAGTTCACTGGATGATTGTTGTAATTCTGTTTACCTCATAGTTCCAACAGGTTAGTCTGACAGGTTTTGTGTTTTCATGAGCGAAGTGTGATTACATGGTGAATTATAAGCTGGGAAGCATGTGTAAGATCCAACTTGAGCTGTGTATAGTTGGTTCTCTATCTTGAGGATTTGATTGTCAAAAGTATTGCAGTGTCATGGTACACAATTATTTCGAAATGGGTGCACATAGCGACATGATGCCACATATTCAAATGTGCTGAGATGTTGGGCCAGAACATTCATTCACACTGTATTAACCAAACTAAGTTTTATTCATAAAGAACTGATGTGGGCAGATATGCAGTGAGACACATGCTGTGTCTATATGCTTTCCGTGGGCCCAAAGCATGGTATCTTGTTAAATTGTATTCCATTTCTGCTATGCAGGTATGCCTGATCCAAGTGGGTTTAATCAAATGCTTTTGCCCTTCACAAGAGTATTCACATCATACAATGGTTGGCTGTTGTGGTCTTCGCATGAAATTTTTACCTAAAGTTGATTTTCTTCTTCATTTCTAGTTTTTTCAAGCAAAATTCATCAACTGTTGATATGAATGTCTGAACTATCAACTATCAATGTCTTCTTGTATTAACTGGTGGTCATAGGTGCTTATTTGACAACGTTTTTTGAGCTGCAGCCAGAGCGAGGTTGCACTATTTTTTCTGCTATTCTTATTGATATGATAAATATGAGAAATGCTTTTATTCTTCATGCACTGAGAAGATCTTCTGTAACTGTGTTTCAAGAATTCTTTTCAGTGATATTATATATAATGCCTTCTCATTTAGTATGCCTTCACAGCAATTAATATATCATACATACTGGATTTGCCATTGATATAAAATACCTGATCGGAAAGAAATGGCAGGGTCCAAAATAAATAAAACTGGGAAGATTCTAAAGAAAAATATGGAACGGGCAAAATTAAAAAATTTGAAAATAGCACAGATTTCCCAATTTTCTCAAACAATTAAGAAGGATTTTTCACATTATTTTAACAAGAGTAAAAATTTCCTTGCTTTTTAACTTTTAATTTCTGTTCTTTTGCTAAAGTAATTGCTTGAAGTCAAAATTGCTGATTAAAGGTGATTCCAGTAAAACTGAGATCTGCTCTCTGAAGTAACTGAACAAGATGTATTTGCTGTCACGATCAGAGATTTCAGAGCATAAGCTGCCCCAGTACCCGTTTACTTATCTGAAGCTTGATGGAACTTTTGAATAAACTGTTTTTGATTAAAGATCAGTGTGATAATCTTATTAGTTATTACTCAAAACATCATTGTGAGCTGGCTAGGCCAAAATCCAAAAAAATGCAATGGTCCCTTATATCTGGAGAACGATTAAGCAAGACATTATATTTATGCGTACGTGTACAAGAAGTATATATTTTGTTGCTATATTTTTTCGAAACCTTATTTAGATCATAGCCACATTGTTTGCAGTGCAGAAGTTGAATATAGCATGAACTAACCAAATTGAAATTCGACCTTTCCTATTTGCTATTTGAGTATGCAGTTATGTCTCGTGAACACTTGGAGTCTTACTCAGCGTTCCGTAGACTATGTTAAAATGATGTTGGAGAGTTTTTATAAAGGGATTGAGCGCTTGTGACCTGGTGCACAGGTGCAAATGTTGGTTGTTGCTTAGATGAGACTTCCGCTGTATTCCTCACGTTGATTCGTGTAATTGTTTGTTCCCTGAACCGAGGATGCATTTCTATACCAAATTTTAGTAGTTAACTTTTAATGAAACCAGAGGATGAATAGTTTTGCAGTGAATGTGTCTAGGTTCATGTTTCTTGACCCATTTCAGCCAGGTATACTTTTGTGTATTTAAAAAAAAATTCAAGATTAAAAGTCAGAATTTGACAGGCATGGTCCATGCATGCATATTTGTCTGGCAATGGCTATTTTCTATACAAAACAGTACAATTGTAAAAACATAAGTCCTCATAATACAATTGTTTTTCAGCAGATTTTTTGCTGTTAAACAGTATTGAGAAGGCAGATTAAGAGGATCGAACCAATGGAAATTGCGTAAAAATCCATTGTGATTTAGAGATTGTGTTCTTGATCAAGTACTGTTTTGTATGAAGAATAGACGATTCTTATTTGTCACCCCTATCACCTATTTATATTGTAAGAATTAAAATACAAGATCAGAACCATATAATGTTGAGCATGTAAAGTGATTCCTATTGATAAAAGATGTACGGGGTAATGTTCAAGATTCTTGTTTAATTTCTAACGACCTTTCATGTAATACACAAGGAACGCATTTAAACTTAGATTGTCAAATTCATTGCAATCTACAGTTAAGAAGATTTGAAGAGTTGCCTTCTCAAGTGATGGCCTTGTGGATTTTCTTATAAAACATCCAATTAAATCTGCTAATGAATTTTATTGCTTAAAATGGAGTTATATGTGCAATTAATACAAGAGCTCAATGAAGTGAATAAGGTTGGACTAATTTTTAATTCATTCCAGGACTTTGTTAAAGATTTAATATGATTGGATTATTAAATTAATGCAAGTTGAGTCACTTGCATTATGTTCGTTGCTAATGTAAAATTTGTTGAACACAATGTACCACTGAGAAGGGGGTGAATCAGTGGTTCCTAAAAACTTTAATTTTTAAACCAAGCTTGCAATACCGGTTATCAACCTAAACACCAAACCAACAAATTGGTAAGATAAGAGAGGATATCAAAAGAGGTAAACACACAAATGCATAACTCACAACACCAGATGTAAGAGGAAAACCCAATATGGGAAAAACCTCAATGAGAAATGCTGCTGGAGTCAACTGTTTCAATCCAGCCTCATAATGAAACAATAAGATTACAATAGTTTAGGGCGTCGACTCAAGGAGCACCAACCCCAATTGATTTAGGGCACCAACCCAAGGAGCACCAACCCTCGCACCAAGCTCCAACTCGGTTTTGTATAATGCAATACAATTTTTATACAGTTATAACACCTGGTTGCAAATGAGTTCTGCAACACTTGATCAATGGATTTATGTCAGTTAACAAACTCCTCTTCTTCATTGGTTCTCACATTGCAGGTTAACAAATTACTATCTCTAATCACTCATCGGTTACTCCCAACCTCTCTTCTCTATCTCTCAGCCTCACACTTCATAGTGTCACTCTTGGATGCCTTTCTAACCAATCACTCCTCAGCGGTACGCTTGATTGCTTAGACTGTAACAGTTTACCAGTTACTCTGTCTCTACTGGTTAGACCCTCTCACCGGTTTAGTCTGCTAACACACACTATAACACTCTGTGAAATAACTCTAAGACAGATTATCTTTCTTTCTCAGGATCTCTTTCCTCTCACCCCTCACATTAAAACATCAACTCATTTCAGTCTCGAGCTGACATATTTATTTTTTAAGGTTCCCGCCAAAGCAACATTCAAACAGTGTCGTGTTAGGTTTTCCCTTCACCAACTCGATCCATATTAGATTTGATCCGATCTGCTTTTCTAGAGTGATGATCTACATGTCATCGATCAACACCGCCAACACCTCTCATTCCAATGTGCATTTTCTATATTTGGATGTCTGCAACATGCTTTTCTGCATTTCTCTGTCAAACGCCATTAATGGCTTGGTTGTTTCCTTCGGCAAGCGGGTACAAAGATCAGATCTTCTTGCAAGATTAGTTCAATCATCCTGCCACCTTGTCTTCCTCGAGCCGCAACATTCTGCCATCCTCCCATGATTTTTGGGTTCTTCATAAAAACTGACCTGCTTGTTGACTGTTATGTCGATGAATACTTCACCGACCTTTGCGTGATCACCACCGGGCTTCCACTTGTCATCCTTGTCGACATCCACCTATACTTGGTTTACTATATCGGTTTGACATCCTTCACCGACCAAGATTGACTACCGGTTCAACTCACCTTACTGGTATAACCTAACTTCACCGATTGTCCTTCATACTTGCTGACCTCTTCTTTGTCAGTGGATCAACTTGGCCTTCCATCAAACATGCTGGTCCTACTACTCAGTCCATTTATCGACATCATTAAACTTCTCTGAGTATACTGGTTCACATCCTTCAGTTCTTCACTTGCTTGCTTTGCTTTGCCTGTGGTCCTGCTTTACCGGTAGATGATGCATTTCATGTGTACCGGTAACATACCTTTCTATCTGCTTACACACATAAGGATTGACATCATCATGCCTAACTTCACCCATACCGGTCACCACTACTTACTCACCGGTGACCATGCCAAACCAGTTGACATCAATGACAACCTAATGCCCATAATGCCAACAATCTCCCCCTTTGGCATTGATGTCAACTCACTGCAAGTCTTCACACCGGTAGATTTCTCCCCCTTTGATACAATGACAAAGGGTCACGGTACTTTATTCTCCCCCTTTGATTCATACTTAACTCCCCCTTAGTCAAATCTTCTCTTAGTGATTACAGCCGGTACTGAGACATACAACCCTGAACTTTCCCTATGATAAACATGTGGTTCAAGAGATATAAATGCTACTATGAACTCCCCTTGAACCATATATCTCCTAACAAACTTAAGTACATGAGGCAGGTGACACAACTCCCAACTTGTGTCTTAAGTACTCAAAAGTGCTTACTGGCAATGGTTTGGTGAAGATGTCTGCCACTTGTTCTCCTGTAGGGATATATTCCATCTTTACTTCCCGTCCTTCAACCTTTTCTTTGAGAAAATGATACTTGATGGCTATATGCTTTGTCTTTGAATGCATCACTAGGTTCTTTGATACGTTGATGGCACTTGAATTATCACACCAGATGGAAATAGGATCAGAGATGGTCACCTGTATATCCTTGAGGGTTTGCTTCATCCAAAGCACTTGACAGCAGCATGTAGCAGTAGCAATATATTATGCTTCAGCAGTTGATAGGGAGATTGAATCCTGCTTCTTGCTATGTCATGAGACCAATTGGTCACCTACGAAGAATGCACCACCACTTGTACTCTTTCGGTCATCAATGTTACCTGCCCAATCAGTATCACTATATGCTTCCAAAATAA
Organism: Cryptomeria japonica; assembly: GCF_030272615.1. NCBI lineage: Eukaryota > Viridiplantae > Streptophyta > Pinopsida > Cupressales > Cupressaceae > Cryptomeria > Cryptomeria japonica. The sequence continues at coordinate 17,895,583 of NC_081410.1, forward strand.
ATTCCCCTTGTTTAAGGTACCGTAATCCATAATTGAGTGTCCCTTGCAGGTACCTAAAAATTCTGCTTACGACCTTTATATGTTATTGCTTAGGTGCTGCTTGAAATCTAGCCACCATGCACACTGTCTGCACTATATCCGGTCTAGAAGCAGTAAGATACAATAGGTTGCTTATCATGGATCTATACATTGTCTGATCCACCACCGGTGATTCATCATTCTTGCTTAATTTGCTTCCGGTCACCATGGGGGTACTCACCGGTTTGCAGTCCTCCATTTGAAACTTCTTTAACATATCCTTTGCATACTTGGTTTGTGAGATAAAAATTCCCTTATCTAGTTGTGATATCTGCAAACCAAAGAAGTATGTCAATTCTCCAAGCATTGACATTTCAAATTCCGACTGCATCTGATCGGCAAAGTCTTTACAAAGAGTGTCCTCATTGCCTCCAAAAATGATGTCATCTACATACACAACCACAATGATCATGTGATTTCCATCTATCTTGATGTATAGATTTCTGTCAGCACTCTCCTTTTTGAATCCTTGCTCCTTTAAATATTGATCTAGCTTTGAATACCATGCTCTAGGAGCCTGCTTTAAACCATACATGGCTTCTTCAATCGACACACAAAGGTCTCATCATCATGTAACAAAAACCCTTCTGGTTTCTCCATGTACACTTCTTCCACATTTCCATTTAGGAAGGCAAATTTTACATCCATTTGATATACCTTATAACCCTTGTAGGCAGAAAAAGCTAGAAACATTCTAATTGCTTCTAATCTAGCTACCGGTGCCAATGTTTTTTCAAAATCAATGCCCTCTACTTGAGAGTAACCCTTGCACACAAGTCTAGCTTTGTGCTTAACAATTTTACCTTCATTCATCTTGTTTCGGTAGACCCATTTGGTGCTAATGATGTTGTTGTCTTCCGGTCTAGGGACTAATTCCCAAGTCTTGTTCTTCTCAATCTGCTGCAACTCTTTTTCCATGGCATCCATCCATTTCTGACTTTTGTTGGCCTCATTGAACGTTTTAGGTTCCACTTCAGTCATAAGGCAGACATTGACTTGTTCATCATTCCGGGCAATTCTTCTCCTAGTCTGCACACCATCACTCTTATTACCTAAAATTTGCTCTTCCGAGTGGTTTATCTGCACATACCGGTTAGGGACCCTTTTGGATGCTTCTTCTGATTCATTGTCTGACTGAGCTTGTTCACCTTCATCACCAGAATCATCATATCGGTTCACTTGTGCTTGTCTTCCTTTGTGCATATCATCATCAACTCTTACATGCACACTCTGAATGACTCTTCTTAGTCTTTTGTTGTAGCATTTATAGGCCTTGTTGTTAGTTGAGTAACCAAGGAAGATTCCTTCATCACTCCTGGAATCAAAACTACCTAAACCATACATATCTCTTTTGATAAAACACTTGCTTCCAAATATCTTGAAGTACTTGACTGATGGTTTCCGGTCATACCACAACTCATAAGGTGTCATTCTGTTGTTTGTTCTTAGTTGAACCCGGTTCAAGGTATATGCAACAGTATGAACCGCTTCCTTCCAATACATGTCTGACAAACTTGCCCCATTTAACATGGTTCTAGCCATCTCCTTGACTGTCCTATTCTTCCTTTCTACCCCACCATTTTGTTGTGGTGTCCTGGGCACTGAGTATTGCCTTCTGATTCCATGTCTTTCATAGTAATCTTCAAACTCATTTGATGTGAACTCTTCACTCTAGTCCGATCTTAGACATTTCAGCTTGCATATACTTTCCTTCTCTACCATCTTCCGAAAGATCTTAAATCTGTCAAATGCTTGTGATTTATCTTGTAGGAAAGTGACCCATGTCATTCTTGAATAGTCATCAATGAAGAGCATAAAATATATTTCACTGTCAAGAGCTCTTGTCCTAGTTGGACCACACAGATCTGTATCTACAATTTCAAGTGGTCTTGAGGTGTTGTGTTCTTTTGTCTTGAAGCTCACTTTAGTTTGCTTCCCTTTCACACATTCATCACAAAATGTGTTCACTGGTTTGATAATTGGTGGTATATTTCTTACATACCCCTTTTTGCTTACTGCAACTAGATTATCAAAATTTATGTGGCCTAATCTTTTATGCCACAACCAACTTTCATCCACTTGTCCCAACATGCATTGGGATTCCAAACATTCTTTCAGATTGTAAACATTACCATCTGTCCTCTTACCTTTGGCTACACCCTGGCCGACACTCTCCTCTTTTATCTGGCAGCTAGTAGAATCAAAGGTGAATTTATAACCTTTGTCACACATTCGACTCACACTCAACAAGTTGTGCTTTAGGCCTTTCGCATAATACACATCATGTGCTTTCAGTTTGCCATCAATGTTTAGAGTACCTTTTCCCTTTATCTTGACAGATAAGTTGTCCTCAAACCTTACCGAGCCACCATTGCAGTCTTCAAGTTTGATAAATTTCTTTTTATCACTGGTCATCTGGTTGGAACAACTACTGTCTACAACCCATGAATTTCTTCTTTCGACATGCAGGGCGGTCTGCACTATCAGACTTCATTCTGCCTTGTCCTTTTCTTTCTCAACCCAAACCAGTTGAGTTTCCTTCTTCTTATTAGGTGCAATTTTGTGCTCCAGTTTAACTATCGGTTCCTAATCAAATTCTGTCCTCTTCTGCATGATTTTCCTGTTCTTACAAAACTTTTCTATATGTCCAAATTCTTGACAGTTATAGCATTTCACATTTACATTGTAAGATGAATCTTTGAAACTAGTAGGACACCGGTTTACTCTTCCTACATTCAAAACTCCTATGATAAAATCCATTGCATTGATAACAGACAACATTCATATCCTAGAGTGCATTAAATGGATTTCTACTTTCATAACTCATAGTGGGCTTATTGGTTAATCTACAATCAGCTAACCTATGTCCAAATTTGTTACATCGGTAATAGTAACCATGAAAGTTTGGAACATACCGGTTAGGTTGCCTTGGTCCTGCAAACATTTGTCTCACCGAGGATCTTCCTTCCATGCTGCCGATTCTAGTAAATCCTTCATGATCAACTCTTGCATTTCTCCTAGGATCTGCATTTCGGTACATTGAGTGTGGCCTTCGGTTTATTGATTGTGTATACTGGTTTGTGTGATGGTTTCTAATTGCTTCTGCATAAGTCTTCTTACCAATATCCTTGCTTACTGTGAATGTTTTCTTCAAATCGTAAGCCATTGGTATCTTTAGATTGTTTCTATTTGCTCAACATCTTGTCCAAGGCTTCGGTGCTGCCCTCATATTTGCTTCTCACTTTCAGTTCATCCTTACTTTTTTCAAGCTCCTTTCCGAGCTTCACTATTTCTGCTTCCAGATCTTGATGCTCCTTTTCCTTCTTCATCAGATCAGAGGATGTAACTTCACATATCCTCTTGGCTTCTTCCAACTGCAGTTTCAAGTTAGAGATAACTTGACTGGACTCATCCAGGGATTGATTCAAGAGATCTTGTTCTTCTATTGCAGCAAGCTTGACCTTCTTGAGTTTTCTTCTTGTCTTACTTAACTCCTCAAGAGCACTTATGAGCTCACCTTCTAGATCCACTTCGGCTTCAATGTCTTCTTCTTCTTCATCTTCATCAACCGGTTCATCTAGATCCATAAAAAGATTAATTTCTCTTTCATTCTCATGGTAGTCATCTTCTGATGCACTTTCTTCATCTGTGGCATCATCCTCAAAAGTATATAAGCTATTTTGCTTTCGGTAGCTTCTTCTTCCTTGTCGGTAGACATTCCTTTCTTTGTCTTTACTGACAGATCTGACAAAACTTCTTTGCTCATCTCCACCAGTTTCATTATAAAGACACTTTGCAACAAAGTGTCCAACTTTACCATAGTTAAAGCATTTGAGTGGTAACTTTCCTTTATACTTGCCGGATCCTCTCTTGAGCTTTCTGACAAAGTTTTCTACCTCTACATCCGAGTCTTCACTAGATCCTTTATGAGCAACCTCTTCCTTGCCCTTTTTGGTGGAATTGAATGCTGCCTCTTTTCTTGAGGATGCTTCACCGATTGTTTTCATTTCATAAGCTGTTAGCGAGCCAAATAACTCATCCATTGTGAAAGTCTTCAGATCCTTGGCTTCCTCTATAAATGTAAACCTACCAAACTCTTTAATATCAAGGTTCAAATTAAAGGACAACAATTGTTTTTATATAATTTTGTTTAGGGGCAAAGTTGATTTCTAAAGAATTAGTACATGAGATTGGGTTGGTTATGCGTGATCATTATTCTTGATTAATAAAGCAACGTTAACTAGGGCGCTGACCCTTAACATAGCCAAGACTATCAATTTTACAAAAACAACAAACAAGGGTGCCGACCCTTTAAAAAAAAAAAAAAAAACACAACCCAAAGGCATTAAAGGAAACAACAAAACATGGATAGGTGAAAGTAACCTATCAAACCTACAACAACCTAAAACCTGGCTCAAAGATGGGGAGAATCATCTGAGCCAAAGCAAATTTGAGGGAAGGGGTAGATTTTCCCTTCCACCTGCGACGAAACACGGTCTAGGAAATACTATCATTAAGACCATCAAAAGAAGGATTGGGCGGGGAGGGCCCCGTAGAGTTACAGTCAGCAACAACTACATGCTGCTGCAACAGAATGGCAGCAGAATGCTGTAGTAGAGCATCAACAGGCTGCTGCAACAGAATGGTAGCAGACCGCTGTAGCATAGCATCAATAGGCTGCTGCAAAAGAGCAACATCAGGAGCCAATTCTGTAGGAGTGGATCGATGATGTTGAGCAGGAGAAGCAGTCATAGGGACAAAGGAGGCCAAGTTAGTAGCACCGAGGGGTTCAAAAGGAGCTTCAACAACAATGAGAGGCACTACTTCATCCCAAGAGGAGTCATCATCCATCAAAGAGGAGTCATTAGTATTAGCAACATTGATCGTCAAATGATCAGTAGTAGTGCCCTTCCACCAAGTAGCAGAACCTTTGTGTCAAGAGAGAGAACAATCCGAAGCCAAGTGACCCGTAGAGAAGCATCTTAGGTAGTGAAATGAGAGGCCCTCACAGTCTAATGATTTAGTCCTAGGCCTGTCCTCAACCATAAGAACCACATCCCTAGGGAGAGGCTTGGAAATGTCAATGTTGATTAAAATACGGGCAAAGGTAGAGTGATCTATGGAGGACGTGACATCATCAACCTTCAAGAATCGACCAATAGAGTTACCAATGGACTCATAACATGAGTGCTCCCAAAAATGAAGAGGAAGATTAGGTAGACAAACCCAAACTTGATGCACATTGAGTGGTTCGGTGAGGGGGTTAAAGGAAGTTGTCCAAGGTTTGGTAGAGAAAGAGTGATCTCCCCAAGTCCACAGATTGCCCAAAACCAAATCACGATCATGAGAAGAAGCAAAAGAAGCAATGAAAAAGCCTTTAGCTCAAGGGAAAATCTCAATGCTAGAGGCAACCAAAGGTTTCCAGGAAATACTCACCCAACGATGGAGATTCGGGAGAGAAGGATAGGGACCTGTAAATCTGCATACCAACACAATGCGTTAGTAGTAATCAATATTATCAACAACTTCCAAACCATAGACCACCACAAGAGAGGTCTTGGCACAAGGAAAAGGGCAGATCCCCTTGGCAGGATGTGCAACAGAACGAGCCACACGAGCAAAGCTACACCCACCAACAAAAGGTCTGGAAACCTTAGAACCCGCAACATTGGCAGCAAGTACCAAGTAAAGTAGCTCCAATCACACCCCCAACGGTAACACCAACATGACGATCCCTTGAACGAGTAGTAGTGATGCAACCATAACCGGTAAAAACCTCAAAGAGAATAAACCGACTTATGCAACAAGAGAAACACAATGAAAGAAGAAAAAAAAACATAACAAGATCACATAAAAAAATCATATTTATGCCTTATAACTTCTGACAATCATCCGACAATCATCATCTTATCATCAAAAAACATCCGACAATTAACCGGTTACATGCAGGCTATCAACCAAAAACAATCCAATCCGGGACTCTAAGAATCAACCAGATCACAAAATGCGAATCTCAATCCTTATTCTCAATTCTACTTCCTCTGCCCCTACAAATGATTATATAATAACATATTTATACCACCATAACATATCCAGGTCGGCCTCATAAGATTACATTTACCAATGTAGAAAATGAAACGTGTAATTAAGTCGGTCCTAAGAATTAAATAAATCTTTTCGGAAAATAAAAACCAAGCGATGTGGTTCAATAGGAAGGTTGGCAAGATAGATCCACACACCAATAATCACGTCGGTAATAAAGGAAAACCAACTGGTAAACACAAGAACTGTCTGGAAACCCAGGAACAATCAACCATAAGTGATAACTGATCGGAAAAGAACCCAAATGAACTGAAAATATGGGATCAAGCACACGAACCAACCTGGAAACCGAAAATAATATTTGCCACGAAGAACAAGAAACTACCAGTACCAACTGGCAAGAACACAAAAAACTACACAAAGAACTAAAGAAGAACAAAACTGAAAGGAAATATTTTTGGATGATGCAAGATTGCTCATTGACCGGGGATGCTTCTGCATCAAGTAGGGACACCATCCAAAGAAAGAAAAACCACCACACCACCTAGAAGGGCATCCAGAGAGGGGGGAGGGCAAGGCATGTTCCGTCCGCCACAACATATTTAGTGGGCATAGAGGCAGAAGGGCCAACGAGGGCATCACAACCAGCAACAATGCCAAGAAGGGATCCATTGCAGAAAGTAGCGGAGGAAACATTCAAATTCTCCCTTCGAGTGAGAGAAGCGAGAGTGTCGGTCACATTGAGAAGCAACTCCTAAATAAATTGCATGAAATGTTTGTGATCATTGTTATTCTTACTCATCGGTTTAGTTTAATCAAGGGCTAGAGATAGAGATTATGAAACAATGCAATATTAAGTTTTGGATAAATAAGCATTTCATTATTGAATGTGGTAGATGTTCACCTCAATGTTTATGGTCTAGTACATGATGACATATGTCTATCATAAGTGTTGGCGTAAATGATCTGTTTTACTTAACTAGTTCATCATCTAGGTCTTATTCACACTATTTGCATAATTTTATTTAGGATACACATAGGATACTTATAACTTTATGCCTCAAGTCATAAGATCGAGACACGTGTTGGAATATCGTGTAGTCTTATGTCTCACCTTGATCTATATATACAAGGGGTTCTCTTTGTATTCTCAATCATCTTGAATAATCACAATCCATTATCATTGTATCATTTTTGCATCTTTTAATAGTAAAACATTATTTTTGCATATTTGGTTTGTCTTGTGGTTTGATTAAAGCTCTAAGATCTTGGGGGCTAGATCTGCAAATAAATCTTCAATTCTATAGAGTATTATATACCAATTCTTACATGGCATCAAAGTTCATCGACTTTCTTTTTATTAGTCTTATTGAGACGTTTAGGTTTTAGATCTTGGTTGCTCTAGAAAAGTTGTGTAAGCTCTTCTCTTACATCAAATGATGATGAAGAAAAATAAAAAAAGGATAGAAATAGAAGATTTTTTGGGGTTTTGTCTTTGTGTCTTTGTATTGTAGTTTTATTTTGGAGCATGCTAGTGCAAAATTGAGCTCATCATTGAGTTCAAAGTGTCCAAGAAAGTCAACTCATCCTTATGATTTTTCTAAATTGGAGATGTGAATCTAGATATATGTAAGGGTTCAAAGTTGGGAGGTGGTTTCTAGATCTAAAAGGTACTTGCAAGTTTGAAGAATTTTGGGGTAAATCTAATCCTACCATCACATCCAAGAGGCCCAAGAACCTAAAAATAAATCATTTATCAAATTTGGAGACTTTTGCTTTAGGCTTTTAAAAGAATTTTCATCCCCTTCAACCATATAATTGTATAGTTTTTACACATGCACACATCAACAAGAACATATATGGTTGGTAAAAAATTGAAATTATTTCATTTTTTAATTTTTCTTCAAAAATAAAAAAATTCTATGAAGTAGCTATGCAAAGTGGTAGAGTACTCGATTTGTTGCGAAGGTGCCATGTGACATGATCTATGAACAATTGACTTTGCCATTGTTGTTGGTAAATTTTTTAGTGATATCCTACTAGCACCAATAAGCCAAAAAATAGTCCTACAAATTGTGAAACAACCCCCTCACATTGTAAGTAGTTTTTCGGTGGTTAATTGATGATATTCAATACTAAAGATGATTTTGCAAATTTGAAGGCAGTTTTGACAACCAAGAGAATACTTTGGCAAATCTAGAGCATATTTTATGGAGTGAGTGTTGGCATTTGTCAACCTTTACCCAAAATGTATCCCTTGCTTCATTAATAGTTTAGATTTTGGACTTTGACTTTATAAGCTTCATTCTAGTCTTGTAGGCTCATTTTTGCAATTTTTTTTTTGATTTGGGGTAGAATTTCATGATCTTCACAATGGTACATATGGTTTTTGATTTTGGTGTCTATTTTTAAAAAATTATAAATTCTCATTGTTGGGATTGTGTTGTCATTGATGTCAACCGGTATGGGAGATGTATGTGCACTATTGCCACTGATGCATACCGGATGTGATGTCTTTGATTTCACCTAGCTTAGTAGGTCACAGATAAAGGAGAGAATGTCACCCATCATAATGGCCATTGGAGTCACCGGTACATAGATTAGTGTTTGACTTGTGTTAAAGATATGGACAGGAGACCGGTATGATATAACAATCGGTAAATGATGACATTTGTAAGTGGGCAAGATGTTGGGCTATTGATTGTGATGAAGAGGGGGAATGTTATCAAGAATCACATCAACACCATAGTAGTATGTGCAGGTCACCAGTATTCTATTGGATGTCAATCTGCAGGACTCCCACCAGATAAAGTAAAGATTGACAGTGAGTGTGCCCAAATTGGATCACATGTGCTTGTTTGAAGACATGCTTCTCAAACAGGGAAGTCACATTGGTGTAATGCAGGATGCAGATGACAAGGTTCCACTCCCACCTATAGGTGATTGAAGGCTCACACCAGATCTATCGGTGAATCACAAAGATACCTCAAGTGCATGAAATCAAAGATATTTACTGGACTGACATAGAAGACATAATGAGGTACCGAGACAATTGAAGAGTGAGGGGTTTATCACTTAGACAAATGAGTTTGTCACTTTGACAAACTGGTTGAGACAATGTCCAGGATGATGATGAAGAAGGCAAGGTTGGGCAGCCGCAGATAGAGAGTGCAATCGATATGCAGATGCCTGAGATGGAAACAGTTGAAGGTTGATGACATGGTGTCATCAAGGTGCCTACCGGTAAGTATGTGAACCGGTAAGAGAGAAAAGAGACTAAGTGATGTGCTCCTACCTGATGAAAATGAGCATGTGGTGGATTGATATGCTTGGTGACCGACAAAGGTGTTCCACCAATAGAGCTGCCAAGTGCAGGCTTAAAGGTTGACTAGTTAGGGTATAACCGACAGGGTTAGAGAATCAGTAGATGAAGCATCGGTATTGTGTTGGTCGGTGATCGAGTTGAGGGGCATGCCAATGATGATGACACATAGGACACAAGTCTCATGCATGTGACGGTCTGTGAAGTGTGAGTTGGTAAGGTAGTTGTAGACTGAGTTTGCATTTATGGTCAACCCCGAAAATCATGGGAGTGTTGCAGGGGTTTGCCGCTCGAGATCAAATGAACATGGGAGATCTAGGACACACTAATCGAGTAGATCATAGTAGGTGAAGGAAACTGCATCATGCACGATAATCGACAAAAGACAAGGATGACATATCAGGATGCAAGTTGCCATGTTTGAAATTTTTTGAAAACGTGTGTTGAAGGCAACGTGATTGGCGGAGTTGATTGATCCATTGTAGGAGGTAAATCTTTGGAATGAGATCTAATTGGATTTGGTTTGCCTCGAGGTCGATGAAGAAACCCTAACCTCCTGGAGTTTGAATTGGTTTTTGGCGGGAACACTTGTTGATAAATATGCAAGTCTAAATCGACGAAAGGCGCTGCTGCTGCTGAATGAGAGAGCGTTGCTGCTGCATGTAAGAGAAAATCAGTCAAATACTCAATGAGAATCAGAGAAGAGATTGAGTGTGCAAGTGAGAAATAGGTTGAAGGGTTCATCTGACAACAATGAGGCATCTGGTAGCCGGTCATTGAGTCTGATAGAGGAGTTCAACAATGGTGACTGAACCGACAGAGAAGAGGCAAAGAAGATTGCAAAAAAGAGGCGAGCATAGTGAGAAACATAAGAGAATCGATAAGCTATGAACCGACAGTAATCAGATAGTGGATATCTGACCGAGTGAAGAAGATTGGTGTTGATGAGAAACAATGTAACAGAGAGGAAGGAGAACCAGAAGAGAGCAGAACCGACAAATACGAAGAAGAGGTTGAACCGGTAAGGTTGCAACAAGAGATAAGGTTGCAGCAGTGAGAGGGTGAGCAGAGAATTGACAGTGAATTGGATAGAGGATCTAGTGAAGATATTTGTAGAAGAGTTACAAAGTTCATTTGTAACAAGGCTATTACTTTTGTGATTGATTATGTTCATTGAAGATCACTGAGTTGGAGCTCGGTGCTCCTTGGATTGGTGGCCTAAACATTATAATCCAATTCTCATTGTGAGGCTGGATTGGAGCAGTAGACTCCAACAACATTTCTCACTGAGGTTTTTCCCATCTTGGGTTTTCCTAATATATAGTGGTGTTATGTGATGTGCCCTTGTGTGTGATTGCATTGTGTAACCTCTCTTTATCTTACTGGTAGGTTAACTTGCTTTAGAGTGTTACCTGGTAATCATTCTTAGTGTTAAAAAGGGTAGAAATTGGAAAATTGATTCACCCCCCCTCTCAATGGCATATTGTGTCTAACATTCATAAATGTAGCTAAGTAGTTCTCTTTTTTAGGTACTTCTAGGGTTCTATTTAAGATCATAAGGTAAAATTTAATTGTGCATTTTTTAAATGTATAATTTTCCATGTACTTTATAATGGTTTAATAAGATTGATTTTATTTTATTATAAATCTATATTGTCAATTCTATGACGTAATTTGACATTTTTATGATCAATACCACTTCACTATTTTTATTAGTGTCATGTAATCACATAAGTATATAGTGCCAATGTGGGATTTTTGATTGAGTGAATTTGGAGGGTAATTTTGTTCCTTTTTTGGATTGAGTGACTTCATTGGTTTACTATGTGACCAAATTTGAGGACTTTATCATGGCTATCTAATTAGATTGGATAGATGGAACTTTAAGTCTTGGAGAGATAAAATCTTGGCACATTGTAGGTGGCTTCATTCTTTCTCCTATATCTATGGACTATTTCTTGAGCCTCCAAATTTTTTGAAGAAGCTTGTGTAGGATTTTAATAATGAACATATCTTGGGAGTAATTGGTTGCAGTATCGATATTGACACCCAAATGGCAACCATTGGCATTGAGTGCTCTTGTGACCTTTGGATCAAAGTCCGGGAGATGTATGGAGACTCAAATAAACCTCCATTCCTAGAGGATCATGTTATGGATTGTTTAATTTCACTCAATGTGTTTCAACCACATGATCATTAATAGTTGTAGTGCTTGTTGAATGGAAGAGGTTGAAAAACACAATGACATAAAATATTTTAACAAATGCTTCTCCTACAAAGACTTCCATTCATACTTTAATTTTTATGACTATTAATCTAGATATAGAGGGTTTATCTTCTTCATCTATGAGTCAACATCTTGCGGCTAAGGATTCGAGTAATCCAACATTGGTAGATTCATTTGATGTTCACACTTAGGCATCTTTTGTGGATGTATCATTCATGGATGAACAATGCAGTTTAATGACATGCATTGAGATTCCATATCCTCATCTATTATTTCTTTTGATGAGTATAGTATTGCTACATCCTTGGATTCTTATAATTCAGTGTAGCAAGACATACATCATTTTTAGAAACAACTACTTAGGATAGGTACTTAACATACAATGAAATTTTGTTTGTGAGTTTTAATGTGTAGATTTGGAGAAAAATATTGAGGATCACATTCTCTTTAATGTTGGCTCCTATGGAGTTGCATCATCTTCTTCAAATATTGTAAAGGCATATTTAGACCTTATCGTTCTTTCTCTATATCATTATTTGTCATAGTTTAACATTGGTATGGATACTTTTGAGAAACATTTGGAGGAGGCATCTTTATCTTTGGATCATGTTCTACATCCATTTCGACAAGGTTTTTGATTATTATCTTCATTACTGTGGCCCGTGACTTGATTGTGGCAACTTTCGACATTGATATTAGAATACTTGAGTGAAACTCAATGTTGTCACAAGTTTTGGTTTTTCTTCTCTCATATTCTTTAAGGAATGAGAAGATTTTTTGCATACATTCTTAGTTTTGTTTCTTCCTAAGGGGATGAATTTTTTTAATGAGATTGGATTATCTTCAACATTTAGTGCCAAGCATCTACCATCATTGATTTTTTTTTTGCATTGGGGGTTTGCGTGGTCTCTCTTCTTATTATCTCCTAGAGGGAGACTTTTTCTTCACATGGGTTTTTTTCTTCTCATTCTTCTTTTAGAATATGTTATTTTTTTCTCTTTTTTGGGGCGAATGTTGTCCCCCTGGGTTTTCTTATTTCTCTAGTTGTGAGAGATTATTTTGTACATGGGTACCTAACATGACCTTATAGCCAAAATCCATTCTTGCATTATTGTATCTTATACATTATCTCCAATTTGATCTTAAAGGCGGGGGGGGGGGGGGGGAGATGTTGGTTTGAATGAAGTGTTTTGTCTAACTAGTTCACCATCTAGGTGCTATTCACACTAGTTACACAAATTTACTTATGGCACACATAGAATGTAATGTTCCACCTGAAGGACAAAGGCAAAACCTAACGAAACATTTTTTTTGAAAACAACAAAAGAAGATATGACACAACATGTTGCAATTTCACTACAACATACACACAAGTGTCAAATAAGCCATGATGACACGGGTATTGAAAATAAGAGGACACATCATTGCATGCACAAGGTGTCACCAATAATAGAATAACAATTGTGGGATAATTCAATCATGATGAACCGATGAGAGAAAGAGAACAACATCCAAAAGACGATTAGGTACAAACTCACAACCATGTTCAATAAAAAAACCACATAAGAATAGGATGAGGGTGCCACTAACCTCCAATCCACATCCACAAAACTCAACACACTTAAAAAATCAACACCAATAAATGATGCCTAGAAGCCAACACTACTCAACTAGACAATGACTCTGTTTATTTTTGGGACAAGGAGTATCATGAGGGGATATGCACCTCTAGTCCACTAAAAAACCACCATAGATAACCTCAAACACAATGATCAACCTACACAGGAAGTTTTCTAATTAAGAGGTACAATTCTTCATTGAACAAAAAGATCATGGGTCACTTCCAGATGTATGACATGCTTCCCAAGGCAAGGAGATGCCATAGCTCTTGATGCAAGGCACTTGTTGATGAAATGACACCATGTAAATAATCTTGGGGGTCAAGGGGGACAATTTCATATGCAAATTTTCCCTAAGAAATGATTCAAAAATACCCTTCGATAATGAACCAAGGAAATTGAGTTTTCTGAGGACACTATTGTCGAGATGGGACACTAGCACCCAAATAAGTCAATAGTGCCCAAGTGATGTAGTCCTAGTTTGGTGCTAGAGTCCAATTTGGTGTTGGAGTCCTTTGCTAGCATTGTAGTCATTATGGAGCATTGATGTTTGGACCAATGAATAAACTCAAGTAGGGGCAGGGTCCCTAGTATAGGTGAAACACCCTAAAACAACCCAAGATAACTCTTGATAAAAATAGAGCTTTGAAACAATGAAAATGACACAAGGTCAAACATATAATTATATCTCCTAACACCACCAAAAATTTGGCACATGAAGGAGAAGGTAGGGAGGTGTATTAGGACCTCTCTGATGCTCCTAATTGCTACCTTAAGAAAAAAGACTCTAGAGAAAGAAGTTATAACACTTATTATTTTACAAGACTTTACAAGACCTCATGAAAGGTGTCAAAATGTCTCAAAATGACCCAATACCCTAAGAACATGCATGTAGAGACATGACGATAGTATGCTGAGTTCACAACACTACCCACGACTCAACCATGATACATTGAACTTATTTTAACCCCAAAAGAAAGATTCCTACATTCATTTTACCTCAAGAAACATTTATCAAGAGAGATTAAAAAAGCAATGGTGTTTGACTCCAACATTGAGTCACATACAATTCTATTATCATAAACTATATCAATTACATTTCACCTTAATGAGGGGTCCAATAAAGAATATGACATTACATGAGGACTCAAATATATTTTTATTATACAAATTGTATTTAAATGAAACTAAGTACAAGAAGTAAATACGTAAACGATCTCAATTTACGATTCTTTGATCCCAAATGATGGTTTCTATGCCACCCAACCTCATGGAATCAAAAGATCCACTCTCACTATGTTAGGAGATAGTCACAAGGCCCAAACAAACACATATGAGGCACATGGGGAGAAGGGTATCTACAAATGCAAGACACAAAGAGTACATGACATCCAATAATGCAACACAATATATCACCACATGGAAATTATAAATACATGATTCATTTGCTACTCAAATTTAGCTAGGACTATAAGTTAGATATCAAGTTAGGGAGTGACATCATGTATCAGCGCAAGGATGACATCACATAAAACCTAATACTCCTCTAATACGAATAAGGATACTTGATATTAAAATTCCAATTCTTACATCAGTGGGCATGTCTTCCTAAGTCATCCTTAGCCTATACGAGCACTTAAAGATATGAGAGGGGCATTCCATTATCTTAGTTAATTAACTACTTGTGTTTCATCAGTTTTCACTTGATTAGAATATTCCCCACACCATGATCAAGCCTTCAAGACACTTTGGGCTGGGAAAACCTTGGGAGCCACTCCCATAACTCTCTCTAATACCTATGTCCCAAGCTCATCACATTCACCAACAAATGTAACATGGAAAACAATGCACAAATCACATTTTTCGATATAATTTTCTTAATATTTCACAAAGTACACTTTCGTTTCCATATTTCAATTCTGCATTTTTCATAAAAAATATTCAAATTTTCCCACTTTCCAATGCACCAATTTTTTTCTTTTCTCAAAACACAATTGAAATAGCTTGAAAATTTGTGAATTTTAAAAATTCAAAATTTAAAAATCTAAAGATACCTTTTGGTGGAGAAAGTTCCTAACACCTATTCTAAACCATAAATTCAACTTTTATTCATTTCCTCAAAAAATGGGTGTTATAACAACCTTTGGGAAAAATATTCTCAAAAATTTCACACAACAAATAAAACTGCATCGAACTAAATGAGATAAGAAGCTTGAGATGATTGTAACACTCCAATAACTCTATTCTAACCTTTAAAATTGAATAAAATTAATCAAAGGAGAAAAAATGAACTAAATACCTCAAATTTAGCCAAAAACCAAAATGAGAATATATTCAAATACAATCCATGAATGCTTGAATCCACACACACACTCATTCTCTTTCCAATTCCTAATCCAATGCATCCAATTTCATGTAATTTGTTGAACATAATATTCCCCAACCATCAAAAGAAGATTTACCCAAGAAGAGGGTTTGCACATTCCCCTTTTTCTTCCCAAAATGAAATTATGCAAAATAAAACATCCTTTTGCCTATTTACCCTTTTTCAAAACCCAAAATAAAAGAATATTATTTCCTTTCTTTTTTAGAACTGATTATAACTAATCCTAAATTCATCCAAATACAAATAGGCATTTTAAATATATTCTCATTTATCCTTCAACATTTAAATTCAACTATATAAAGTATATTTTCAAATTAAATGATGAGAAATTGAGATTAAAAAAAAAATGAAATCACACATTCATTGGGTGTTTAGATAGGATGCGGTTTCTAGAATCATACCAAAGACAATATCTTAGTCTACATTGGTATAAAATAGGGTATAACACTCAAATTGAGAATGGCGGGTAATGCATAAAAATTACAACCATTGTGACATCTCCATATAACCACCATTGGGGTATAACTCAGACCTATGGAGTTGGGTTAAAAAATACCATGTACTTATAGCCATTCCACAAACATCAAGATGCTCAATATATAAATAGGTAAATGATAGCAAAATTACTCAACAAGGATCAACATCATATACACAAATTTATCTCATTTAAAATATATAAATCTTGATAACATTTAATTTCAACACAAATATTAATGCATGTCTATTAATTATGGCATTCTAATAAATTAGGTATGCCAAAACCTCACATGCATCTCAAGGAATATCACAACACACAAATGAAGCCTTCATAAGGATCTTGGCACAATGACATACATGCATCTCATAGCAAATAGAGCCAACAATTGACATGTTGAGGAATCCTCATATCAAACATGTGGATGGTCTAAGCACACCAAGTTAGATAAGAACATAAGACACAATGAACATGATGACGAACATGCCAAAATCACCCAAAAGCAATAAGTACAACCACCACCTATGCATCCTTGATATACAGTCAACAAAAATGCCGAGATCTATACATCTAGGTTGTAAATGAGAAAGCATTACATCCCCCCCACTAAGATTAAGATTACTTCTGGAAGCTTGTACAAGCTAGGGATAGGGTATACCTAGTACTTGATCTTTCAAACACAAAAAATCACACAAGATTAGCCCTCTAGACCCTCACTAGGTCTAGGCTTGAACACACTAAACACACAAATCTCTAGGTTGCACGGGCTAAGTGAAAATCAACAACTAGGTGGAACCATAAAAAAGATTACCATACCAAATTTCCCAGCCACCATTGCAATTGACAACAAGGATGAACTACTTGGTCCAACAAATCACCAACCAACAAATTCCTACTCAGGGACTATCACTAATACTAGGAAACTCCACATGGATACTAACTTAGCCAAAGAAAGGCTTACAAGGTTACAAAAGTTACATTCCCATGAGGCAACAAAACACAAAATTGAAATTCCTATAGTATTTTCTAAGATCAAAGCATTAAAAATTAAGGCTACAACCCAAAATCTAGGGGAAAAGCCATCTCATAAGGCTAGATGCAACACCACCTCACACCATGCTCACCAAGAGCATGCCTCACTCCTACATATGATCTCACTTCAAGAGGTACTTCCTCAAGTACCATTGTAAGAAATGGAGGATTTATTTAGCACACTTGTTTCTCAACAAGAGACCAAGGACAACTTAGGGGAGGCAAAAAAGTAGAAAATACCTCTCAAAAAAATAAGAACGCACACAAGTGAGGCTAAAAAATGCTATAACTCACAAGGAACACAACCAAGGGGACAACTAAACCTAACAAATAGAGAAAAAAATTATTTAAGCCACCACAATGACACTATGACTATAATAAGGGTTAAACAACCCAACAACTTATCAAAACACGAGAAAATATACAACTAAAAGGCTCAAACATCATGTACTTTCAAAAGTGAAAATATAGAATAAGCCAATTCTTCATACAATAATTGCACCGCCTCCCAAACTTAAGCTAGGAACACCTCTAAATGCCAAGGACAACTCCTTCACCACAAGGCCAACCTCAACAAATGACTGAATACGAGGTAAATACGCATAATATAATGTAATACTTACAATCATATGTGATAAAGCACTAACTAATACACCACCTCAACCTTGCACTATGTCAACCATACATGTAGTTATGAGAACCACATCCAAAATGACATGATGTGCACCATGATGTCATCAAATAACATTGCTTTAAATGTCTTCAACACCTCAACAAATACTTGGCTAATCCTAAAGCACCAGGAGCATGGCCTCAAGACCATAATAAACAAGGTTAAGACAAGCAAGAACAAGCTCGTTTGTGGGACAAATCACACCCAACCATCTACTAACAACCAGAATCAAGTACGATGTTAACAAAAATTTCCACTAACTCAATTCTAAGATCATATAAGAACACACCAAGAACATTAGAAGAGATAAAAATATATTCTCATCAAAGTCAAGCACAAATAACTCACACCTATTCATAGGCTACACAAAGCCATAAGATCTACATGCATACAAACATTCAACTACTTTTCTCACTAATTGCACAAAATGTTCACTCTTACATTCAGAAAGAGTAGGAAGTTTAATTCAACAAGACTATAATTAGCATAATCTCCAAGCAATAACACTTTATCTACAATACATTTCACAAAAAAAATCACACACACATAATTGTGGTGGCAGGAAAAGCAAGACCGAGTGACTAGGATCTAATCCCACTTTTGCCAACACATTGTGAATACGAAAGAGCCTAGGGAGATAGCTCACTTTGGCTACTTCTCATGAGAAAGAGAGAGCCAAGGATTACCTCTAAGGGTTTCTATTCCTCTTGTTGCAAATGATGAGAAAAACTAGGGTTTGAATGATCAATTAGACTAGGAGATAAAGAATGAAGCATAAATGAACTCAAAATTGAACAAACTTGCAGATTTGAAACTAAGATACTAAAAGAATTAAAGGGGGATGATTATGGATGTGTAATTGATGCTGAAAATTCAACAAAACTGACGTGGACCAGGGTGCCACACCACTATCCTGTTTCTGCAGACAGGAGGTTGCAACTGGGAAACTGCAAATCTGATGACCTGAAACTGTAACCTGCTAAAAATCACTAAAAAGCAGAGGGACCATGGCTCCAATCCACTTTCCTAGGTAGGACCAGGGTGCCACGCCCCTGTCCCAGGTAGATTCGGGCAGATCTGATGATTCTGGGTGGTTCTTGTACCTTTTACTGAGCTGAAAGTGCCCCCGAGTACCTATTTCTGCACCTGCAACTGAAAAGGGAAGGTTTGGGTGGATATATGGGGTTTTTCCTTAGTCAAACCCCTATGTTGGTGATTTTCGCCTCCACAAATAGATGATAATGTACTAAAAATGTGTGTGCTAGAGCCTTGTGTGTATGCAAGATCCTAAAATGAAAGTAAACAATCTAGAGAAACCCTAAAGAGTAAACCCTAATTGCTTGTAATTGACAAAGTAAATGCTCTAAATCAATGATGCAAAGTGATCTAAATCCTGAATGTAAATATGTAAGTTGATGTAAAGAAGCTCATACAAAGACATGAAAATAACATGAAATCATACCAATCCCCAAGGGAGAGATATTGCCACTAGATCTCCTATTACTCTTCAATGTCTTCAAGGCTCCTAATTGATGATGAATGCTTGACAAACGCTTGATAAATATTTTTTAATGTTGTTGAAGACTCCACATAGGCTTCTCTTTCACTAGATAGAAGGCTCCTTATGCTCGCTCCAACAACCTTTTCCTATATTTTATGAGATGCCTTCATATGAAGAAAGAGAGCTCTTATGTATGAAACCCTAGATCTTAATTTTAACTTAATTCCGCCTTTAGGAAAAACTAGGAATTTAATTTCCTGCCAATATTTTGGGGTTAAGCATTATAATATCATAGAATTATTCTCCCAAAATTTCAATAAAAACTGAGGACCGTGGCGGGAATGCACATGGTTCGACCAACTTTTCACCAAATTTTCAAGGCAGTTAGATATGATTATATTAGAGTGAATCCCAAAGTTATAGCTGATTTCGAGGTATTTTGATATGCGAAATCGGGTCTTAAAGGTTGAAATAGGATATAATTAAGGTTTATGATTAAATGATTTATTGGAGGAATAAAATAAAAAGGGGTACACTTAGGGTAAAGGGCCCAATTTTATAATGTGTGAAGCGATGAAATATGACTTTAGATTTAATTAAATTAATTAAATGCTTAAAGGGAAATAGTGATGCAAGATGCAAACACACTAAGGCAGGTGCTAACCTAAGTGTGAAATTGAACCACCCTAGCAAAGGTGTACAATTTATGATACTACATTTAACCCCCACTTTAGCGGTCATATGACACTACGTGCATATGCAAGATAAAGTACATAAAAGTAAACATTCATGAAAAAGGATATATCCATAAAAGTTGTCAGATGAAGCCCCCAGCTGTATCTGCAGTACACAATTAGGTTCCGCACATGTTAGATAAAATCACAAAATCACCTAAATGCTTACTAAGAAAGGTGATGAAAATTTGAGGGTAGCTATATGCCCCCCTGTTTCGGCTTGCTAATTTTAATGAGTTGAAATAGGGTATCATGTTTACCACATTGGATTGTGAAAGAAGATTGATGACAAATGCTCACAAGAAGATTTGATACAAGATCAAAAATTAATGGAGAATCATTTGGTAAGAAAAAGAACTAAGCCTTAATTCCAAGACAACAAAGAGTGTGAGGATTTGAGAGCTCTCTAACACAGGATGAAAGATTTAAATGGAAAGAAATGCAAAGAGAAGGAAGAAGAGATAGAGAAGCATGAATACATACTTTGGTGATCCATAAGAAGAGAAAATGAACCATGGACATCTCACCCCTAAAACTAGGCGATCCATGGAGAGAAGGATATGGAAAAATAGCCCCCAGAGTTTGTCTGGGTGATCCATGTAAGGGAGGAGAGTGAGAACAACATTAGTTCCACTCAACCTCATGCATGTGTGTGCAAGTAGAACAAGGATACCTACCTTCGACACCAAGAAGATATCCATCATGCAACAATGTCATAAATCCAAGCAAGAGAGGGAATACTCTTCAAGCAAGGATAAGATAGTTGAAAAGAGATATCTTGCTATATAAGTGTAAAGGGGATCCTTAGAGGAGAAGAGATCTTTGTTCAAAATACATCTACCTTGAAGAGGAGTTGTCTTAGACAATTATAACATCTTCTATAATGAATTAATGAAAGAGATTTGAAAAGAGCAGACGATTGAGATGACATCAAAGAGAGATTATTTATAACAACACTCTTCTTAAAGAAGGAAAGAGATCCTCATCAGGGATATGCATGTCACAAAATAGAAGGGTTTATTATAAAAGATATAACTCAATGAAGAAAAGAAATTGATGAATGATCAAAGACTTCCAACACCAAGGAGGAGGTCCCAATTAAGGATATGTACTTAAGATCCCCAAGAGGGATGCTTGTTCCAATATGAGAGAAGGAATTAAAATATTAATACACATCTACAATCAATAAGAAATCCTTATAGAAGATACTACTTCACAAAGGAGAAATTTTAATCTTAAGAAGGATAGATGTTTGAAATCACTCTTGCCCCTTATATATATAGGGAGAAGAGATGAGATAGAAATAGGCTATTATGTTGCGTCCAAAAGTATGATTGCACGTGAAATTGTACCATCATGAATGACAATGAGCCCCTAGTAAATGAGCTACCAATGTCACATAATAGCCATTAATGTTTGTAGTCACATAAATCTATCCACTTAATTAAATGAATATTTATTATTTATTTGATTATTTAACCATCAATAATCAGTTAAGTAAATTAATATTTCAATCCCGACCCTTGTTGAGATTACTCAATCTCAACCATCCATTGCCCTGTTTTTCCTATAAATAGAGTCCATTCCTTCTCCAAAAAGATCCAAAAATCTTGTATGCATCAAACTTATACCAAATTTGAGAGAGCATCTAGGAGAACTTTTCTTTGTTATTTTGGGATACACACCTTATGATCCGACATCCGGCAATCCTGCTCCTACAGTCCTAGACAAGATACTTTTTTCATATTTAGCTTGCATTTGCATAACTAGTCATTTTTCATAATCTTGAATCTCCATAAGACATCCATAGTAGTGCAAAAAGATGAGGGATACACTCATGTGAAACTTAGAGAGGAGAGGAACAAGGGAGGAGCAACTATGAGCATTGTTGGAGGGTTTAGTGTCTTTCCTCTGTTTTTGTGTGCTATCTATAATCTGTTTGATATCTCTCTTGATATGCATGCTTAGGATTGTAGTTTCATTCTTATTTCATTTCTGATTGATACTAACAACACTAACGTTTGAATCTTGTGTTCCTAACATCCTTTTTGTAGTGCATCAATGTTATTTAAAGACATGATAGATTGAATGAGGTATTTGGATATGACATGTTAAATGCTCTACTATAAGTGAGATTAAAAACATGTATAAAATGATGAATGCTAAAAAGTTTTAAGAAAGAGAGAAGTTTGTAGGAGAAGAATATGCCACTAATTCATACTTCTATTGCACGCAAGAAATCTTAGGAGAGGGATAAGTGTAATTCCTTAAATCCTTATTCCTAGAAGAAGAGATTTTAAAATGAGTAGAAGATAAAGTTTCATAAGGGGGATTATAAATCTCCTAAGGAGATTCATAAAGAGATTTGTTCATCACCAAGATTTCCTTATGAAGGGGATGTGTGTTGAAATAAGTAGAAGATGATTTAATTGAGGTGAGGTTATCATTACTACTAAATATAGCATTCACATTGAGATATGGTCTTTTAGATGCTTTGGTGAGCTTAGAAGGATCATATCCAAGTCCAAATGAAGCTTCATGTGTACCATGTTCTAAAAGAACTTTAATTCCTTCTTCATTTGCGCTACAACCATTGGCATCATAGCCACACTTAGCTAAAATGTGAAAACTAGGACCATAAAGGGATGCCAAATCAGAAGGAGATGGTGATGCCTCATAGGTCTCAGTGCTATATGAATTAGAGGAAGGATTTGAAGAATCGTTTGAATTAGAAGCAGTAACAAAGTGGTTTCTTAGTTGTTTAGACAAAGTAGGCTGCTCTTCTAGGTTCCTCCAAATATTTCTCCTTCTCAGTCTTAAATTTGTTACAAGGTACCCTATATTCTCCTATAAAAGTAAGGGTAAAGTCTAGAGATCCCAAATCATCATTTGCGAGCACTTCTTCAAGAGAAAAGAGATCCTTGGGAGGAGATTCCGATTGAGTAGAAGAATTACGAGTACTAGAAGAAACAACATCATTAAAGGAAATATATGTATTTGAAAGAAGATGGATTGGAAGAAAAAGGAGAAGTAGTTGAACAAGAAGATCCAGATTTTAATTGTTCTTGAAGTTTGATATCATCTAATAAGGTGTATGTCGTATTGTTATGAATGAACTTGACTTGCCTATGCAAAGTTGAGTGGACAACTTGCATGCTATGAATCCAAGGTCTCCCTAATACAAGGTTAGATGTCAAATTTCCAGGCATAACATGAATAGGTGTCAGTAAAACAACAAGACCTACCTTAACAGGCAAGGTTATGACACCTAGACATTGTTTAGCAACATTATCAAAGCCTTGAATAGTAAGCGAAAAAGATTCTATGAGAGCACGATCCACTTTAATCTTATCCAATAAGTCCACACCACAAACATTAAGGCCAGATCCATTATCCAAAAGGGTTCACCTTATAGCACTATCATGGATAATAAACACAATCATAAGAGGATCATATTGATTTTGGATTTTAGGAGAAGGTAACTCATCTTCTATGAATACAATTTGAGCTTTGGATTTGTTTGTAGGATAAATCAAAGAAGACATGTTATTAGGTGTCACTATAGGTGGGACATCTAAAATTTTCAAAGAATCTTGTAACATCCCATGATAAGAAGGTGAAGTTTGAACCAAATCCCAAATATAATTCTTAGCAAGAGTGGGCTTAATTTGTTCAATGAGATCATACTCCTTGCTAAGATTTGATATGTGAGGTGGTTGTGGAAGAATAGATTGAGAGGGAGGAAATGAAGTTGGAATAACTAGAGGAGGACTAGGTGGCCTATTGTTTCTTGTGTTGTAGATATGAGAAACCACATGATAACTCTCTCCAGGCATTTTCTTAGCATATTCATAATGGCTCTTAGTAGGATAACCTCCTTCCAGAGTAATAATAGGTTTATTAGGAGTGCAAAAAGAATCATTAACATAATCACCTTGAAGCACTAAGATAGGCTTACGTGGGGAATTTTGAGAAGGACAAGCACCTTGAACTGTGAAGAGGGGTTTATTAGGTGTTTCATGTTGGCATTGCACACTCCAATGAGAATTGTAGGTGGTTGAAGGTATTGTCATTGATGGAAACCTTGCAATCCTATGGCACTGACATCGACATATAGTTCACCGACAATGACAAAGATGATTACCGACACCCTAGCCGACAAGATTTTGATTATTGTATATTATATTTAATTGTAAGATCTTTTTGTAAGCCGACATGGCATAATGTAATAATACTCATATATAAGTATGAGATCTTGAAGATCATTTTGGACATACATATAGATGATAGGATGGATATAATGAGCAAATATTAAGGCAAATTTTGGAGTAAGGTTTACGGTTGTTGTATGAGCTTAAATCGGTACTGAACCTGGCATAGCAGATGCTTTTTGTAGCAATACATCACATTGGATTTCCATAATAAATTTTGTAGTCAGTGAGACTTCCTTTTGTAATTGAGCAGTGAGCTCTATGTAGTTGGTCTTCCTGCATGTGTAGGCACCACCTATTGTAAGTAATATCCATTCATTGGCCAGTGAGTGAATATTGTGGGTCACAAATCCCACCGAGGTTTTTACCACACCGGGTTTCCTCGCCAAAAATCTTGTGTTATGGTGTGCTTTCTATGTTGTGTTTATTGTTCATCTTTACCACATTAATTCTTATTTACCAGTAAACTATTTTGGAATGCAATTTATTTAATAAGGTCAAAAAATCTGTTAACCGGTTAGATACTGATTCACCCCCCCCTCTCAGTATCTTTGGGAATCCTTACATTTCATTCACATGTATCAAATTGATTGAGGATGGTTTAGGAATATCAAAGGTGTCCTTAGAAGAAGAATGAACAAGATTCTTGGAAGAATTGTTGATAGTCTCTTCTTGCACTAAAATGTTATCATGGATAAGACCAATTTTAGGAGGGAGACTAGGGGTATGCATTGATGTTTTAGGAAAGGTCATATAATCCTCTATCACCAAAGGATATACATGGGGAATAAACTCTCTAGGAGGAGGATCAAAATTACTCTTTAAAGTCTCACCTTTGAGAGGGAGATCTTTGAAAAAGATGTTAACCATCTTATCTTGAACTAGGGTATCCTTATGAGTAGAACCAAGTTGAGGAGAGGGAGATGCTTTATTTTTAGAGGGAGAATGATTGAGATTCATGGAAGGTGAGATGATATCAAGGGAGTTAGCAATGATGATTTTATCCCCTTTGGATAGGGTTCTCTCATGAGGGAGAGAATAATCAACACCTTCTTCTAATGGTTCATCCCAAATAGTGAGGTCATTGAAGAAAGTATTAGAAATATCTTTCACAAAGATGTCCTTATTGTTATTGCCAATTTTGGGAGAAGGGATAACATTGTTCATTAATTCTTCATCCTTAGGAAGGAGATAATCACTACATGTATTTAAATCATCCTCTTTCCTCAAAATGTTTTCAATAGGATCTTTAGGGGAGAGAACATCATATTCTAAGGTATCTTTAGGGGTAAGACAAACTTTAGGAGAAGGGCAAGCATTTCTAATTAATGCACCATCTCTAGTGGAAATTTTGTTGGAATCAAAAGAGGAAATGCCATCACTAGGAAAAGTAGGGACAATACCATCTTCTTGCACAGAATGAACCTCATGAGGGGAGTATTATTTAGGAGGGAGATGAACATATTTTTCCAAAGATTCATGCTTAGGAAGGAGATCTTTGGAAGAAGATCTTTGGAAGAAGTGCTCATAACCTCTTGTTGTACTAACATGCCCCCATTGGTAAGACCAAATTTAGGAGAAGATAAGTCAACATCCATCAATACCTTTTTACTTAGAGAGGTATTATGTAAGGAAGGTAAAGTAACATTAAGAAAGGTGCTTATGATATCATCCTTTTCTAAGATAGCAAGATGGGAAGGGTACATTTTTGGAGAATTGTCAAGATCACTCTTCAAATCTTCATCCTTAGAGCATGGGAGAGTTTTGAAGGGAATGGTAAAAACTCTATTAGGCACTAAAATTTTGTCATAGATAGGAGGAGGTTCTCTAATAGATGGAAAAATTGAAACAAGGGAACCTAACCCATTATCATTTTTATGAAATGAATGCATCATGACAAAAAATTTCCTCTTTCAAATGATAACATATGAAAAATAGAAGGAAATGTTCAATTTTAACCAATGAAAGCACTCTAAATGTTGATTTAGAAAATGAAATTTATGAGTGAAATGTGTTCCAAAATCAGATCTGAAATTAATGATCCAAATTAAGCTACCCACAAGTTCAATTTTGAATTGAAAAATTAGGGTACTACCCAAAATTAACCTCTAAATTTTGAAATTTGCAAGGAATTGAAACTTGTAAATGTAAATTTGAATTTGAAATAGAAAAAACACTTAGATATGAGAACATAAATCAGAATTAAAGAAGTTTGGATTCACGTCCGGTTCACCAAAATGTGGTGATGGGAAAAGCGAGACCGGGTGACTAGGACCTAATCCCACTTTTTTCAACACACTGGGAATACAAAAGAGCCTAGGCAGATAGCTCAATTTGGCTATTTCTTGTGAGAAAGAGAGATCCAAGGATTACCTCTTAGGGTTTCTATTCCTCTTGTTGCAAATGATGAGAAAAACTAGGGTTTGGATGATTAATTAGACTAGGAGATAAAGACTGAAGCATAAATGAACTCAAAATTGAACAAACTTGCAGATTTGAAAGTAAGATATTGAAAGCATTGAAGGGGGAGGATTATGGATGTGTACCTGATGCTGAAAAATCAATAAATCTGACCTAGATGAGGGTGCCACGCCGCTGTCCTGTTTCTGCAGACAAGAGGCTGCAATTGGGAAACTGCAAATCTAATGACCTGAAACTACAACCTGCTAAAAATCACTGAAAAGTAGAGGGACCATGGTGCCATTCCCCTATTCCAAGAAGATTAGGACAAATCTGATGATTCTGGGTGGTTCTCGTGCCTTTTGCTAAGTTGAAAGTGCCTTCGGGTACATGTTTCTGCACCTGCAACTGAAAAGGGAAGGTTTGGGTGGCTAAATGGGGTTTTCCCTTAGTCAAACCCCTATTTTGGTGATTTTCACCTCCAAAAATAGCCGATAATGTACTGAAAATGTGTGTTTTAGAACCTTGTGTGTATGCAAGATCCTAAAATGAAAGTAAACAATCTAGAGCACCCCTAAAGAGTAAATCCTAATTGCTTGTAATTGACAAAGTAAATGCTCTAAATCAATGATGCAAAGTGATCTAAAGTATGAATGTAAATAAGCTCATACAAAGAAATGAAAATAACATGAAATCATACCAATCCCGAAGGGAGAGATATTGCCACTAGATCTCATATTACTCTTCAATGTCTTCAAGGCTCCTAATTGATGATGAATGCATGAAAAATGCTTGATGAATGTTGTTTAATGTTGTTGAAGACTCCACATAGGATTATTTTTCACTACATAGAAGGCTCCTTATGCTCGCTCCAACAACATTTTCTTATATTTTATGAGATGCCTTTAAATGAAGAAGGAGAGCTCTTATGAATGAAACCCTAGATCTTAATTTCAACTTAATTCCACCTTGAATTGAATTTCCTTCCAATCTTTTGGGGTTAAGCATGATAATATCATAGAATTGTGCTCCCTAAATTTTGGGAAAAAAGTCGAGGACCTTGGCAAGAATGCACATGGCTCAACCAAATTTTCACCAAATTTTTAGGGCCGTTAGATATAATGATATTAGAGCAAATCCCAAAGTTATAGTTGATTTTGAGGTGTTTTGATATGCAAAATCGGGCCTTAAAAGTCAAAATAGGACATAATTAGGGTTTATGATTAAATGATTTATTGGAGGAATAAAATAAAAAGGGGCACACTTAGGGTAAAGGGCCCAATTTTATAATGTGTGAAGTGATGAAATATGACTTTAGATTTAATTAAATTAATTAAATGCTTAAAGGGAAATAATAATGCAAGATGCAAACACACTAAGGCAGGTGCTAACCTAAGTGTGAAATTGTACCACCCTAGAAAGGGTGTACAATTTATGACACTACATTTAGCTCCCACTTTAGCAATCATATGACACTATGTGCATATGCAATCTAAAGTACAAAAAAGTAAACATTCATGAAAAAGGATATATCTATAAGTTGTCGGATGAAACCCCCAACGGTATCTGCAGTACACAGTTAGGTTCCGCACCGTACAAAAACACATGTTAGATAAAATCACAAAATCACCTAAATGCTTACTAAGGAAGGTGATGAAAATTTGAGGATAGCTATATGCCCCCTGTTTTGGCTTGCTAATTTTAATGAGTTGAAACAAGGTATCATGTTTACCACATTGAATTGTGAAAGAAGATTGATGACAAATGGTCACAAGAAGATTTGATACAAGAACAAAAATTAATGGAGAATCATTTGGTAAGACAAAGAACTAAGCCTCAATTCCAAGACAACAAAGAGTGTGAGGATTTGAGAGCTCTCTAACACAAGATGAAAGATTTAAATGGAAACAAATGCAAAGAGAAGGAATAAGAGATAGAAAAGCATGAATACACACTTTGGTGATCCATGAGAAGAGAAAATGAACCATGGACATGTCTCCCCTAAAACTAGGTGATCCATGGAGAGAAGACATGGAAAACTAGCCCCCAAAATTTGTCTGGGTGATCCATGTAAGGGAAGAGAGTGAGAACACAATTAGTTTCACTCAATCTCGTGCATGTGTGTGCAAGTACAACAAGGATACCTACCTTCGACACCAAGAAGATATCCATCATACAACAATGTTTTAAATCCAAGCAAGAGAGGTAATACTCTTCAAGAAAGGATAAGATAGTTGAAAAGAGATATCTTGCTTTATAAGTGTAAAGGGGATCCTTGGAGGAGAATAGATCTTTGTTCAAAAGACATCTACCTTCAAGAGGAGTTATCTTAGACAAATATAACATCTTCTATAATGAATGAATGCAAGAGATTTGAAAAGAGCAGAGGATTGAGATGACATCGAAGAGATTATTTATAACAACACTATTCTAAAAGAAGGAAAGAGATCCTCATCAAGGATATGCATGTGCACAAAATAGAAGGGTTTATTATTAAAGATACAATTCAATGAAGAAAAGAAATTGATGAATGATCAAAGAATTCCAACACCAAGGAGGAGGTCCCAATTAAGAATATTTACTTAAGATCCCCGTTAGGGATGCCTTTTCTAATATGAGAGAAGGAAATCAAATATGAATACACCTCTACAATCAATAAGAAATCCTTATAGAAGACACTACTTCACAAAGGGAAAATTTTAATCTTAAGAAGGATAGATGTTTGAAATCACTCTTATCCCCTATATATATAGGGAGAAGAGATGAGATAAAAGTAGGCTATTATGGTTCTTCCAAAAGTATGATTGCACGTGAAATCATACTTCTCTTGCACACAAGAAATCTTAGGAGAGGGATAAGTATAATTCCTTAGAGCCTTATTCCTAGAAGAAGGGATTTTAAAATGAGTAGAAGATAAAGTCTCATAAGGGGGATTAGAAATCTCTTGAGGAGATTAATAAAGAGATTTGTTCATCACCAAGATTTTCTTATGAGGGGGTTGTGTGTTGAAAGAAATAGAAGATGATTTAATTGAGGTGAGGTTATCATTACTAATAAATATAGAATTCACATTGAGAGATGGTATTTTAGATGTTTTGGTGGGCTTAGAAGGATCATATACAAGTCCAAATAAAGCTTCATGTGTATCATGTTCTAAAGGAACTTTATTTCCTTGTTCATTTGAGCCAGAACCATTGCCATCATAGCCACTCTTAGCTAAAATGTGAAAACCATGACCATAAAGGGATGCCAAATCAGAAGGATATGGTGATGCCTCATAGGTCTAAGTGCTATATGAATTAGAGGAGGGATTTGAAGAATCATTTGAAATAGAAGCAGTCACAAAGTGGTTACTTAGTTGTTTAGACAAAGTAGGTTGCTCTTCTAGGTTCCTCCTTAGAATTCTCCTTCTCACTCTTAAATCTGTTACATGGTACCCTATATTCTCCTATAAAAGTAGGGGTTAAGTCTAGATATCCCCAATCATCATTTGCGAGCACTTCAAGAGAAAAGAGATCCTTGGGAGGAGATTCCGATTTAGTAGAAGAATCAGGAGTACTAGAGGAAATAACATCATTAAAGTAAATAGATGTATTTGAAGAAGAAGACAGATTGGAAGAAAAATGAGAAGTAGTTGAACAAGAAGATCCAGATTTTAATTGTTCTTGAAGTTTGATATTAGCTAATAAGGTGTATGTCATATTGTTATGAATGAAATTGACTTTCCTATGAAAAGTTGAGGGGACAACTTGCATGCTATGAATCCAAGGTCTCCCTAATAGAAGGTTATATTTTAAATTACCAGGCATAACATGAATAGGTGTAGGTAACACAACATGACCTATGGTAACAGGAAGGTTATGAAACCTAGACATTGTTTAGCAACATTATCAGGGCCTCGAATAGTAAGAGAAAAAGATTCGATGAGAGCACGATCCAATTTATTCTTATCCAATAAGTCCACACCACAAAGATTAAGGCCAAATCCATTGTCCACAAGGGTTCACCTTATAGCACTATCATGGATAATAATCACAATCATAAGAGGATCATATTGATTTTGGATTTCAAGAGAAGGTAACTCATCTTGTGTGAATAAAATCTGAATTTTGGATTTGTTTATAGGATCAATCAAAGAAGACATGTTATTAGGTGTCACTGGAGACGAGACATCTAATTTTTTCAAAGCATCTTGTAACATCCCATGATAAGAAGGTGAAGTTTGAACCAAATCCCAAATAGAAATCTTAGTAGGAGTGGGCTTAAGTTGTTCAATGAGATCATACTCCTTGCTAAGATTTGATATGTGAGGTGCTTGTGGAAGAATAGGTTGAGAGGGAGGAAATGAAGTTGGGATAACTGGAGGAGGAC
Organism: Cryptomeria japonica; assembly: GCF_030272615.1. Lineage (NCBI taxonomy): Eukaryota > Viridiplantae > Streptophyta > Pinopsida > Cupressales > Cupressaceae > Cryptomeria > Cryptomeria japonica. The sequence continues at coordinate 17,926,654 of NC_081410.1, forward strand.
TAGGTTGCCTATTGTTTCTTGTGTTGTAGATATGAGCATATTCATAAGGGCTCTTAGTAGGATAACCTCCTTGCAGAGTAATAATAGGTTTCTTAGGAGTGCAAAAAGAATCATTAGCATAACCACCTTGAAGCACTAAGATAGGCTTACGTGGGGAATTTTGAGAAGGACAAGCACCTTCAACTGTGAAGAGGGGTTTATTAGGTGTTTCATTCACTTGTATCAAATTGATTGAGGATGGTTTAGGAACATCAAAGGTGTCCTTAGAAGAAGAATGGACAAGATTGTTGGAAGAATTGTTGATAATCTCTTCTTGCACTAAAATTTTATCATGGATAAGAGCAATTTTAGGAGGGAGACTAGGGGTAGGCATTGATTTTTTTAGGAAAGGTCATATCATCCTCTATCACCAAAGGATCTACATGGGGAATAAAATATCTAGAAGAAGGATCAGAATTACTCTTTATAGTCTCACCTTTGAGAGCGAAAGGTTTGAAAAATATGTTAACCATCTTATCTTGAACTAGGGCATCCTTGTGAGTAGAACCAAGTTGAGGGGATGAAGATGCTTTATTTTTAGAGGGAGAATGATTGAGATTCATGGAAGTTGAGATGATATCGAGGGAGTTAGTAATCATGATTTTATTCCCTTTGGCTAGGGTTCTCTCATGGGGGAGAGAATAATCAACACATTCTTCTAATGGTTCATCCCAAATAGTGAGGTCATTGAAGAAAGTATTAGAAATATCTTGTACAAATATGTCCTTATTGTTATTGCCAAATTTGGGAGAAGGGATAACATTGCTCATTAATTCTTCATCCTTGGGAAGGAGAGAATAACTACATGTATTTAAATAATCCTCTTTCCTCAAAATGTGTTCAATAGTATCTTTAGGGGAGAGATAATCATCTTCTAAGGTATCTTTAGGGGTAAGACAAACTTTAGGAGAAGGGCAAGCATTTCTAATTAATGCATCATCTCTAGTGGGAATTTTGTTGGAATCAAAAGAGGAAATGCAATCACTAGGAAAAGTAGGGACAATACCATCTTCTTGAACAAAATGAACCTCATGAGGGGAGTATTATTTAGGAGGGAGATGAACATATTTCTCCAAATATTCATGCTGAGGAAGGAGATCTTTGGAAGAAGTGCTCATATCATCTTGTTGTACTAACATGCCCCCATTGGTAAGACCAAATTTGGGAGAAGATAAGTCAATTTCCATAAATACCTTTTTACTTAGAGAGGAATTATGTAAGGAAGGTAAAGTAACATTAAGAAAGGTGCTTATGATATCATCCTCTTCTTCTAAGATAGCGAGGTGGGAAGGGCACATTTTAAGACAATTGTCAAGATCACTTTTCAAATCTTCATCCTTAGAGCATGGGAGATTTTTGAAGGTTTTGGTTACAACTTTTTTAGGCATTAAAATGTTGTCATAGATAGGATGAGGTTCTATAATAGATGGAAAAATTGAAACAAGGGAAGCTAACCCATTATCACATTTATGAAATGAATGCACCATGACAAAAAATTTCCTCTTTCAAATGATAACCTATGCAAAATAGAAGGAAATGTTCAATTTTAACCAATGCAAGCACTCTAAATGTTGATTTATAAAATGAAATTTATGAGTGAAATGTGTTCCAAAATCAGATCTGAAATTAATGATCCAAATTAAGCTATCCACAAATTCAATTTTGAATTGAAAAATTAGGGTTCTACCCAAAATTAACTTCTAAATTTTGAAATTTCCAAGGAATTAAAACTTGTAAATGTAAATTTGAATTTGAAATAGAAAAAAAACTCAGATATAAGAACATAAATCAGAATTAAATAAGGTTAGATTCATGTCAGGTTCACCAAAATGTGGTGGTGGGAAAAGCGAGACGGGGTGACTAGGATCTAATCCCACTTTTGCCAAGACATTGGGAATACGAAAGAGCCTAGGGAGATAGCTCAATTTGGATACTTCTTCTGAGAAAGAGAGAGCCAAGGATTATCCCTTAGGGTTTCTATTCCTTTTGTTGCAAATGCTGAGAAAAACTAGGGTTTGGATGATCAATTAGACTAGGAGATAAAGAATGAGCATAAACGAACTTAGAATTGAACAAAATTGCAGATCTAAAACTAAGATACTGTAAGCATGAAAGGGGGTGGATTATGGATGTGTACCTAATTCTGAAAATTGAACAAAATTGACTTGGACCAGGGTGCCACACCACTGTCCTGTTTCTGCAGACAGGAGGCTGCAACTGGGAAACTGCAAATCCGATGACCTAAAACTGCAACCTGCTAAAAACCACTGAAAAGTATAGGGACCATGGCACCATGCCACTTTCCTGGATAGGAAAAGGGTGCCATGGCCCTGTCCTGGGTAGATTAGCGTATATCTGATGATTCTGGGTGGTTCTTATGCCTTTTGTTGAGCTGAAAGTGTTCCCGGGTACCTGTTTCTGCACCTGCAACTGAAAAGGGAAGGTTTGGGTGGCTATATGGGGTTTTGCCTTAGTCAAACCGTTATGTTGGTGATTTCCACCTCTACAAATAGCCGATAATGTACTGAAAATATGTGTGCTAGAATTTTGTGTATGCAAGATCTTAAAATGAAAGTAAACAATCTAAAACAACCCTAAAGAGTAAACCCTAATTGCTTGTAATTGACCAAGTAAATGGTCTTAATCAATGATGCAAATTGATATAAAGCATGAATGTAAATATTAAATTTTATGTATAGAAGCTCATACAAATACATGAAAATAACATGAAATCATACCAATCCCCAAGGGAGAGATATTGCCACTAGATCTCCTATTACCCTTCAATGTCTTCAAGGCTCCTAATTGATGATGAATGCTTGAAAAATGATTGATGAATGTTGTTGAATGTTTTTGAAGACTCCACATAGGCTTCTCTTTCACTACATAGAAGGCTCCTTATGCTCACTCCAACAACCTTTTCCTATATTTTATGAGATGCCTTCAAATGAAGAAAGAGAGCTCTTATGTATGAAACCCTAGATCTTAATTTCAACTTAATTCTGCCTTTAGGATGACCTAGGAATTGAATTTCCTGCCAATCTTTTGGGGTTAAGCATGATAATATCATAGAATTGTGCTCCCTAAATTTTGGGAAAAAAGCCGAGGACCATGGCGGGAACGCACATGGTCCGACCAACTTCTCACCAAATTTTCATGACCGTTAGATATGATGATATTAGAGTGAATCCCAAAGTTACAACTGATTTCGAGGTGTTTTGTTATGCGAAATCGGGCCTTAAAGGTCGAAATAGGACATAATTAGGGTTTATGATTAAATGATTTATTATATGAATAAAATAAAAAGGGGCACACTTAGGGTAAAGGGCCCAATTTTATAATGTGAAGTGATGAAATATGACTTTAGATTTAATTAAATTAATTAAATGATTAAAGGGAAATAAATGAACTTTTTGGGGTCCCTTCTATAATTTTCGAGTGTGTTACTTCTCTATCATGAGCACTTCATTTCCTCCTTGTGAAACACAATTTGATCCTTTGTGCTTTTCCTTTCACCTTCTTCCTTTTAGCCTGGTAGTCAACCTCTTCCTTTTGTTTCTTCCTCAGTCTACCTGCATCGCCATCGTCACCGTCTCCCATTCCCTGTTTTATCCCTGAGGGGTCCTCCTCAAATCTCATGCTAATCTCAGAGTCATGTGGCCAAGTGCATATGTATGATGGCCTTCTATAGCATTCCTTTGGGAAACACGTACCTACATATTCCAGGTCAAAAAGTTTGTCTAGTAGGGGTGTTGGTCCCATGCCCTTGTATCTTCCGTCTATGTACCTTCTGTTGTACTGTTGGTACTAGGTTACCTTTTCTCCATCAACCTGGGGTGGCCCCGCTGGATTGGGGATTAATCGATAGAGTGAGTTGGGCCTCGCTTCCTGCTCACTAGGATATACTGCCACCATGAAATAATCCTCTATTTTTAGTACCCTCTTCAGACATGGCCCAAGCATTATGCCATATTCTTCCAAGTATATTTCTTCCTCTGAGTCAAATGGCTCATCCTCCTTTCCAGCCTTTTCCTCCTTCCTTCATGCCTCATATTCCTCATCAATATCGTAGGCAATGTATCCCTCAAAAGGTCCTTCATATAGAGTCCTCTTCTTCCAGTGTTCACCAAGCCTTATCCACATTGTTGGGTCACAAAAGTAGGTGTTAGTAAGGTCTTTATGGATCCGAGGTATTGCAATGCCTTCAACTTGCTTCAACACCAATCTTTCTTCTATGAAGGTGATTGGTTTGGCCCAATCCTTGTCTGGTCTTTAAGGCTCTGCAACAACCACATGATCTTATTCTATTTCCTTGGGCCTGTCAATGGTCTAGTCTCCCTTAATTGCATAGCCCAACATGTTGATTGCTATTATTGGTTTATGACATTCTTGATAGAGTTTTAATTCAGAGTCGTTTAAAAGGTCACTGATAGGATTGTCATCCAATGTAGAAAGTTTTACTGCTCTATTCTTCTTAACCTCCCTAATTTTATAGGGTCCTAATCAAAAACTTTGAACTTCCTAGGTCAAAGTTTTTTGCAACTATTATACATAAAAGCCAACTGGCTGGGATGAAAGTTTGTCCACCAAAGATGTTTGTCGTGCTAATACTTTTGTCAGTGTTGGGGAACCTTCAACTCCCATTATGCCATCATTCGACGTTCGTCCAACCATGTGAGATTCATAAGATGGGCATTCAGGCTCTCCTCATCTCTAGGTCAGTTGACGACTGCAATTCATAGGCTTGGTACGATGTATTCTATTGGCACCATGACCTCTTGGCCGTACATAAACTGGAATGGTGTGTGACCCATCATCACCTTGTATGTGTTGGCATTTTTGATGATTGAATTGTCATTGATGGACACACACTTGATTTGAGATCACTCTTTGTATGTATGAGTTAAAGCTCAACCGGTATTTGTTCCAAACGGTATGATATATTATAGTCTTTAGACTATTGGTGTTTTGCAGAAAGTGTTTACCGATCTAAAGTAGTATGAAGACCCCAAGAGATTCGAGGATCTCAAGCGGCATGAAGCGGCACAACTCATATTTCCCAGTCTTCATTTTGTCAAACTGGCAACCGGTATTTTTCTTAAACTAGCATTCTGTATGAATCGGTAATACTCTGTGATGAGTTACCAGTCGGCATTTTGTGATGAGTTACCGTCCACCAATTGTTTGGCGGTGCCGACACTCTGGTGGTGCTTTTTGTGTCATGTTACCAAATATGTCTAGATGCATTGAACCTAGGAAATTGTATTGTAATCCTATTGGACCGACATGAAATCAGATTCCTTTATAAGGACATCATGTCTAGGGTTTTAGGTTGTTGTGAGGGTTTAAGGTGGTTGATAAGTTTTTGTAAGGGTGAACACAAAAGTGAAGTTCAGGTCTGTGAGAGAAGGCAGAGTGTGAATGTGTTGAAGACTGAAGTAATGCTGGAATGCATTAGGAACGAGCTATCAAGGATCTAACCAAGTAATCTGTGCTATTTGCTAGATCACTCACTTGTTGATTACTCACATCTTCGACAAGTCTAAAGCCCTTAACCAGGTAGGCCCAAAAAGCCTTTTGTAAATCCTCTAACAAGGCGGTTCACATCTGTGGATCTAAAATCCTCTAGCAAGGTAGTCTTTAACTGGACTTATCTCTTAACAGAGATTGAGATTCCTAAAAGCATTTGTTCTGGTAAAGAATGTTGGTGTAAATAATTATTCATTTTGGATATTATTACACTTACTTAAGTTTACTTCGGAAATGCATTTCATAGTAGTTTGGGTATGAGACACTTGGGTGTTTGTGCCACATTGGGATAGTGTGTGTACGAGAAATTCCACCTTTTATGGTGTTGATCTTGTTGTTACACTCCACATTCAGTGGGTGATCCACCTCATGTGGACTATTATATTATTTCTCCTACCTACCCACACCTATTTCCTACCTACCCTTGTTTCTTATTGAGCCACATGTCATGTTTGTGTGCTCACATATCCCTAGCCTTGCCTATATAAGCAAGCTCATCTACATTGTATGTAATCATTATTATTGATCATTTTCTATTGATGAGAATATAGTTTATTCTTGTCCTATATTGTGTCTCTATTTTGTACATTTCATTGAGCTTTTGATCTTGGCAAAATCTCACATGGTATCAGAGCCATTGGGGCTTCATTGATTCGTCTTGAAGAGGCATTATTGCGACGTCAAGAGGTAGATCTAAGGAGCAACATCTTTTGGAGGCGTCCTAGACCAGATCCGACCTCGCCATTGCGTCCAGAAGGCCGTTTCCATGAATTTTGGTTATAAAGTCGGCCTATTTTGGTGAGAAAATTTTTTTCGCCAGTTTTGCTAATATTGTATGAATTTTGAAATTTTTTATATTTTCCGAAAATAAAATTCGAAAAAAAAAATTTCGTCAAAAAATTTTTAAAAAAAATCATCAAAATTTTTTTTTTGGAAAAATTGAAAAATCAAAAAATCAAATCAAATAAACAAAAAAATAAAATAAAATTTTTTGCTGTGTTTGGGGGTCCGCAGACCCCTCGTACCCGCAGTCTGTGTGTTGCAAGCGTACTACCTGCCAGACTCTGCAGGTCCGGATCTCCCCGCCGTCGTCTGTGTTGTACCCGCGCCGTAGATCGTCCTGCCCCAGCTCCCCGGCAGCAGCACCGCCCAACACCACCACTGGCGACGTCCTCCCAGCTCCGCTCGCTCGTCCACCGCCGCGTCGGCTCCTCCCGACACCGGCCCTTGTCTTCGGTTCCTTCGGCGACTGCTCCCCAGCCGCCCACTGCAACCTCCGCTCGCCTGCCGCCGACGACCCCCTCAGCCACCGCCGCCGGCCTTTCGGCTCTGGCCGCTCCCTTCACCGGCAGTCAACCAGATAGGAGGACCCGCGTCCGCCACGTGGCAGGAGGCCACTGGCTTGCGGGTACAACCCATACATGTCAGCTCCGTACGGCAGTTGAGTCATCCGCCATGCAAACCTCCGTACGCACTGTCAGACTGCCACGTCATCCGTACGGCCTGCACAGTCATCTACCACGTCATCAGTCCGTACAGTATGGACGCCCAGTCAGGAGGGAGGTGAAGTTTTTGTGATGGTCATACGACCATCAAATTTAACATAGTGACTTGCTGACGTTAGCACCACATTAGCATTTTTCAAAAATTTTGCAGGCCCCTCTCATTTGCATTTTTGATTTTGCAGTTCAACTTCAAATGGCCATAACTTTCTCATTTTTGCTCTTTTTTGGGTACAATTTTGTTTTAAATGGGTTAGAATTTCGTACTCTCTACAGTGGTGAAGAAATTTTTTGATTTTGATGCACGGTTTTTTCAAAAAATGCAGTTTTTGGTGACTGTACCTAAGTAATCCCAGTTTTTTCAACTTCAGAGGCTTTGTTTAGGGTCATATGACCTCCTTTTTAGGTGTTGTTTTTTTTGAAAGTGCGTATTTTTTCGTCTACTTTCACAAGATGCTATCAAATTGATACCATTGTAAGTAGAAATTGTACTTTCAGATTTTGGCCATTTTTGGCTCTCTTGGTACTTGTATATTTGCTTGAATCTCAGTTAGATTCATTGCACTATTGATTGAAGTCTCTTGTATCTCATTTGAGAAGTTGTAAAATTTGCATCATAAGTCCACTTTGCCTTGTTTTGCAAGTGGCTCATTGTAATCGCACTAAGTATAAAGTGCCAAAATCATCACTTTGGGGGGGGTACTTTGATTGAGTGAATTTGGGGGGGTGTATCTTGTGCTTTTGTGCTCTTGTGTTCCTTCCTTTTTGCTGCTATGGGTTCTTCTAAGTTTCCTCTCTTAACTCCTCATAATTATGCTACTTGGAAAATTGATGCATGGAGTAAACTTATGGAAAAAGGACTCACTCATCACATTGATGGAACTATTGTTGCTCCCGTTGATCCTAAGGTTGATCTAGTTGGTCACTTGGATTGGCTCACTAAAAATATCATGGCAATTGGTACCTTAAGAAAGTATGTATCAAAGGATCTCATTTTTCATATTGAGAAATGTACTCTAATCAATGATTCTTGGCAAAAGTTTCAAGACTTGTATGGTCAAGTTGATGAGATTAGGGGATATCAAATTGATAGTGATCTCACCATGTTAGATCCCAAGAACTTTGATACTATACAAGATTATGTCACTAAGGCAAATGAGTTGAGGGCACAACTCAAAGATTGTGGCATTGATAAAAAGGATACTCAATTGATATTCAACTTGATAGGCAAGCTTCCACAAGAATATGCAGCATTTTTTTCTAGTTTCCAAACCCATAGGATGACAATGGGTTCAAGCTACAAAATGCCTACATTTGATGCTTTCAATGAAATGTTGATGATGGAACAAACTAAGTTGATAAGCATGGGCATTCTTAAGGCTTCTAAGTCTCAAGCATTAGTGGCAAATCAAGGGAACAAAGGAAATCAAGGAAATGACAACTCAAACAAGAAGAAATGGCAATCAAAGCCTAAAGAAAAAGCACCATCTTCTCCAAAACAAGGAGATTCATCCTCTTCCAAGAGAGATAATTCACCAAAGAGGGAGAGACCTACTTGTGCTTATTGTAAAAAGATTGGTCATGAGGAACATCATTGCCATTCTAAGAAGATTGATGAGCTCACACATATCATCAAAAAGCATAACATTGATTTCCCTAAAGTCTACAAGAAGGATGATTCATCAACTTCCACTTCCTCACATTCAAAAGGAAAAGGGAAAGCATTCATGGCTTCTACAAGTGGAAAGACTCACTCTTTTGGAACAAGAAAAGGAAAAGCTCTATGTGCTACTATCACTCATGATTCAGAGAGATGGCTTCTAGATTCAGGGGCTTCTCATCATATGGCATCTTCACAGTCTATGTTCTCTACATTTGAGCCTTGCACCATGCCACAGATTTTGATGGGCAATCATACATACATGGATGTGATTGGGAAAGGATCTATTGACATTGGGGATAACTCCTTCAATGATGTGTTGTGTGTACCCCACTTGACAAACAATCTCCTTTCTATCTATCAAATCACACATGGGGCAACGAAGAGAGTTGTGGAGTTCACACCTGACTCAGTTTTCATTAGAGACTTGGAGACTAGAGCTATCATTGCGACTGGGGTGGTTGATCATGCATCTCAGTTATACTCCTTTTCAGATTTTGTTGATGATGATGATTTCACATTTGATGATTCTACACATGATGATCACATTTCTTGTGATGGTTCAGTTTTTGAGGAGAACTTTGGACACTTGAACATGGGGATTCTCACATGTGACCCCATTCTTGAGCCTTGTATTTCATCTCCTCATATTGATATCACATCACCTATTGCACCTGATGATGCAGATAGTGCGACAGTTTTGCCTTCATGTGATTCAGTGCAGCAGGATATTCATTGTCTTCCAGCTTCAGATTCATGGGATGATTACTTGACAGACATTGCAGGTTTGTTTGTGGAATCCTACATTGCAGATTTGGGAGACATCATTGATGACATTCATCTTCTCTTTGATGAAGGTGATCCTTCTTCGATTGTTGCGAGGGCACACTCTGACCCTCTTGTTCATTCTCTACATGATCATTCTTTCAAGGTTGACATGATTGTGGATACTTATGTACAATAGTTGGAGGAGGTCTCTTTATGTTTTGAGGAGACATGTGAGTCTTTGGGACATGTTCTACATCCATCTCCACTAGATCTTGGAGTGCCTTTTTCAGCAGTGTGGCACAGTTTACCACCTTTGGAGGGGGTATCTTTTAGCATCGACATGGGGACACTTGAGCAGTTTTCAGAGATTCCTTTCATCATGAGTTTTCTTCATACATCTTCCCTTCATGATTGGGGAGACTTCATGGCTACACCTTTGGTTTTGTTTCTTCCTAAGGGGAGGAATGTTGTTCGACGTTCATGGAGCAGTTTCTTCATACATCGAGCTTCTATCATTGGTGCAGATTCCACATTGAGGGGGGGCTTCCTAGCTTCTCTTCTTCTCTCATATGGGGGGGACTTTTTCCTCACATGGGGTTTTGTCCTTCACATTCTTCTATGAGAGTTCTCTTGTATGTTTTTCATCTCTCTTTTGGGGGAGGGTTTTTTCCCATTGGGTTTTTCTCTCTTTCCCCACTTTGTGAGAGATTTCATTGCATTGGTTTGCATGCATTTACATTTGTACATGGGTACCTAACATGGCCTAGTAGCCGGGACCCATCTTGCATTGCTTAGTTGCATTGTAGACTTAAGTGCATTCCCCTAAGTTGCACTTAAGGGGGGGTGTTGGTGTAAATAATTATTCATTTTGGATATTATTACACTTACTTAAGTTTACTTAGGAAATGCATTTCATAGTAGTTTGGGTATGAGACACTTGGGTGTTTGTGCCACATTGGGATAGTGTGTGTAGGAGAAATTCCACCTTTTATGGTGTTGATCTTGTTGTTACACTCCACATTCAGTGGGTGATCCACCTCATGTGGACTATTATATTATTTCTCCTACCTACCCACACCTATTTCCTACCTACCCTTGTTTCTTATTGAGCCACATGTCATGTTTGTGTGCTCACATATCCCTAGCCTTGCCTATATAAGCAAGCTCATCTACATTGTATGTAATCATTATTATTGATCATTTTCTATTGATGAGAATACAGTTTATTCTTGTCCTATATTGTGTCTCTATTTTGCACATTTCATTGAGCTCTTGATCTTGGCAAAATCTCACAAAGAACATTGTATGACCTTAACCGGTCTGGTTCCTATTCTGTAGATAGTTACTTGTGAGTTTCACCTCACCGTGGTTTTTCCCATTTGGGTTTCCACGTCAAAATCTCTTGTGTTATGGTGTTTGTGCTTCTGTGGGTGAATGCATTATTTGCTATTTGGTTTGCATGTGTGCTAACCGGTTTGTTTGCTAAACTGTTTTACCGGTTTACTGGTAGTCTAGTAAAGTGTTTAAGTACAGTAATTTTTGGCATACTAATTCACCCCCCCTCTTAGTATTCATCAATTGGTATCAGAGCCAACTTTTCTATAAGTCTAACCACTTGGAAAGAGACATGGGGGAATACACTGTGAGGGAACTTACTCATTGGCTCACTCAGTCTGAGCAAGCCTATGATGATCTTATGGTCAAATATAAGGCCTCTCAGGAAAAAAGGAGAGAACATGTTGAAAAACTGATGGAGCTATTTGAAAATAGTTCTTTTGATGAAGCGGACATGGAAGCCCTAATTCAAGAAGTAGAAAAGCTGAATGAATCCAATTCCAACCAGAGAAAATAGTTGGAAGGACTGACTTTTCCAATGTGCCAAGAGCTTAAGAACCGGAGGAAAGCTGAAGATCTGGTAAAAGACAAAGATCATGAAATCTCCAAGTTGAAGCAAGAGATCAGTGCCCTAACTGCTCAACTCCATGTGAGCAAAGTGGAAAAGGAAGACATGCAAGGAGAATTGAACATAGCCATCTTCGAGAATGTAAACTTGATGGAAACAAATGCTGCTATTTCGAAAGAACTCTCTGAGTCAAAGAAAATACTTGCTAAGTTCAACAAGAGTACTGTTAAACTAGAGCAAAAGCTTGAATCAGCCAAACCTGTCAAGAATACTAATGGACTTGGTTACTCCAGTCATGAGGAAGGTGAGACCTCTGGTGCAAATGCTGAAGCATCAAAGAAACAACCGACATCAAAGGATAAAGGTAAGCAAAAGTTTAAACCTATTTGCTTTAACTGTCTTAAAGAAGGACATGCTACCAATGTGTGTAGGAGCAAAGCTTACAATAATTTTCCTTACTTTATAAACAATGTACCTAGATCCAATAAGTTCAATGGTAATTGTTGTGCATGAAACAAGTTTGGGCATAGAGCATCTGAATGCAGGTCTATTATGAACAACACTGGAAGATATCCTCAAGGACTCAAGGAGTTGGTCCGAAACCTTTTGTGAACTGGAATCACAACCGGTTTAATTCCTTTAATCATCAGTCAGGAAGCGGTGGCTATCAAGCGGCAACCAGATGGAGAGAAAACTGTTTGATCTATCATTGTCATGGTCACACTATTGCAACATGCATGAGGAAGAACAATAACATGAATAATGGACCTTGGAGAACACCTAGAATGGTCTGCTATCATTGCAACAAACCAGGTCACATTGCCAGATTCTGCAGAATAAGAAAGAACATATCGGATGACATACCGGTCACTCCAGAAGGAAAGATTGATATTGAAACTGTTCAAGCGGATATGAACAAAAGCTGGAAAAAGAAACCAACGGTGTTGCAAGAAGAACCAGTTTCTGCACCTATTGTGGAAATCACAGAACCAACAAACTAAGCAATAGAAAAGCTTAGGGGGAGCAAATAGCAAAATACTTCGAACCCCTGGTTTACACCGGTAAAAGACCTTAGCCAGTATGAGATACCTGTCCGTCGACAGAAAACCGGAAATGGTAAAAGGCAAATTAGGGTTTACACCCTAATATTGGAGCATTTATTATGGTAGGTAGAGAACCTGTTTAAAAGGAATTTTCAAATCATTTCTCACTTATCATTTTTTGAGCGAAGAAGTTTTTCAAGTGCAGAGCGAAGGAAAGCAATTTACACTGTGAATCAAAGAATTTATCAAATTCTCGAAGAAGAAACTGAAGCAAACATCTATTGGAGGAGTGTAGAACGTAAAGCAATATCTCTGCAACCGAAGGAGTGTGAAGCGAAGTTCAAATTGCCAAGCCCTAAATTTCAATCCGCGAAGGTATTTTTCATAATTCTTCGTTTATCATGGCTTCCGCATCTTATGATAGCTCTAGTGCAACTGTTGATTCTGTGGACTTCATTCAACGAAAGTCGAAATACAATGCCCTGTCTCAAGTACCTACTGGTTTAATAGTAGAAGAAGGCATTTCCGACTACATAGACTACAAAATTAAAGACCTAGGGTCTCTTGTAATCCATTCCCAGCTGAGCTTGTTCTGTGGAAAGGATAAGAAGATTAAACCGAAATTTAGCATTCTAGAAAAGAAGAAACTTCAAAATGTAGTTTACTTTCTTGAAGAATTTTTGAATGATCACATTTGCATTATTCTAAGTAGGGTACACGGTGATAAGATGTACCTAGAGCAGATGCATGATATCACACGTGAAGCAATTCATGCCGTCACCGATTTTTGTAACACAGGGGAAGTGCCAGCCCTAAGGAAGGTCAGCAAGACTGTAATGTCCAAGCTCACCGGTTCAGTGAGCGACTCACGCGGTATGACCATAAACTCAATCAAGGATGATCTGGTCAAGTATGCCTGCATGGTGATAGGTTACCGGACGTTCTCTGCTAGCAGAATTAATTCTGTCTCTGCTGCAGCAGTAAATGCCACTTACAAGATGATCAAGGAAGATGCATCATTTGATATGTGCACTTGTATGCAAAGACAACTTATGTTGAATCTTAAGTCGATCAAATAGGATAATGTACTGAGATTCAAGTTGGGACAACTACTGGTTGGGTTGTTCTTTTACTTCCAAGGCTACTTTCTAGGAGTAGGTGACATTCAATGGTTTGCTGACCAACCGGTGACAAAACAAATCAAGGAGAGCCTACAAGCGGTTGGAACTGGCTATCTGGAAGCACTGAACAAATACTTTGATGAGTTCAGACGCAAGATGAGCCAAAGGATAAGAATATCCAGTGATTTAGTCAAAAAGTATGAGGAAGACATCTGCTTCACCATCAAAGTGGATGAATGCATAATGGAGGTCGTTGAGCCTAGGCTAGAAGAAGTAGAGCCTATGGGCTATGAGGTAATGAATGATATGCTGGACGGGTATGCTTCTACCCTAATCACCTCACCCCTTGATCCTAAGGCAAAGAGAACTGACACCTATTTGGAAAGGGTTACACCGGTTGCAAAACCCTCAGAAAAGAAAGGAAAGTTAGTGCCTTCAGCGTCGACACCGGTTACTGCAGCCAATCCCAAAGTGACCAAGCGGTCACCAGCTAAGAAGAAACCGGAAGTTGCACCTGCCAAAGTATTTGAGAGGAAGCGAAAGACAAAAAGCAATACACCTGACTCCGAAGAAACTGTGTCAGAAGAACCGCCTAAGAAGATCAGGCAAACAAAGAAAAAGACAAAGGATGAACCGACATCATCTGCACCGATAAATATTGATATTTCTTCTTACAAACCTTTGACACATTGTCAAAGAACTATAAAGAATATTAGGCAAAAATTGCTAAATGATTTAATTGATTGTTTTGATGACTTCAATGATGATGAAAAGGAAGAAGTTGAACAGGAAATCATTAAGTATTTGTGTGTTAATGACCAGTCGCCTTCAGAAATTAGATCTGAGACACCAGATTCTTTTTATAATTCTCTAGACAATAAATGACACATTGCCATAGAAAAGGAATAGGAAATGAGGGAGGAAATATTTGCTCAACATTTTCCTGATGTATCAAATTCAGAACTTTTCGAAGTTATGAATAAATACAAAGGCCTCTTCTTCATGAGATGAAGAAGACTCCTGTTACTGGAAGGAAAGGTTCATGAAGTGATCAAAGATACACATACTCATGCTCAAGAATCTCTTAAGATGCATCAAGTGGCTGAAGCCAATAGAAAAACTGAGCAAGAACCGAAAACTGGCAAACCGGATGAGGTGTATAACAGTGAAGAAGAACTGATCATAGAACAAATGGACCCCATTGATGTTGACGCCTTAGATGGTGGAAATGTTACTCAGGATACACCATCAGAAGGAATAGGATAGGAAAAGAAGGCAGAAGAAGAAAAGAAGTAACATGAAGCAGAAAAGAAGAAACAGGCAGATGAAGAGGATAAGAGAAAAGAAGAGGAAAAGAGGAAAGAGGAAGCGGATAAGAGTAAAGAAGAGGAAAAGAGGAAAGAGGGAGCGGATAAGAGAAAAGAGGAGAAAAAGAAGAAAGAGGAAGAGGATAAGAGAAAAGAGGAGAAAAAGAAGAAAGAGGAAGAGGATAAAAGAAAAGAAGAGGAGAAGAAGAGAAAAGAAGAGGAAAATAAGAAACAAGAGGAAGAGAGGAAGAAGAAGGAAGAGGAAAATAAAGAAGAGGAGAAGCGGAAAGAGGAAGAGAAGAAACAGGAAGAGGAAAAGAGGAAGAAGGAAGAGGAGAAGAAGAAGGATGAAGAAGAGAAGAAGCTAAAAGATGAAGAGAAGAGACAAGAAGAAGAGGAGCAGAGGAAGGCTCAAGAAGACCAGCAAAAAGCCAAGGACAAGGAAGCAGCGGAAAAGAGCACACACGTGGAGACCCCAATGGCAACCGGTAGTCAGGCTAAACCGGCTGACATTACCAGTCCTATTGACCTCCAGTTTGCAAATGAATCAGAGCTGCTGTAGAGCATTAAGCTTTCTCAAGAGTGATTGGATGCTCTAAGGAGGAAAAAGGAGGAAGATGTTATCCAAACTGCGGTGGAAACACTTACCGGTTTGATACTCGGTACGAACCTTCCCAGTACCGATTCCTCACTTGCACAATTGAAGCTCCTATGCACAGTTGTAGAAGACCAGGTACAAAGCCTGGAAGAGGTTGCAGAAGCAAATGCCAAGAAGGAACATCAAAAGGCTCTGGAAACTGCCTTGGTGAGAAAGTTAATAGAGCTCCAGTCTGATCTCCAAAAGGCACAAAAGGGCATTAGAGATGCAATGAATGAGGGCAATCTACTACTCAGCAAGATTTTCCAACCTCATTTATTCTGTGATGATGTGCTCACTCAGAAGGAGAAACTGCAATTTGATATGCAGTCATTTATTAGCACCTTCAAGATGCCATATGATTGCTTTTCCACATATGGTCAAACTGTTCACCGGTTTCAAATTCAGTCTGCAAGACTAGAGGTAGAGATAAGCAACTGGACATGAAATTTGCAGGAACTTCAACTAGTCCTACTGCCAAGACTGCAAATTCTCCAGAAATGCTATCTAAATCTTGATGCCCTAATGGCCACTCAAGAGATGAGCACGATAGATGCCATGGAAGAACAGGTCTCCCAGATGTAGACAGAGAAAGAGGTGGCTACATCCCTACTTGACTCATGGTCCTTATCCATGAAGCAATTTTTGCAGGACTTTAAATCAATTTTTGACAAGTTTTACTCTTTACTGTTATAAACACTTATTATTTTAATACTAATGAAACAGGGGTTAGTCTGCAATACTTTTGTCATTGTTGGAAAAGGGGGAGAAGTATAAATTTTGAATGTTTTGATGTATACTTTCATGTTATTTCTGTTAAGGAGTAGTATACATTGTATTTTCTGCAAAAGGGATAGTGTATATGCTTAGGGGGAGTAATTTTGATTATGGCATATTTTTGTTGTAAAACACTTAGATGTGAAATTTTTTCCTAAGTGTTGCCATCAATGCCAAAGGGGGAGATTGTTGGCATTTTTGATGATTGATGTTGTGATTGTCATTGATGGACACACACTTGATTTGAGATCACTCTTTGTATGTATGAGTTAAAGCTCAACTGGTATTTGTTCCAACTGATATGATGTATTATAGTCTTTAGACTATCGGTGTTTTGCAGAAAGTGTTTACCGATTTGAAGCGGTAGTAAGACCCCAAGCGGTTCGAGGATCTCAAGTGGTACGAAGGAACGAAGTGGCACAACTCATATTTCCCAGTCTTCATTTTGTCAAACCGGCAACTGGTATTTTGCTTAAACCGATATTCTGTATGAACCGGTAATACTCTGTGATGAGTTACCAACCGACATTTTGTGATGAGTTACCATCCACCGATTGTTTGGCGGTGCCGACACTCTGGTGGTGCTTTTTGTGTCATGTTACCAAATATGTCTAGATGCATTGAACCTAGGAAATTGTATTGTAATCCTATTGGACTAACATGAAATCAGATTCCTTTATAAGGACATCATGTCTAGGGTTTTAGGTTGTTGCGAGGGTTTAAGGTGGTTGATAAGTTTTTGTAAGGGTGAACACAGAAGTGAAGTTTAGGTCTGTGAGAGAAGGCAGAGTGTGAATGCGTTGAAGACTGAAGTAATGCTAGAATGCATTAGGAACAAGCTATCAAGGATCTAACCAAGTAATCTGTGCTATTTGCTAGATCACTCACTTGTTGATTACTCACATCTTCGACAAGTCTGAAGCCCTTAACCAGGTGGGCCCAAAAAGCCTTTTGTAAATCCTCTAACAAGGTGGTTCACATCTGTGGATCTAAAATCCTCTAGCAAGGTAGTCTTTAACCGGACTTATCTCCTAATAGAGATTGAGATTCCTAATAGGATCTGTTCTGGTAAAGAACATTGTATGACCTTAACCGGTCTGGTTCCTATTCTGCAGATAGTTACTTGTGAGTTTCATCTCACCGTGGTTTTTCCCATTTGGGTTTCCACATCAAAATATCTTGTGTTATGGTGTTTGTGCTTCTGTGGGTGAATGCATTATTTGCTATTTGGTTGTATGTGTGCTAACCGGTTTGTTTGCTAAACTGTTTTACCGATTTACTAGTAGTCTAGTAAAGTGTTTAAGTACAATAAATTTTGGCATACTAATTCACCCCCCCTCTTAGTATTCATCAGTATGTTGTACGGTACACCCAGAGTATCGTTGTATGAATTTCCTCCCAATCCTTCTGTTCAACTCCACATGACTTATAAATGATGGATATCAGTACTTTATTTGTTTCTTTTGCCTGATCATTTGCCCGAGGATAGTACGGACTTGACAAATTGTGAAAAAATTTAAATTCCACTGTCATCGTACAAATGACTCGATTAAAAAAGTGAACTCCTCGATCACCACTGATCTAGATGGGGATCCCGAACCTGGTTACAATTTTCTCATACAGGAACCTTGTCGTACTCACAATAGTATTGTTTAGGAGGGCTCTGGCTTTTGCCCACTTCGTTAAGTACTCCGTGGCTACAACAATGTACCAACATCTATGCATGTTACTCACTTTCAGAGGTCCCCCAAATCCAATCCCCACCTCTCAAACAATTCTTGTGGTTGAGAGGGAAATAGAGGCATAAAATAACGCTTAAGTGGTTTCCCTGTACAATGACATGTATCACATCCAACAACCCACTCACGCGCATCAATGTGAAAGGTTGGTCACCATAGTCCTGCCAATAGTATTTTCCGTGCGGTGGCATCAACTCCCATGTGGCCTTCGACAAGCTTGTCATGAGATTCTTTCAGTACACTAGGAATTCCCTCCTGCATCACACATCTCCACAGGATTTGGTCAGGTCCCAACTTGTATAGTAGGCCATTGGTCAGGTCCCAACCTGTACAGTAGGCCATTGGTCAGCTGAAATTTTTTTCTCAACAGTACCAACTTACGTCGTTCTCCTGACGATATGTCCTATGGAAATATTGAAGTGGACAAGCATTCGCCAATGTTCTCATACCAAGGGATAACACTAATATTTGGATCAAGTGGGCATCTAGGAAGTCTTCATTCACCCCTTTTAGCGTATTTGCAAACTTGATCCTTGATAATTGGTCAGCGATTACATGGCTCTTACCTAGCCATACTATGATCATGAAGGTGAACTCCTATAGTAATAAAAACCATCAACTTACCTAACCCTGAATTATTAGCTTATTCACCAAGTACATTAAAGCATGGTAATCCACATAAAAGGTAAATGGTGTCGCAAGGAGGTAATGGTGAAACTTTTGTACGAAGTACACCATTCCAAGTGTCTCCCTCTTCGTCATGTTGTAGTTCCTCTCGGCCTTGGAGAGCAATCGACTTGCAAAGAAGATGGGATGATCCAACCCCTATACACCTACCTGTGCCAGGGTGGCACCAATGGCATAGTTGGAGGCGTCCACATGAACGTGGAACTCCTTGTACCAGTTAGGCTATGCTAGGATTGGTGCACTCACCAGTCGGGATTTTAGCTCCTTGAACACTTCTTCTTGTTTTGTTCCCCACTTGAAGGGTTCACCTTTTCTCGTTAGCTTGTCCATAGGGTAGGATACTTGTGTGAAGATTTTGATAAACCTTTGATAATAGCGGACATGTCCGAGAAAGGATTTCACCCCCATGACATCCATCAAACTTTCCATATTCACAATAACCCCTACCTTGTCAGGATCTGTTTTCAACCCCTCCTTGCACACAATATGGCCCAGTAGCTTACCCTATGGTACCATGAATCAACACTCCCTAGGATTGAGGGCTATTTGGGCTCGACAACACCTCTCCATGCACTCACCAAGTGCCTTCAGGTAGGTCTTCTGATCACTATAGATACACCAATCATCGAGGAATGCTTTGAAACTTCCAATAGACATCCTGTCAAAAATGTTCAATATGATTCGCTGGAGAATTACATAGGCCGAAGGGCATCCAATGGTATACATATACTCCATCCTCCACTATGAATTTTGTTTTTCAGTTTATCTTCCTCTGCAATGTTGATCTGGTTATATCTAGAAAATCCATCGAGAAACGAGTATATCTCGTGGTCCGCTACTTCCTCCAAAATGTTGTTCATGAATGGGATTAGGAAGGGATCTTTGATGGTTATGACATTTAGGCATCGAAAGTCCACACATATTCTGATCTGATTGCTTCCTTCTTTAGAGAGATGATGATTGGTTAGACCCAATCGTTGGTTTCGACCTTAGAGATAATGCTAGCCTCCCACATTTTCTCAATCTCTTCATTTACCTTCACAGCATAATTCTTGTTCATTCTGTACGACCTTCTCCATACAGGCTGGGCACCGAGAACAAGGGATATTTGATGTACACACAATTCTAAGGGTATTCCCTTCAAGTCCTTGTACATCCATGCAAAGATGCCTTTGTTTTCTAAGAATATTCCGAAGGATTCCTCTTTTAGTACTGGGTTCCAGTCATCCCCTACAAGTATCACCTTCGGATTTTCATCATTTACCAGGTTGACTTTCTTCACATTGGATTCCTCGTACTTTATGGCCTTTTCTTTTTAAAATTGGTGCGCAAGTGTATCATCCAATCGGGCTACGCCTTCACGGTACTCCTCGTACTCTGGAGGAAAGGTTGTACTCTCTATACCTTCACCTGACTCTTCCATCTCATAGATTTGCAACATGTGACAATTGGGGTGAAGCACATCATAGTCTCCATCTGCTAATGGAAGAGCCCATTGAGAGAGCTAGTTTCATCCTCCTATCATCCCTCCAACTCTAATACCCCTTCATCTTTGGGTTCTATCTTTTCCCTTCCATCTTGTAAACCCTATTCCCAATTATGCGAGTCATCCGAGTCAGAATTAAATGATGCTAGTTCCTCACTTACCACCTGGTTCCGTAGGTCAATCACATACTTGTGGCCTTCACTCTCAATGGAGAGTGTATTTATCTTCCAATTATGATTTGCCTTGGCCATGATAAGCCAACCCCTCCCGAGGATAGCATCGTAGGCCTTTTTCTCCAATGGGATGACAAAAAAGTCAAGGAAAAAGTGTTGGGTGTTGACAACAACCTTTTGTGCCATGAGTGCTCCCAAAGGCTTGATATCGTACTGGTTAGCACTAACAAGGTGGAATGTCAGTGGCCCGAGGGTTAGTTTTCTGAGATCCCTCCATGTCTCCTTTGGTAATACGTTCACTCTGGAGTTCCCATCGACAATGGTTATCACTAGTTTCCATCCCATGATCTTCATTTCCACTACAGCTGGCTTTCGGCCAATACTTAAAGCAAGTAGCATGGGATCCACGTCAGATGTGCCAGGTAGTTATCCTGTCGGCATGGGGTCCATGGAAGATGTACCAAGTGATTTTGGCACCAACTGGTTACATTCCTAGTAAATGATATTGTTACCAAATACATTTGTGAGAGCCATCTTCAATTGCGGCATTGTCTGTAGAAGTGGGCTACTAGCACGGTGGCTTGCAATATATGTTTGATTATAGTTTTTTTAGACTTTGATCGAAGTGGGCTACTAGCGGTGTTATGTGAGGCCCTCCGTTCTTCCACCATTGACTGTTCAACAACAACTTTTTCTACACAAAGTCTTTCCTTCTCCGTATAGGGATCGAGATACACTATTTTTTTGCTCTGCAATCTTGTCATTGCCAGTACCTCTTCATCTGGATCTTTAACATGCAACATATTTACCCCTTTCTGCTTTGGGCAGTCAGTGTCCTCATGGTTCCCAGGATCGCACCACTTACACAACAAACTTCCATTATTGTTTACGCTTTGACACTCCCGAGAAAAGTGGCCCCACTCGTTACATTTATAACATTGAATCATAGGTCGCCCCTTCACATCATACTGGATTTTACTTCTGGGTGTGTTGTTATTGGACTGATTATTCCCTCGCCAATTATTATGGTATCCTCCTGGTGAAGCATCAGAGTGTGTTGGTGGTTTAGGTGGTGTGGTTGGTGGGGTGGCTTTCTCCCCTTGTACAAAGAGCACTCGTGTGCTCTGTCTTGTTACATTGTACGAACATTCCTTAGTGGAATGTCCCAGCACGTGACAGATGTCACAAAAATATTTTCTTGAGAATGTTCCCTTCGTATGGCCTTTTGTCTTGTAATCGATGCATGGGATCTCTTTACCCTCTTTTCCATTCTCCTTGTCAACCTTCAATTCCTTCATCATCTGCATCATGTCCTTTTAGAGGTCTTTTATGGTTTTGGACTCTCTGTCACTACTTCCATCTGTACTGTCATCATCACTTGCCCTCCTCTTCCCTTTTGATGTTTTATTCTTGCTCTCAATATCCATCGCTTTGATCTAAGCTTCATCATATGATGGTGGAGGGACCACCTTCATCTTCCTTTTGAGGGATGGTATGAGTCCTTCCATGAACCAATTTTTCTTCAACCCATCAACTAGTTGGTTTTCCCTTGTTTAATAATTCCTTCACCCGATGATTGTAAGCCAACACACTTTCACTTTTGCCTTGCTTGGTATTATAGATTTCAGCCACAATCTCCCTGTCATCCCTCAAGAGTTTGAATTACTCTTGGAAGGCCTTCTTCAGATCATTCCATCTTGTTTTGTGTTGGGCATCAAAAATTTTATACCAATCAATTGTAATCTCCCAAAGGGTGGCCGGGAATGCCTTCATTCAGTAATCCTAGTCATCTTGGCCATTTGCCTCCCAAATGGTTATATATGATTTGATGTGTTGTACGGGTTCCTCTGAATCGTCTCCCATGAACCTTGGAAGCTTTTGTCTCTCCAGGGTATTCTGATTGTGTGCCATTGTTTTCACCTAGAAGGTACTATGTGTCACCTGGAATGTGTTATGTGTCGCCTGGGAGGTGCCATATGCGTTCGACCAGATTGGGCCATTTTTCTCCGTACGTGAACTTTCTATGCGTCCACCATATGTGTCCTTCGCCCTTTGGTCACCCCCTTTCCTATAGTCCCTCCTTCTTGGGGTCTTTGGCTTCAACCTCCTATTTTTTATTGCTCCACTAGAAACAAGTTCCCAATTATATACAAATTATTTTCTTAAAGTTTGACAACGTCACTCTATAGGTCCTTTAGAACCTCTTCATCATGATCGGATTGCTTCGACGGATTTCTCTCAGACTGAGTTCTGGATTCTTCACTCAATGTAGAGTGACTGGCCTAGTCAGCAAGATCTTCCTCTGCTATGTACGGAAGTGGTAGGTTCCTCGTAGCCTCTACCAGCTAATTCCACGTACACAGTTTCTGCCTCTCCCGACTATGGCTCTGAATCACACTCCAACTCTTGCTCTTCCCTTCCAAACTCTCCAACCCTTCAACAATCTCCCTCACTCATCGTCTTCATTCACTTTGTTCTATGATACATAAGGATCTCCATACCAATCCTTCTCGTACCTCTTGAGTGGTACTCGCATGTTGTTGGTCCTTATTTGGCCATAGGGGCATTAATTTTTTAGGGGTATGACGTCTTCTCGTATCCCTCTCTTCCTCTTCCCTACGGTCTTGTTCTTCGTACCTTTGCAATATTTGCTGGCGATGAGGTTCGTGACCAGTTTCCTCTCTTCAGTCTTGGATTTCAATTAGGTTTCATACCAACAATCTCAAAAGACTCTCGAGAAGATCAAATAGGGCCAGGTTGATTGTGAGTTCACCACATACTATGTCTTTAGGGATTGCTCTCTTTTGAGTTTCCCTCTGCACATACTAGGTGACCGAAACCTTCCACAAGTCCACCAAATCCTCTATCTATTGATCCTCCTGCACTTTCGCCTGGGTGACCTCTTCATGCATATCACTTTCAGTAACTATTAACTATTGTTCGAATGGTTGACCCATTAGGGTTTACTACTTGCCGCTATATTGATCTCCAGAATTCGAATCAACAATGACACCCAAATGTTTGCTTCCTATGGTGTCAGTTTGAATTACACCATCAAAGTGGAATTACATAGATAACATCTATAAAATCATTCACGTAACATACAAATTTCACCTAGGCCAAAATGATATATCTTTTATTTCATCAAGATAATGGATGTACAATCAATACTACTGTCGGGGTTCCTTACAACAAAATGTATACTACTTGGTGGTTAGCGGAGATCCCAACCGCCGCAACTGCCAACTAACCCTATGAGAACCCTATATGGCCAGTTCATTACATGACAAAGTATTATTTCAACCAAAACAAAAAGTATTTTTACAGTTTACACTTAACAACAAATTTAGACTAGCCACCACAAGGAATAGAGGAAGTCCAAGAGGGAGAATTTTCAATTTCAAACGTAAAGCACACAATGCACACAATTTCAACAATAAATCAAGTGTGACCAAGGGTCACAAAATAGATATTTGAATTTTTTTGGTGGCTAGACTTAGCATAAGAAATTTAATAATTCAATGCTAGTCTTGTTGTCATGAAGGATTTCACCCTGATGCCAAGTTAGGAGCTCAACAATCCTTTGAACATGGAAACACCTTCAAGCCAATGGGTTGCTCGTAATGAAGGTGAATCTCCAGACTGAGTTGGTTTTCTTGATGCACCTCCTACAAACTAATTTTGATGGAAAAAAGGATAGAAGGATTTCTTAGAAATGAAACCTATCCTAGGAGGTGATGCATCAAATGATTGAGAAGCATAATCAACTGCACTAACTCACAACTAGATTTGAACAAAGTGGGTTTTAAATTCACAACTCAAATTGAAATCATTTGGCATAAAATTGATTCATGAGAAGGTCTAAACTTATCTGTTTGAAGGAATATAATAATTTTCACAACTTCAAAGAGTTAAAACAATTAAACACATCTTACAACTTGTACTAACAAGGATTCTGCTATTCACACAAATGAGACACATTCAAGGTTTTGTATAGTAAAAATTAGTAAAATACATCAAATCATTCAAAATCATTGCCAAAACTAAAGATTTTTGAGAAAGAAATGTATGTTTTTATTAAAACTGAAAGGAATGCTAATATAAATATGAAAAAAGCTTCTAAAATTGAGTTACAATTGCTTCTCAAGGCTGAAAGAGATTTGAAAATAGTACAATACTAGCTAAGAGAAAGAAAAGAACTAACTAAAAAGAGAGAAGAAAATAAAGCTTTATAGGAGAGCAGCTGATATGTGATTGAAATATGTGAGTAAGGTTGAACTCCATCATTGATTCTTGAACTTAGCTCCAATTGGCCGCTTCCACCTTGATTTTATCTTTGATTTGCATGATGAAGCCTTTAGGGTCGAATTTGGTTTAAAAAAATGCATGAAAGCACTCAAAACTTATATTAATTGACTATAGGTGAGCTCAACATGCATCTTAACTGATATATAACCCATGAGGGGTCCTTAACTGGCCATGAACTAATGAATCTTCTTTAAAAAATCCTCTTTTCAAGCCTTAATCTGATGTTTAATACTCCACCTCATGTATTTTCAATTGACTCTTGGACTAATGTGTGATCAAACTCAATTGTTTGTATGATCCCTTGGATGATAGCATGATACATGGATTATGTATTTGATCTAGAGTTTCATCTTAGCATTTATTAGTTTGTCACTCTGTAAAGATGTCATGGTACTGCAAAACTTCATCTTTTCAAGTCCTTAGCTGATAAAATAAATGAACATCCACCTTTGATTCTATGACTACTTATTGAACTAATGGTGAATTGTTGTTTTTGTGGTTCATGACTAATTCACTATGTCAAACCCTATATCTTTATATCTTTGACAATGAAGTGATATTTTGTATTTAAACTCTTTTCATTGCATACAATTCTTAGATATTTCATTGTCTTTATAATGAGATATTGATTAACTTGGCACCCTAATGTTTTCACATACTTCTTGTTGTAGCTTTTGATCAAGACTTCTTTATTTATGATTTCCCCTTGTCAGACCATAATAAAGAACCTCTCTATATCAAATTTGTTGTCCTCTGATTTTACAAGCATTAAATGTTCCTCTTTGTCATATCATGGTGGTCTTTATTTGCTCTCTTCTTAGGAAACTTCGTCCCAAGATTTATTGACTTTTCTATCTTTTCTCCTTGTGTGTACATTATTTTTTCAAGGGTTTGAATTATTGCTATGATCTTTGAGGGCTATCAAAAGATGACTCTCAGAGATTACTTTAGTGGTGAATATTCGCCAATGGTGAATTTTTCACGTTGGCTACCTGGGAAATGGTGAATATTTTGTACCGACTGGGGGTGGCTATGTCGCCAGAACATTATCAATTTCCGTCAAAGACATGACCCGATCGCCATATGTTTTATGCAATTAAATGTTTCTATGCGATGATTTCGCCAATACAATATATGGTGGACACACGGTAAATTTAATTTTTTCGCCTACACTCTCTGAGGTTGCCTTAATAGATGACCTTAATTTGCCTATAGGCATGTGAAGATTGTTTAGCCAGGGGACCCAATTTGCCCGACATCTTGCCGATGCGTGTCTCCATTCACCCCAACTTTTGCCAACTATATTGTATTCGCCAATTATTTGGACGACCTATAATTGCCTCAAAAATTACATAAGTCATATTTGGATGACCTATAATCGCCTCGAAAATTACATAAGTCATGTTATAGTTACGCGAGATTCGCCAAATATTTGTATACCATATAAAATTCCCACGGAATTTGCCATATAAGAATTGGTATAAATAAATGCAAAGATCAGATCTGTCTCAACACAGTCTGGTGGGTTCTAGGCTCTAAATTTTGATCAATAGCGAAGTTTCAGACCAAGGAAAATCATTGTTGTTGACTACATTGGCGACTGCTAGTGACCTAAAGCCTAAAGGTGAGCGATTATATTTTTGAAGTGGTATATTATACATTATAGTCTATTATTGCTTCTTCAACAAATTGATATTTTTTTGGCAACCTTTATTTCGTTGGAGATGTCGAACGGGAAGAGGGGTAGGAAACCTGAATGTGGGGAAGGCCAGGAGAGGCCAACAAAAAGAAGAACATTGTCTTCATACTTTGGCATTGGAAATGATTGTGGTGAAAATCAGGAAGGTACATCATCACAAGTACAAGTACAAAATTTGCCACCTACACCACATGTTGAAGACGGCGACGAACTTGATATCTTAGATCAAGATGATCTTAAAGAAGATTATCTGGTAGATACCCAAGTTAGCCAGAATGATATAATCAACTTGGGTGATAATGACATTGATGATAATGCACGGAAGGGGAAAAGAAAAACCATATCAAAAAATGGTGAACCACAATCAAAAAAGGATCGGGAGTGGGATATGTCAGTGAGAAATTTTCAAATTAGTTGGGCATCAAAGTATCCATTTGTTGAACTAGTGGAGAATCCAATTGAAGGCAAGCCTCCAATAGAATGCAGGTGTAAGATTTGCACTTGGAAACATAACAAGGAAATTAGGTTGTAGCTAAAATTTGACACCATACAAAAGCATATGGGTAAAGTTTATGAAAAACAAATGATAGACGGGGTTGAAAAATCAGTGATAAGATGGAAAACAAAGGATGAATGTAAGCATGTGAGGAATGTCGAAGACTATTATTTTCATGAGAAAATACAGACGAAGCCTGCTGAAGTTAAAGGTTCTATTGAAGCTGTTTTTGGAAAAGAAATGCAAACAGAACAACTAGGAAAAGTTGTTCAATTAAGCGTTGTTTTTTATATTTTGAGAAGAGGGCATGCTATGATAGATTTCCCATCAATTAGTGGTTTATTACACTTTTTGAAAGTTCCTAACTATCCTAATAGACACTGGTCAGTAAACAGTGGATGGGAATGGGCAAGTTGTCTTGCTAAGGTTGAAAAAGAAGATGTAAAGGAAAAAATAAGGGAGTCAAACTTTATTGCATTTTCTTTAGACGAAGTTACGACAATAGACAATACTTCATGGTTATGCATGCATGTTTATACTGTAGAGAATCATACCCGCCAACCCCATCTACTGTCTGTTGCTAAAATGAAGGAGAGTGCGACAACGGAAAATTTATTTCAACTAGTAAAGAGAAGTTTAATTGAATATGGAGGTATGGATGACATGACGGTAGCCAAAAAATTGGTTTGTGTTGAAGCAGATGGAGCTTCAGTAATGCAAGGTCATAGGAATGATCTTTGTACAAAGATTGAAACTTCATTTGCACCATACATTATTGCAATTCACTACATGGCTCACAGAATGAATCTAGCTTTTGGAATTGCGAGCAAGTTTCCTTTGGTTAAAAAAATTGAAATTTTAATCAGAGAGCTCTACTCACACTTCTGTCGAAGTCCCAAGCAATTTATGGAGTTTCAACACTTTGCTGATGGAATAACTGATGGGAACAAGCTTCTCAAGGATAATGATACTAGATGGATCTCTTTGGATGGTCCAGTGCATCGAGTGTTTTCAAAATATCCATCCTTTATTGGACTATTTCACACAACTCGCAACGAATCAGACCAACCAAAATTTTCTGAACTTCTTCGTAGGTTAAGTAATTTAGAGACACTCTTAACTTTACCAGCTCTTCTGCCCATGCTAGAGGAAATGAGGAATATTATGAAGGCTGCCCAAAAAAGAGCTCTGTATATTACAGAATATGCTACGCTACGTAAGATGACATGCATGACCCTCAACAATCTCTACCGAAATCAACCAACACTATCTGATGACAAATTTGTTAAGTGGCGGACACTCAAAGATTTGAACAATTCTGATAAATTTTTACAAATTGGTGCAGATGGGGAGGTATGTGCCAATGTATGGGGAGTTGAGATACCAATGCACTTCTATGCCACGGTCGACCCCGAGGAACCGGGAAAGCACCCCAGGAAGCAACTAGCAAGAGTTACAAGGGAAGATTTTGACAAGATTGTTGAGACTATAACTACTTTTGTGAAGAAAATTGCATATGATCTTTCCTCACAAATTAGAAGTAGATTCCCTCCTGAAAAACTTCTTGAAGCCATGTCTATTGTGTTTCCTCATTATTGGAGCCTCAACATTGCATCTGATTTTCAAAGTAAGCTACTGATTTTGATAAAACAATTTTGCACATCCAGAGAATTGAATGGAGTAACTATAAATGGAATATAGATAAAACTCATCTTCGAGAGAAATCATCTCATTTTGCATGCACTATGAGAGAACAATATGCCAAAATGGAGAACCCCCACGAAGAGGGATCGATAACAAGGCTTTGGAAAACTATAGCTGAGAACAAAATTTTACGTGATTCAATGCCAGAATATGTGAAGCTTGTTGATTTATGTCTTACCATGATATTGGGTTCGGTGGAAGATGAGACAGTTTTCAGTGCTTTGGGGTTCCTAAAATCAAAGCTAAGAAACAAACTAGACAAAATTTTGGAAAATTGCTTGAGGCTCTATACATCTAGGTATGATGTCCACACTTTTCCTTACGATATGGCACTACAAATCTGGAGGTCCAAATGTGAAAGAAGAGGTTTGCGCAACACTTCAAACCAAAGTGCCAGTGGGACTATTGCCCCATGTATTGGACCTACTAGTAGCATTGAGATGCAGTTCGGTGAAGGTATGCAGACTCAGAGTGAATAAACTCAAACCACAGACAAGAATCAAGAAAGCTCTGAATTTGATGAGGATGAATGGCAACTGTAAGAGAGTGGTATTTATTAATCTTATTACTGTATCTCATCATTCATATTACAAAAGCATATTACTTTTTGCAATTAGAATTTAATATTGATTTGTAATTGTATTTTTCAACTTTCTATTTCCAGATTTAAAATAGCATAATAAAAAAACCATAATGTGCTTATTGATACAAAGATGTTTATTGTTTATTTATACATGTTTAAGTCTCAAATCTGTGTGATACATTTCAGAACCATATGATACAATTCATTCAATAGTAATACACATGTCGAGAACTTAGATTTCATTAATTCTTTCAAAATATAGCCATATGATACAATTCATTCAATAGTAATACACCAATATGTGTGATTCTCCATGCAAATTGCAAAAGTAAATACAAAGTTTCAGAACCCTTTGCAAATGACCCTAAATTCCCTTTATAGAAACAATAGAGAAACAACAACTCCTCTGTGATTCTCCAATGTCCATGCAAAAGTGAATACAAAGTTTCAGAACCCTTTGCAAATGACCCTGAATTCCCTTTTATAGAAACAAGAGAGCAACAACAGCTTCAGGTCGAATTGCAAGTTTGCAACATGTGAAGACTGAACATCAAAATCAAAAACTCAACACAGATTTATATGGCCATCACAGGCCGTATTAGCAATTTAACATCTGTTACATGTTTGATGTCTCCTGTTCAAAAAATAGAGTTCAAAATTAAATATTAATTCACGCCATGACAGATTAAACATAGATAATAGAAGTGCCTAAAACCTACTAATCATAAATAGAGAAATGCATAAATGTTAAAGCAAGGAAGAATTTGAGAATACAAATCTACTGGTTGAAGTTTTGCATTGTGCATCATAGATTCATAGGTTGGATTAGCAAAATAGCAATAGCGAGTGCATCATAGATTCATAGGCTCGATTAGCAAAATAGCAAACACAAAAAACATAAAACCTTGAAATTAAGAGTAAAAGAAGAAAATTGTGCAATACATACTATGATTCTTAAGATTTATGTGCCAGTTTTTGAAGGGTGCTCCACTCTTCATCTGATGGAAGGTCAATATTCTGTAAACTATGGAAAGTCAACTCCAACTTCATCAACATTCCATATTTAGAAGATTTACTTGACATCACTGTTTCATCCAATACCTAATTTAGAGTTGTAAATGGTTGGATGAATTCCAGAAAGCTTTAGGGAGTTGTGTCCTTTGGAAGCAAGTCTAAATCAGACTTCATTTTTATCTCCATGCTTTTTTTTTAAGCTTCTTCTCCAATGAATTTATTTGATGGGTCAACGGTCTTAGGCAAGCCAAGTTTAATCAAATTATTTTTCTTTTCTTGCAGCTTCAAGATCTTTTTTCCACAATTTTCCATAACTTTTGATGTTTCCCTTAGCTTCTGGCATTTTTGATTGATAGATGATGTCTTAACTGTGGCATCAATGCAGCTCTTAATTCCCTTGGATGCCAAGTAGCTATCACTGGAACTGTAGACTACTGTCATAATTTTTTTGCATATCCTCTTTTGAATAAACATTTGTGCTCTTCTCATAGTGCCCTTTGATTTTCATATAAATTAGTCTAACTTTCAGTCAATTGAAACCATTCACACAACTTGTCACTCCTCTGCATTATTTGCCGCCAAATGTTTTCTTGTATATACTTCGTTGTATTTTTCATATTATCTTTCAATCTATCCTCCAAATTTTTTATTTTATCATTTGCATTGTGCAGGTCTTCATTCATTTGTGCACATTTTTTTCTTTCTTCCTCTACTTCCTCTTGCAAATGTTTTTATTTTTCCTTCCCATGATCCAATAGGTCCTGTAATTTTCTCAATTCGGAAGCAACAGTCTCATAACTTTTGTATAATTTTTTGAAAACAGGTTCTTTCCTCATCAATTTTTTTACTGCTTTTAGCCATTTTTTCTCTTAGGTCCTTAAATTTTGCATCCATCTTCTCCTGCTCTGCAATTTCTATTGCAGAGCCCAAATTTTGTATCCTTTTCTGTAAATCATTGCACTTGCTATCTGCTGCTTTCCTCCTTGATTTTTTGTTTTCTAGGCCTGCCTGTAACTTTTCTATTTGTTTCTGTAGTTTATTTTTTTCTGTCTCCACCTTTAGAAGTGAAGTGTAGACCACTTTGTTAGTCCTTTTTGACACACTAATTTTGTCCCCATTATGTACTTTGGAAATATCCATTTGGAGGGTGCTAACTTGAAATTCAGAGGGATCTATCTGAGCGTGTGGTGGATTTTTATCTTTAGTTGGGGCCAAGGGCATAACAACCATGAACTCCATCATATCTTTATGTGGGTCATATGTTGGAAATACCATGTTCCTTGCAGGCTGTTCGTTTACAACTTCAATCAGAAATGCTTTCTTTTTTTCTTTATTTGCTTTTGTTGTGTGTTCATATTTTTCATAGTAATCATGAAATTGAAAATCTAGTCTTGTTGAAGCAATTGAATGTTTAAAAGGTGACATAGGAATACCATAGGCTCTAGTTCCACTTATTCCTATGGTTTTAACTAATGCTTGACTAGGATTACCAACAACAGTTCCTGATCTTGTCCCACTCCCACTGACACTTTCATGTGTAGTTTTCATAATCTTTTGAGGTGTGTGATCTGAAGCTGCAAATGATTGATTTGTAGTGTCAGTGGCTCTTGATATAGGATTCTCAATAGTATGAGATTGATTATCTACCACTAGTGGCCTCTTGCGAGAGATTTTTTATTGTTTCCCTTGTCCAACACCAAGACAACTAGTATCGGTAGTAGTACCCATGCCAACCCCACCAATCACAACAACATTTGACTGAACAATAATAGGAATACTAGCCCCAGATTCCCCACCAGTGGCAATGGCACTTAATTCACCACCAATGGGAATACCATGATGTGGTGGTGGTTGTGGATTTGAACCTGAAACAAATGTAGGTGGACCCTGAGGGTAATGAGTAGTACCTATCGGTGATGAATCTGAAGAATCAAGTCCAATGACTGGTTTAACAGGACCTTTTGATTTTGACCCTGATGGAAGTTGTACCTGAAGTGGATACCAAATGCCCTCTCCTCTGGGACCTAGACCACCACCTTCAAAACCCATTTTTTCCACAATGCTTGCCCCTTTGCTATATTTGTCTTTCATTGCCTCAGTGACTGCACCTAATATTTTAGGGACTGTAGTAGTTGTTTGAGTGGGCTCAACCTCATACTGCTCATCATCTTCACTCCTTTCATGTGTTGTTGTGAGATGTTCCATATTCCACAATTTGCTAAACTCTCCATCCTCATCGATGGTCTCAAATTTTGCACTTGTCTTTGGTTCACCGAGATTCCTCCTCGTAGTCCAAAAATCATTTATTTTGGTTTGAGTCCAATAATTCTCTTTACATTCGTGCAAAATTGATTTGGGAATATTTTTCTTAGATGGATTAGCAGATTTTAGGTAGAAATTGTAGGACCTCCTATTTTGGATGCCCTGGCCCTCATCTGTTGTCCTCTATGTGTGCAAGGCCATCATTTGTGATGAAATTTCTTCAGTTGAAATATTATTGTTAGCTGCAATTTTCTCCATCTCTTTTTTAACCTCATCCCAGGAGTCCATGTTTCTAAGCTTTTCTAGCAATGGTTTACTTTCATGTTGACATAACGCTGAAGAGTTCCCATTTTTCTTAAGCCTTGGTTGAACTATACCGATTGCATCATACTGCCAGAGACCCTCATCACCAAAGTTAAAAACTGTCAAAAAATCATGTGCCACATTGAATGCTTTTCTCTCAAATGTGAACCCTTCACATGAGAAAGGAAAGGAAGGAAATATGCTCTTCTTTTGCTAACCATGGAAGTGCCTATCTGTGCTCTCTAATTTCCATACATACTCTAATGCAAATATCCTCTCTGTCACATGTATTGGGAGTTTGTATGGTTTTACTGCCGATCCGTAAAACCTTAACACAGTGAATTCTTCCATGAAGAACCAGTTAGCCAATTCTATTTGATTCTGAATTGAATGCAATCTCTACAAGACACAGGCAACCTAGGAATTGGAGTGCTTGTAATTTAATTATACATTGGTGCCAAAAAGAAGTCTACAAAATGGTTGTAGTTCTTTCTGTTATCATGCATCCTTATCTTTGGTGTCCAATCATATATTGGACACTCTGTTCTCTTCCCAGTCTTCTCATCAATCTTATAGCTCACAATTTGAAGCTTGTTGGTCTCGAATATTGCACGATACTTGGATAGAAGGAGATAGCACAAGTAGGATGAGAACCTTAAAGTCTTACAGGAACCTTTTTTTATCATTAGTAATTGTTTTTGCATGGATTTTACAATGTGCTCAATAAAATTATATCTTACTAGCTGACCTACACAATGGATATTACAAATCATTTCAAGAAGACTTGCACCCATTTCCCTATCATTTTCCAATCCCAGGCAAAACGACAACAAGGAAATAGTATCCCCAACCCATGGAACAAAAATGTTAGAATCATAAGGAGGCTTATGATTCTAATCCAACATAATACCAGTACCACTCTTTATTAGAGCTTTGATAAATGAATCTTTGCGACTTGGATCGAGACTCTCATAATTCCCTGCCATCTTTTCAAGGTCAATTTGGACGTTTGAGTTTTGGGCTTCAAATCCTAGGTTCAACAAACGAGCAAATTCTCCCTCGTTTATGGATAGAATTTCCTCTTTTGTATTTTTATTGACAATTTCTTTTTTATCTTCATTATAATTTTTGACAAAGACCATGACAAAATCAGGGCAAGGGAATACTTCAGGTAACACCATGCTTCCCAATCCAACATCCCATGATGCGATTTTATATGTTCTTTGTTGTAACATTGGGTTGAAAACAATAAATTTTGCCCTGCATGGATCTTCTGCCTTACTAGACAATGCATATCTAATATCTATGATACACTTTTCACCATGGATAGCAGGGTCATAAATATCATGGTACTCATCAGTGAAACCTGGTGTTTTAACCAGTTCAATTAGGTACATTTTGTTTTTCACTTGGCTTCTTGTTGAACTACTGCTTCCCGTTTTCCCCATCACTATTATTGTTATTAATTCAAAATAATGCTAGATAAAAATCTGAAAATGCTAAATCTCAAATTGGACCACAAGATTACCAAAAGCAAAAAAGGTGGGATGTAGGTGTTCTAGATTTTACCCAAAATTTCTATTTCACTAGATTGGCGCAGACAGTCTCTATTGCAACTTGCATTCCTCAATCTAGTAGTTGTTTCTGAATCTACCTCGATTTACAGGTTTGTCCATGAAATGAATTACGATTATGATTTACGAGTCTCTTATTTTGAAAACTCTGAAAAGTAGAAAAGTAATACCTAAAGGGCAAAATATCTAGAATCATGTTGTAATTTTATTAATTACTATTAATAACTATTCGATCCCGAAGGACAAAACATTCATTACTTCAGTATAAATTTCGAGGACATTAAGAATCATGTTGTAATTTTATTAATTATCATTAATAACTATTTGATGCCGAAGGACAAAACATTCACTACTTCAGTATAAATTCTGAGGATATTAAATATAATACGTTCAATTTCGGGCGAAGTTCTCACAAATGAGTTCACTTCCCACATTCGGGCCAAAATCCACCCTAAGCCATTGATCTTTGTTCATCCAATGGACGAGGGACAAGGGTACCTGTTGTGACTTTACAGGTTTGTTTTTTTAGTCTATTTAATAATTTTAAACTTTGTCTGAAAAAGAGCTTTATAGACTTAATTATATTTAATTAAATTTAAAATGTTTCAATTCCGGGTGAAGTTCTCACAAATGTGTTCACTTTCCACATTCGAGCCGAAATCCACCCTAAGTCATTGATCTTTGCTCATCCAATCGACGATGGTACATGTTGTCAGTTATCGTGGGTCCCATGACTTCTGCCAGTTTTTTGGCACGTCACCATACTCGTGTCACTTTTCGGGTCTATTTTTTAAGTCTATTTAATCATTTTAAAATTTTGCTCGAAAAAGAGCTTTATAGACTTAATTATATTTAAATATAATTTAAAATATTCAATTCCGGGCGAAGTTCTCAACAATGTGTTCACTTTCCACATTTGGGCCAAAATCCACCCTAAGTCGTTGATCTTTGTTCATCCAACGAACGATGGTACCTGTTTACAGATGTAGTGGGTCCCACGACTTATGCCATTTTTATGGCACGTCACCATACTCGTGTCACTTTTCGGGTCTATTTTTTAAGTCTATTTAATCATTTTAAACTTCCGCCCGAAAAAGAGATTTATAGTCTATAGACTATAGACTTAATTATATTTAATTAAATTTAAAATGTTCAATTCCGGGTGAAGTTCTCACCAATGTGTTCACTTTCCACATTCGAGCCGAAATCCACCCTAAGTCGTTGATCTTTGTTCATCCAACGGACGATGGTACCTATTTATAGATGTAGTGGGTCACACGACTTCTGCCATTTTTCTGGCACGTCACCATACTCGTGTCACTTTTCGGGTCTATTTTTTAAGTCTATTTAATAATTTTAAACTTCTGCCCAAAAAAGAGATTTATAGTCTATAGACTATAGACTTAATTATATTTAATTAAATTTAAAATGTTCAATTTTGGGCGAAGTTCTCACCAATGTGTTCACTTTCCACATTTGGGCCGAAATTCACCCTAAACCGTTGATCTTTGTTCATCCAACAGATGATGGTACCTGTTTATAGATGTAGTGGGTCCCACGACTTAGTTTCAAAAATAGTATAAAACATGAAACTTAGTTTCTAGAATAAAACAAATAACTAAATAAAAATATAAATTTTGATATACAATTTGAAAGGTAAAAGTTTAATATAAAAAAAAAAACATTCAAAATATGTTTACGATATATAATTTTAAAAAATAGTTTAAAAATATATAAAAGTTCAACATAAATTTAGTGTATTAATTTAAAAAAAAGTGCAGTCCTCAACCTATTAAGGCGAGAAAATTTGGAAAGTACAAATGCCAAGGTGGCGATTAATTATTGCAGAAGGAGTTGTTTGCGACAGGTCGCACGAACGGAGGAAGGGGAGGATGGCAGGAAATCTTTTTCCTGATCTCATGGCATTAATGCCTTATCGTACTCATTCATTACTCAACCTATATGATGAAGGCAAAATTTATTACCTTTTGATCTGTGTGCCATTTTTTGCTTTGAGGCAGAACAAATCTGTAGTTCGTAGCTTCTGTAAGACATTTTTTGCGGGAAGTGCTTTTGAAATTGCAAGTGACCATGGAGGCCAATTTCACACTGCAAACAGACAAGAAGTTGGTGCCCTTTTTGGGCAAAGTATATGATAAACGAATGCAAGGACTGTTCAGGTTTAATGAGGAGAAGTTGTGGGTGGCAGCTCGACTGATGCTTGCAGAGGAGGTGGCACATATCAGTCACCGGTATCAAACTAACATGGATGTTTACTCTCTGATTATGGCATGGGCCTGTGAATTCGAACCAGAGGTAGAAAAGGTAAAACTCAGATTGGTCAAATTGATTGATGGGGATTTTTTGATTAACCTGGATTCAATCTTGGAGTGGGTGGTGCCGGGAGTTGGCATTCGAATTAAGGAAGGGGATGACTAGGAGGAGTTGCTTCCTTTTATTCGTGGCCCAGAGGATGAAATCAAATACCAGTGCCATGAACATGCCCGAGTGGGTTGGGAAGCGATGAAACTCTTTGTGAAATTAACCAAGGTGGATGAAGTCCTGAAGGCTTTGCATGTGGTGGCAAGGATGGAGGTTGGTAGGGAATTGAGAGATAGGGCTGAAGAAGGAAGGGCCATACAGCTACTGGCAAGCTTGGAGGGTGACCCCAACTTCGGGTGCCTAAACTGCATTCCAAAAATGAAAACTAAAGTGGCAAAAGAGAAAGCATTGACCTCTGAGGAGGGAAGGGACTGGGAGGAGGTGACCCAGGGGGATAGTGAGTGAGCGGCCTATCATATCGGCCAGTGTTTTTTAATTTTCTTCCAAATGATTTATTACTGCTGGAACATTTGTTATGGATATCCAGCATTGAACTAGTTTTTTTGTCTGCTTGCTATAAGCCGTGGGCAGTATGGTTTTCTCTATGTCTGCGTTTATGCATGAATGACTGCAAATTTTGTATCTTGAAAATTTTGAATTAATAGAGTGAAAAAACCTTTACCGATAAACTTTTGTATCTTGAAACTTTTGAAATTTTGTATTTTGAATGACTATATATTTATAAAATTATAATCAACCATAATCAATGTACAAATAATTAATGGAACGAACTGAATTTTTTTTATAGCATTACATAAAAATGATCACAATATTAAATTTATTTCCATTGTTTAACAAATAATTGAAATAACGTAGCTCATATACAAAAACATTTGAAAGAAATTAATTAATAAAAATGAAATAGAATTATAGAAAGCATTTTTATATCCATAAGACTATAAGAGGCAAACTGAAACAAACTGGAATTTGAAAAATTATCATTAATATTTATGCTTTGGAAATTTACAATTTTTTTCGTCTCAAGTCTGAGACCCTCACAAACTTAAAAGCCAAACTGAGTGAGCCACTGAGCCTGTTAGGTTTCGAGGACATAGGAAAAAAAACTACTAGGGGCCCAAGGTGGCGGGCCGCGGGGCTAGGGCACAGGTAGTGGATGGTTTACAACTTTGCACTAAGAATCCGACCCTCCTTCCATGTAGAATTATTCAGACAACATAAGCTGAGAGAATTCTTCAAGCCAATTGTAGTTTGGAAAGTCGTCCAGGAGCAACCATTTCTAGAGGAAGTCCCTGCCAATCCGTGCCCATTTCCTGTGACGCGTCAACTGCTCTGCATTTAGGTTCAGGAGAAACGGCTGTTTGGCCACTGGTACTGTTTGGTTAGGGAGGAGAAGCTTGGTTAATTCACTTGCCCAAGGGATCCCCACCCCTACTTCTGCAAGGACGACAACAGTAATGTCATCTCCAAGGAAGTCTTCCTTAAAAACCTTCCTCAACAGCATCAGCATATCCACCTTGTCTCCTCCGAGGTCCAGAAGAGATGCTAAGAAATAGGATGTAATATCCATGTTAACACGGTACCTATTTTTATTTTGTAGAAACTCTCTGCCCAACACCATCCACACAGCCTCATTGATGAACGACCCGACCTCCTTGCAGACTGATTGGAGAGTTTCATCCTTAACGGAGCCCAGAAAGGCCCTCTGGTCCTTTGCATAAATGCTTCTCAAGCGGATGGGAGTGTCCATCTTGATAAAACATATTAACAAATTAAACAACCTAAGCCTATGAACCTAAACCAGAGGAAGAATTTAAATACTGTGAGCTCCGATGATTTATCTACCAAATGGCAAAGGCTAATTGAAGATGAAATAAGTAGAGATCGTATATAAATAAAGCTCTTGATTGTAATATGTACTTCTATAACCGTATTAATTGCTTTAAATTTGGAAACAACTCAAAACCAATACCAAGTTGGCAAGTACCACATTGGAAGTCGTGGGGACAGTGTGGATTGCCGTAAGTGAATAGATATATATTAAATGACCAAAATTATCGATCGTGATTCGTGAGATTTGATACGTGTCTATTGAATCCAATTTCATTCCGGGTACTTTCTTGTGAGCTATGTTACCTTCAAAAAGTTGGGCCGAAATAAAACTTCAGCCATTGATCTACGATCATCGAATTGTTTAAAATCATTGATGGATTTTAGGTATATGTCACTCTTCACGTGTCAAAGAGGCCACACTTATTGATACATCGTGCAAAGTCTAGATTCAATGTGATGTATTGATGTGATGTGATGTGCCTTGTCTATTAATGACAATGAATTCATGAAATTGCCAATAAATTATATATTTTTTCATAAATAACAAAATATTCGCCAAAACAAATTCAATAATTTTCAAGCGGTGGATAAAAATCGCCAATACATTTAAATAATTTTTCCTTTGGAGTAAAATTTTTAGCTCATACAATTATATATTTGTTCCTTTTAACAAAAATGATTCGCCTCCCACAATAAATATTTTCCCCATAGAACAAGGTATTATTCGTCAGAAATTTATGGAATTTTCGTACCGTAGAAAAAAATCACCAATACAAAATAATTTTTTTCCCCATTAAATTTATTTTTTCCATCGATATGAAAAATTCCCCCTGAAAATAATGTCTGATTCGCTAGAATTTTACACAGTTGCCCGGGGGGTGGTTTCTTAAAGTTATCCCCGATGACTATATACTGTGTTATTATCAGTTTTGTTGCCTTACAAAATGGATCTATCATCTTTTGTTTGGGCAATAGGACTATCTTTGAACTGCAAACCTTTCCACGTTGACTCAAGATTGTGACTATGCCTTGATGTTGCTCCATGGTTCTCTGGTAGTGTTCTCACTTTAGTCACACTTCTTGCTTAAGATTGAAATTGTTCTTGAAAACCTTTGCTTACTACTCTTGTTTCCTATTGCCTTTTTAACAATGCTACAACCTCTACAATTTGTCTTGATAGTGAAACATGTCACTGTGCATTCTTTTGTCAAAAATGACTATCATGTACAACCTTGAAGGTTTGATCTTCATTAATCTGTCCTTAGTCTGTTTGTTGTGATCAACTCATGAGTTGGTTTTATGCTTTTGTTCTATCTTGGATTCAAGCTACCATTTCTCTATTTGCTCTTTACTATGATCATGAAGAAGAGACTGTATTTGTTTGTAGAATATCCCAAGAAGATTCCTTCATCACATCTTGCATAAAACTTTCCTATATTCTCATCTTTCTTGATTTAACATTTACTTCCAAATTTTTTGAAAAATATCTAATTGTAGGAACATAACCAAACCATAGCTCATAAGGAGTCTTACCATAATCACCTTTAATATGCACCCGGTTGAATGTGTAAACAACAATGCTAACAACTTCTCTCTAAAATATCTATGCAACATTTCCTTCAATCAACATATTCCTTGCAGCATCTAAGATAGTTCTATTTTTCCTTTCAACAACTCCATTATACTAAGGGGTTCTAGGAGAAGATAATAGTCTTCTAATTCCATTCCTCTCACAAAATGTATCAAACTCTCATGATGTAAATTCTCCTCCTCGGTCAAATCTCAAGTATTTCAGCTTCAATCCAGTCTCAGTCTTCACTCTGGATTTGAGTATCTTGAATTTCTCCAATGCTTTTTATTTCTCCCTTAGAAAGGTTAACCACATCATCCTTGAATAATCATCAATCAACAACATAAAATATCTCTCTCCTTGCATGCTTCTCACTCTAGTAGGACCACATAATTTAGTATGAACAAGATCTAGCAATCCATTAGATGAATATAGCTTACTCTTAAATGAAATTTTTGTTTGCTTTCTCATCTGACATTCCTTACATACAAGATTAGTAGGCTTCACAATCTTAGAAAAATCTCTAATATATTGGGTATAAATTATCTTTACCATGTAATCAAAGTTAACATGACACATCCTTCTATACCACAACCAACTTTCATCAATCTAACCAATCAAACAACTTTTCTCACCAGCATTCAAGTGAAAAATATTACCTTTAGTTTTAGTACCTAATGCAATCTCTATACTGAAGGCATTTAGGATCTTACATTTACCATTATCAGTATTATGCTTACCATCAGTATTATGCTTACCATTGAAAGATATAGAACCTCTCCCACGAATCACACAAGCTTTGTCATCTCCAAATCTCACTATTCCACCATCATACCTTTCCATACAAATTTTCTTTTAT
Source organism: Cryptomeria japonica (assembly GCF_030272615.1). Classification (NCBI taxonomy): domain Eukaryota; kingdom Viridiplantae; phylum Streptophyta; class Pinopsida; order Cupressales; family Cupressaceae; genus Cryptomeria; species Cryptomeria japonica. Next base: position 17,967,570 of record NC_081410.1, read on the forward strand.
CACCTATCATATGATGTGAACAACCGTTGTCAATCACCCATTCATCTTTCTCTTCAATCTTAGCAGCTAAAGCTTTCACCTCAACAATGCATCTTGTAGGATTCACTGATACCGAATCATCTTCCTTGATAGCAATAAATACAAATTCATCTTCTAAATTCCCATTGTCTGATTCCTCATATGTTACACCTTCATCAACAGCATAATAGCATCTCTTCTAATTTTTGTACTTCCAGTAGGGCTTATAAGGCTTATCATGCTTCTCATATCTATCATTCTAATCAGATCTGTCATGCTTATCATATCTAGACATCCTCTCAGGGAACTTACAAGAAATATTTCCTATCTTATTACAAGAGAAACACTTCAAAGGTAATTTTCCATCATACTTACCGACTCCTTTAGGCAATCTCCGAGCAATAAGGGCTTCAAGCTCATCCAATTCTCTTGATACCCAGCAAGATCTTTCTCCCAGATCATACCTACTTCCCGGATACATAGGCTTTGAATGCAGTCTCAAATTTCCCATGTGATTCTCCAAATTCGCTCAACTTAAATGCAGTAAGATTTCTAACCAACATGTCTCTAGTCATTGTAGTCACACTCTGGATCTCATCAATAGCAGTTGCCTTATGTTTGTAAGCAAGAGGAAAGGATCTTGACACCTCAACAACAATCTCATCTTCCTCAAGAGTTCCACTTACACATCTGATATTCATGACAAGATCATTTACCTTAGCCATTAAGGTTGATATATTTTCATCTTTTGCCATCTTCAATGCTTCATACTTTCCTTTCAAGCTCTGCAACTTAGCAAATTTAACTTGCGCATCTCCTTCATACAAAGGCTCCAACTTCTTCCAAATCTCATGTGCAGTCTGCAACCCCATCACATTAGTCATCTCTAAATCTATCAAGGCACTCAACAATGCTTACTTATCTCTTATGTTATGTTCAACATCCTTGATCTTAGCTATGGTAACCGGTCCATTCTGAGGAACATTGTAGACATTCTTTGTGATTTTCAAATACTCTTCTCCAAGACATTTCAAATGAACTTCCCTTCGGTCCTTCCAAATAGTATAATTGCTTCCATCAAATCTAGGACTCTCCTTTTTAAACACATAAGCTGCCATCCCAGATCTCCTCAAGCGGTCAAGCTTCTTTTGGAGGATATAGCTCTGATACCAATTGTTAGCAGCAACCAAGAAGGGAAACTGAGACGGGGGGGGGTGAATTAGTTTTCACAAGATTGATACAGTTTAAGCATAATCTCAAATCTTAACAATGAAACCACAACACATAACACTAAGATTTTGACATGGAAAACGTGGTTAAGGGAAAAACCAGTGGGAACCTACCCACAATAAGATGATACTCTGCAGTAGTATGTGTAAATATTATAATGGGGAATGCACATGCATTCAGACACACTTCCTAGAGGTCACTGCTCAAAATAAGATGACCCAGAAGGCTCCAACCCTCAAGGAAGGTTCACTACCTTACAATAAGATTCAGACTACAATCCAGATTACATGAACTGCAAAATTAGCATCTTCTTATGCTTGATGACAGTTCCGGTTAAGCACATTTGTCTGCCCTACAACAATCTCTTCTCAATACACCACACTGAAGGATAAATTTTCTTAAGAACCACATACATCACTCTCTAATAATGCAGACATAACACCGATGCTCAAATTACATGACTATACCACCTATTTATACAAATTATCAACCTTGACTACAAGGCCGACCAAAACCTCAACCCTTGATTACAAAATTACATCACACGATACATATGGGAACCACCAGACCAATATAATGATACACATGACATAACATGGACCTAAATCAAATCTTGAAACACACATCACCACTGGAAAACTCGCCAAGATCAACCACAACACGCTACACCACCAAGAATACTGCATAACACAAAGAATTTCGCCAGATCAACAAAATCACTAAGAAAGCGCACAAGAATCAATGCAGACCATCAATAAAAATAGGAAACGATTAGGAAACACCAACAAACGCATTAGAACCATATGGAATAGCTACACCAACTGTTGGCATTTGGCATTATAACAGACAAGGAGAGATTGTTGGCATTTCATTAAGGATATTGAGAAGGTTGTTGATGATTATGGATATAACTGATTAAGGATGTTTACTGTCTTACTATTATTATTTTGTCATTGATGTCAAGAAATTGATTTTCTAATTCAGTATGATGTTGCCATATCTTGAGAAGTATGATTTGATGAGTATAAAGATGTCGGTAAAAGACACAGAAAGAATATGATGAATAAGGGGAGAAATAAGTTATTCAATGGGCAACTATTACCGAGTCAGACAATGATGAGATCATGATGTTTATATTGTTTTGATATCATACATATGTTATTGATTGTAAGGTTAATACTATACTATGTTACTGAGCAAAGAACTAGTTGGTAAACCCTAAGGTTATCGCTATTGGTTAATGAAGGCGACATGTCTACCGAGTGAAGTTTAGTATCTACCAAGTTGCAACCGAGTAATAACAGAATGCATTAAATGATTACATGCATTATTTAATGAAGGAAGCTGATGAGATGGCTATGGTTAAATGATCGGTATGTTGTGAATGAAGTTTGTTAAAGAATCTATGGCAAAGGAAAATTGGCAAGAAGATCTACAGCTCAGATTGAACCGCAATACCCTAGCACAAGTTCCAAGAAATGTATGCAAGTTCCAAGGCGGGGTAAAACGTTTTCAGATCGGCGAATACATTGAACCTGGACAAAGTTTAAAGATCTGATGGCTATGATTGATCATGGGAAATGTGATCAAGGAGATTAAGCGGTTGACAAATTGTTTATAAATAAGGAACTGTTGATAAACAATGTATGCGGGCAAGTGTATGCACAGGGATGCTACATAGTGATTACCAAGCACAAAAGCTTGAAGACCTGTTTTGAATAACAGAGTATAGAGCCCAGCAGATGGACAAGATTAGTTATATGTCTATATTGTATTGAGCAAATAAGAATCTTCTTTAGCATTTTAGATGTGAAGTTGCAAATAGATTTTTATTACTGTTATTTTGTGAAGTGACAGAAAATCTCTTAACCGAGTGGACTTAACAGTCTTATTTGTAAAACCCTCTAGCAAGGTGACATTCTGATTGAGTGTTTGAAATTATTCAACAAGGTCACTTCTAACAAGGTGAAGATCCTAACAGATCCAAGGGAAATCCTTTAACTAGGTCACATCTAGCAATGTGTTTGTAATCTTTAACAAGATTTGCTTTTAATCGAGCATACTCTAGAAGAGTATATTTCTTAGTGGGTTTGAAATCCCACAGTGGTTTTTCCCTATTTGGGTTTCCACGTTAAATCAAGTGTTATGAGTGTTATGATGTTTATATGCTTTTGAGTTTGCATGTTTAGCAGTTTTGGATATATTACTGAAATATATGCTACCGAGGTTGAATCTGATGTTTTTATGGAAGATTAAGTTTGTATGATTCACCCCCCCCCCCCCCCCCCCCCTCATCTTATTAGCTTGGCATATGTACTTACATTAAGTATCAAAACTATCAATTGGTATTAGAGCTTTGGACTCTGGAAGAAAAAGTTTAAAGGTACTTGAGGCAAAGATCCAAAGATGTATAAGAGGGATGCACCAAAGCTGAACAAGTCAAGTTTCTCTACATGGCAGAAAAGGATGAAGCTGCACCTATCAGGAGTTAGAGAATATGTTGTATATTATCTGGAGAATGATTTTGTTACACCCAACACCTATCCATTGACAATGGAAGAGATAAAGGCAAAGCAAGAACATATCCAAGCAATTATTGAAATAACATCTGCATTGACCGATTCAGAGTTTAATGATCTAGAAGGCTGCAACGATGCAAAGGCTATGTGGGACAAGCTCATATCAGTGTATGGAGCAGATGAACATGTTCAAAGAGCAAAAGTGGATAGTCTAAGAGGGCAACTTGAATCTATGAGGATGAATGAAGGTGAGAACATAACCCAGTACAGTACAAGACTAAAGGAGATTGTCAATCAAATCAAAGGAGCAGGTGGAACCATTGAAGAAAAGGACATAACAAGTAAGTTGTTAAGAACCCTTCTACCAGCTTATGCAATCTGAGTCTCTGCAATCAATGAATTAAGGTCTGTACCAAATATGCCAGTTTCTTTAGACGCTACTATTGGTAAGCTACATGCATTTGAGTTAAGTAATTTTGATAATAGTGGGTCTTCGGTAAATAAAGTTGAATCTGCATTTAGTTCTTTTCATCTTGATGAATCTAATGATTACAATGAAAGAAAGTATAAGTACTTTGAAGGAGATCATAGTGGAGCAAGTGAAAGATTTCACAAGAACATGGAGGAAGTACACAAACTGTATGAGGAAATCAGAAAGCAAGAAGAGTTTGAAGCACTATTAGCTAGAAGGTTACCGAGAGGCAAAGGTAAGTATAAAGGAAAACTACCTTTGAAATGTTTTAATGGTGATAAGATAGGACATATGGCTTCTAACTGTCCTGACAAAGATTCTACTGAACAAAGAGATTACCGAGATGATAGACAGAAAGATAATCATTACAGAGGACACTGAGACTTCAGAAGAAGAAAGACATGCTTAATAGCCGATGATGAATCCAATGATGATAAATCAGATGAAACTAATACAGAGGAAGTAGTTTATGTGGCTATCAAAGATGGATCAGATGAAGAAAGGTATGAAGAAAAAGCCCTAATATCTCACATAAATACTAATGACTCTTGGATCATAGATAGTGGATGCTCACATCACATGACAGGTGATAAACACAAGTTTGTTATGTTAGAAGACTATGATGGAGGCTATGTAAGATTTGGTAATGATGCACCATGTCCAATAAAAGGTAAAGGATCCATAACACTTCTTGACAATGCAAAGTGCAATGATGTTTATTGGGTTGAAGGTTTGAAATACAATTTGTTGAGTGTAGCATAGCTAAACAACACAAGTTACCAAATAGAATTTCAGAAAGGAATTGTCAAAGTTTATGACAAGCATGGAAAGTTAGCTGCTACCGGGACACAAACAAAAGGTAATACATTTCACCTTGACTCAACTCAGAATAAGTGTCTGCATGCAAAGATAGATGGTACCTAGTTATGGCATAAAAGGTTTTGTCATGTAAATTTTGATAATCTGATCAAAATAAGCAAGAAGCACCAAGTAAGAGGTCTACCGAGTCTTGAAAAACCTGAGAATGCTATGTGTCGAGGATGTCGGATGGGTAAAATGACAAGATCAAGCTTTACAAGTAAGTCTTACACTTCTAAGGGAATTTTAGATCTTGTGCACACTGATCTTTGTGGTCCTATGAAAGTTCAAAGTTATTATGGTGATAAATATTTCATATTATTTGTGGATGATTACTCAAGGATGATGTCAGTAATGTTTTTAAAAGAAAAATCAGAAGCTTTTCAAATGTTTAAATGGTACAAGGCAAGAGTTGAAAATGAAACAGGAAGACAACTGAAATGTCTTAGATTAGATAGAGGAGGAGAGTTCACATCTGATGAGTTCAACTTATTCTGCAATGATCATGGTATTAAAAAAAAAGTCTCTGCACCAAGAACTCCACAACAAAATGGAATTGCTGAAAGAAGAAATAGATCTATTATGGATTGTGCCAGAACCCTGATGATTGAAAAGAAAGTGCCACAAACATTTTGGAGAGAAGCAATAAGCATAGCAGTTTACACCCTGAACCGAGTACAACTGAAGAAAGGTACTTTGAAGACACCATATGAAATCTGGTATGACAAGAAACCTAATGTAATTTATTTTAAAATCTTTGGAAGTAGATGCTATGTACACAAAGATGATAGAAATGGCAAGTTTGATCAGAAAAGTGAAGAAGGAACATTTCTTGGTTATTCTTCTAGAAGTAAAGAATTCAAATGTCTGATCAAATCATCTAACAAAATAGTAGAAAGTGCAAATGTGAAAATTGATGAATTTGCAGAAAGAAATGATGAAGGAAATTCCAAAGAACCAGAAGATTATGATGAATTTGTCTATGTTCAACTGACAAGTCTTACCGAGAAAACTGCAGAAGGAAATATCCAGTTACCGAGTGATGAAGAAGATCATACAGAGCCTACCGAGCCTGTATTAGCCAAGTATGTCACAAGACATCATGCATCAAGTCAGATTATAGGAGATAAGGATGATCTAGTGATGACAAGGAACAAATTGAGACAGAACACATGTCTGATATCTGAATTTGAACCAAGAATAGTGAAAGAGGCATTTAACAGTGAAGATTGTTGGCATTATAACCGACAAGGAGAGATTGTTGGCATTTCATTAAGGATATTGAGAAGGTTGTTGATGATTATGGATATAACTGATTAAGGATGTTTACTGTCTTACTATTATTATTTTGTCATTGATGTCAAGAAATTGATTTTCTAATTCAGTATGATGTTGCCATATCTTGAGAAGTATGGTTTGATGAGTATAAATATGTCGATAAAAGACACGGAAAGAATATGATGAATAAGGGGAGAAATAAGTTATTCAATGGGCAACTATTACTGAGTCAAACAATGATGAGATCATGATGTTTAGATTGTTTTGATATCATACATATGTTATTGATTGTATGGTTAATACTATACTATGTTACCGAGCAAAGAACCTAGTCGGTAAACCCTAAGGTTATCGCTATCGGTTAATGAAGGCAAAATGTCTACCGAGTGAAGCTTAGTATCTACCGAGTTGCAACCAAGTAATAACAGAATGCATTAAATGATTACATGCATTATTTAATGAAGGAAGCTGATGAGTTGGCTATGATTAAATGATTGGTATGTCGTGAATGAAGTTTGTTAAAGAATCTATGGCAAAGGAAAATCGGCAGGAAGATCTACAGCTCAGATTGAACCGCAATACCCTAGCACAAGTTCCAAGAAATGTATGCAAGTTCCAAGGCAGGGTAAAACATTTTCAGATTGGCGAATACATTGAACTTGGACAAAGTTTGAAGATCTGATGGCTATGATTGATCATGGGAAATGTGATCAAGAAGATTAAGCGGTTGGCAAATTGTTTATAAATAAGGAACTGTTGATAAACAATGTATGCAGGCAAGTGTATGCACAAGGATGCTACATAGTGATTACCGAGCACAAAAGCTTGAAGACATGTTTTGAATAACAGAGTATAGAGCCCAGCAGATGGACAGGATTAGTTCTATGTCTATATTGTATTGAGCAAATAAGAATCTGCTTTAGCATTTTAGATGTGAAGTTGCAAATAGATTTTTATTACTGTTATTTTGTGAAGTGACATAAAATCTCTTAACCGAGTGGACTTAACAATCTTATTTGTAAAACCCTCTAGCAAGGTGACATTCTGATTGAGTGTTTGAAATCCTTCAACAAGGTCACTTCTAACAATGTGAAGATCCTAACAGATCTAAGGGAAATCCCTTAACCGGGTCACATCTAGCAATGTGTTTGTAATCTTTAATAGGATTTGCTTTTAACCGAGCATACTCTAGAAGAGTATATTTCTTAGTGGGTCCGAAATCCCACAGTGGTTTTTCCCTATTTGGGTTTCCACGTTAAATCTGGTGTTATGAGTGTTATGATGTTTATATGCTTTTGAGTTTGCATGTTTAGCAGTTTTGGATATATTACTGAAATATATGCTACTGAGGTTGAATCTGATGTTTTTATGGAAGATTAAATTTGTATGATTCACCCCCCCCCCCCTCATCTTATTAGCTTGGCATCTGTACTTACATTAAATATCAAAACTATCACCAACACCACTTATGCAAATCTTCATCGATCAACACACCAACTCACATGAATACTCAACAACAACAATTTGGACTAGAAATATAACTTGGGGAGCACCAAATCATATGCCATATGAATTGAAGATACACATGAACATCCAAAACATTCTCCCAAAACCACAACCAAATATATGATCATACCGGAGCTCACCAGAGCAAATACAAAACTCTTCCAACCATTGCACAGAAAGACTGAACTATAAACCGGATCAAATAATATGATCAAGCAATCTCCCAGATCAATGAAACCAATAAGGAATAAAGTATTCCAGCATATCAAACAGATAAACCATCCATATTATCTCAATGCAATCACCAAAACACCAAACAACTCTCTGCAACACCGGAATATGTTGACATCAATGACAACAACATATCCTAGCAGCAACAATATCCAACAGGGTCTTCTCTATAGGGACTGGTTTTTATCTAGTTTATCACTACACTTTATCACACTCCATGGCCTTTTGTGCTCTAGAGTGACTATATTTTTACTCAAACTCATTATTGTTTGCAATTCCAGTTCTCTTGAATATAAAACTTTTGCTTAGATCTTCTTTATTGTTGGTCTATCCCATGTACCCTTTCTTCACTATCACACAAGACTATCCTAGTAGAGGCATGTCCAATAAGACTACCATTCATTTCTCTTTTATACTTTGGGATGCTACAACATGACCATTGTCATGACCGGTTATTGTTAATAATATTGCCAATTCTTTTGAGTATGTCTTCATCATTTGGTGTTCACTATAGGGGTTAGAAGGTGCTTATATCTTTATATTGTCCTCACCTTTGAGAGTGGGTTACCATTACCTCTATTACTGCTCTTTCCTCTAAAAAATAGTACTCACTATCCTTTGATCTCTAGACTGTATTCTTACTACAACAAGAACTTATCTTATCATTCATAACAAAATGCTCTTGTATTTTATCAGTGAGAGTATTGGACCAAACTTTCTATACTTATGCCCTATAACTCTATAAATGTGGCACTTCATAGAATCAATGAGGTACTTCATACAGTGGACATTTTAACAATACAATATAGTCTTTTTATCATGTTTGCCTATGACTCATTAAACTTTAGCAAGATAATTTTCATGATTAATGTCTGCATGCCATTTCAGCACCGTCAATCTTTGATCTTTCTAGTGGTTTGAGCAACTGAACTTTGATCTTTGATAGTGAACTCTGTATTGTATTGTCTTGGACCTTTTAAGGTTTGTCTTTGTTCTTTGATTGGCTTTTGTTCTATTTTGGATTGCATATAACTCCTTGTCTTCTTATTTATGATTCTTACCTAAACATCATTATCATACCCTTACAAAGAAAATGATGCACGAGCATCCCTAGTTCATAGCAATCTTGCATCAACCAAAAATATTTTCCTTTCTATTTTGCTTTTTGTTTGTTGTTTCACTTTTCCTTTCTGTGTGTCCCAGTTTTGGATCACCAGATCCTGTAGAGTTGGATTCTACTTGTAGACTTGATCATCTTTCTTGCTTCTATACCATATCGAATTTGGATCATTTTTCCGACAAGATATCTCTACCGATTTCCATGACAATTTCCTGTTATCGATTGACAGTCCTTTGTTACCAGTTGCCTGGACCTATTTTGGTGATCTACCTGAACCCATTTTGTAGCTTGTGGAGCCTTGGGCATTGATTCTGATGTTCCTTGACGTGTGGCCACCCTTTTCCCGTGATCTACGTTTCATCCTTTGGATTTTCTAGAGTAATCTCTTGGCGGAGGTCGACCTTGTTTATTTTTCACGTTAGGTCTTGTTCTTTGGGTTTTGATCCCTTTTGGGCCAACTGGATCCTTTGAATCGATATATATAATTTTCATTACACATTAGAATGGAATCAATTAGAGAATCAAGTAGCTAGACTGTGCATAGAAGATAGATCCCAGGATTCAAGGTCCCGATTGTAACCTATTATGTATGTTCTACTAGGCCTGTCAGCCGGTATGTTGTAACCTGATTGTTACTAGTTGGATGTAATCAGTTTCATGTAATAAAACAATCTGTTCTAGATTGCCCCCATCATATCTTTGTGTTTCCGTTGTGTTTACTCTTGCTGACCAGTCCATAGTGATCTCTTTGAGGTCCCTCCTCACTGATGACTACTTCAAGTGGTATCAATGAAAAGTTTTGATTTGGAGGTTGTGTGTCCTAAAAAAATTTGTTGTAGGGTGGCAGATTACGGATCCGAGCTGTAGTTGTAGAGGACTAGCATGAACGATGGTGTGAAGAGGAGCTAGGAATGGTGAAGTGTGTGGGAATGCAAACCTTGATGTGATGGAGATGTTGAAAGGTATAGCAGCCCGGTTGGAAGCCATGGAGACAACCCAGAGAAGAGGTCGACATATTGAAGATGTAAGTGAAGATGAAGGAGATGAAGCCCTGACAGAACAATCAAACCTACCAACGGTTGATCCGGATGAGGAAATGTTTTTGAGGGTTTTGAGGAGGGAAAATACTAAAACTCATTTTACACCACAAGAATATGATGGGAAGTTATATTCGGATGAATTAGAACATTGGATCTCGGAGATGAAGAAAGTATTTTTCTTTTAAAAACACTGCAGAAGAGAGGAAGGTGAAATATGCCTGTACCCAGTTGAAAGATCATGCATCTCTTTGGTGGGAGCATTTGCAAGTTGATAGACATAGAAGAGGTAAATAAAATATTAATACATGGGATTGAATGATTGCTAAGTTGAAATCGAATTTTGTGCGGGAGAATTATCAAGTGGATTTGTTCCGAAAGTTATAGAATTTGAGACAGAAGGAATCTAGTGTGAAGGAGTACACCGAAGCATTCTACAAGTTGAAAATCAGATCCAGACATGTTGATGATGAATCTGAATGCATTGCAAGATATTTGAATGGATTACAGATGTCTATACAAGATGAACCGAGTTTTATCAAATTGTAGAGTGTTGAAGAGGCTTACCAGTATGCCCTAAAGGCAAAAGAGAAGTTAAACAAAAGACATGAGCAGAGGCAGAGGTGGAAGGTTTACCAGATGAATATTTCAAGGAGGAAGAGGAACCAATACAAATCAGAGAAAGGACAAGGAAGTGAGCAAAGAAGGTAATTCATATCAAAAGGATGATAGAAATTTCTACTGGAGGAGAGAACTAGATGGTTACTAGAATGAGAATTTTGGAACGCAAGACAAGAGGACATTTAGAGGAACCTGCTATAAGTGTGGAGGAGAAGGACATCGTGCATTCAAGTGTAATAAGATAGAAACTATCAGAAGAGCAGTAGTGGTGGAAGAAAATCCCACCGAATCAGATAATAAACCGGATGATGGAGAACTATTGGTGATGAGGAGAGCTTTGTGTCATACCAAAGGAGGTGAAGAGCCCTTGTAGAGGATGAATTTGTTCAAGACTAGATGTAAGGTATCCAGTAAGTGTTGTAAATTTGTTATTGGTAGTGGTAGTTTAGATAATCTTGTTTCAGAAGAAATGGTGAATTAGTTGAAATTGGAGAAATTGAAACACCCTAAGCCTTATCAGATAACATGGATTCAGGATGAACATAAGTTGTTAGTAAGTAAACAAAGTTTGGTGAAATTGAAAATTGGGAATTATCATGATGAAGTCTTGCGTGATATTATGCCTATGGATATTTGTCATCTTTTGTTGGTAGACCTTGGCAATTTGATAGATAGGCAGTACATGATGGGAGGAAGAATACATACACTATTGTGGCCCATGGGATGAAGCAAATCTTGTTACCCTTGGAGGAACCTTTGAAGAATGAAGTCTGTACGAATGCTAGAATCTATTTGGTAGATGGAAGGAAATTCCTGGATGGATTGAGACATTAGAATGTGTGTTTTTCCTTAATTCCTACGAGGACTAAGAGACCAAAACCAGAAGGAGAACACTTGGAAGAGATAAGAGATTTGTTGACAGAATATGAGGACATAATTTCAGCTAATGTACCTGATGGATTTCCACTGTGTGAAGTATTAGTCATTGCATGGACTTGGTTCCCGGAGCTAGTTTTCCTAACAAAGCAGCACACCAATTAACACCGACAGAGAATGAAGAATTGAATAGACAAGTGCAGGAGTTGTTGAAGAAATTTTTGATCAGGGAGAGTCTGAGCCCTTGTGCAGTACCATCAGTATTAGCACCTAAGAATAATGGAGAATGGAGGATATGTACTAATCCAAGATAAATAAACAAGATCACAGTGAAGTATCTATTTCCTTTGCCTAGGATAGATGACATAATGGACTGTTTGAGTGGAGAAAAATACTTTACAAAGATAGATTTGAAGAGTGGATATCATTAGATCAAGATCAGAGAAGGTGATGAGTGGAAGACAACATTTAACACAAATGAAGGATTGTATGAATGGTTGGTGATGCCTTTTGGATTGACTAATGCACCGAGTACTTTCATGAGGCTAATGAATGAGGTATTGAAGAAATTCTTGGGTAAGTTTGGTATTGTGTATTTGGATGACATTCTGATTTTCAGTAAGACAAAAGAGGAGCATTTGTTGTAGTTAAGACAAGTTTTGCAGAGGTTGAGAGAAGAGAAGTTGTTGATCAATATCAAGAAGTGTACCTTGATGGAGGATGAATTAGTCTATTTGGGATTTGTGATATATGAGGATGGTTTGAAGATGGACCTTGAGAAAGTGAAAGAAATTATTGGGTGGCCTACACCGGAAAGAATTGGAGAGGTAAGATCATTTCATGGATTGGCTAGTTTTTACCAGAAGTTTATCAAAAATTTCAGTTCATTTTGTAACCCTCTGACTAAGACCATGAGAGGAGATCGGAAGGAATTCAAGTGGACCACCAGAGAAAACAAGAGTTTTGAACTGTTGAAGCAGAAAGTGACTGAGAAGCCTGTGTTAGCTTTACCAAATTTCAACAAGGTATTTCAAGTGGATTGTGATGCAAGTGGAACATCGATAGGAGTAGTCTTGAGTCAGAAAGGGAGAGCAATAGCTTATTTTAGTAAGAAATTAGATGATGCCCAAGGAGATATTTAGTGTATGATCAAGATTTTTTTGCCATAGTTCAAGCCTTGAAGAAGTGGAGACATTACTTGTTTCCTAAGGAGTTTGTGTCGTATACAGATCATCAAGCTTTGTAGTATTTAAATAGTCAGAGTAAATTGAATTAGAGACATATGAGATGGGTAGAATTCTTGCAGAGTTACACCTTTGTGTTTAAGCATAGAAGTAGGAAATCTAACAAAGTTGTTGATCCATTCAGTAGGAGAAGGAATTCGTTGACAGAGGTGAGAGTGATAGTATTAGGACTTGAATATTTGAAGAGCTTGTATGATGATGACCCAAAGTTTGCAGAAGCTTGGAAAGCATGTAGAGAAACAATTATGGTAGATAGAAGCAAGTGGTTGGATTACTTCATTCAGGATGGGATGTTATTCAGAGGAGTTCTATGAGGGAGAATATGATAAAGGAGAAACACAATGGAGGACTAGCTGGACATTTTGGCATTGACAAAATAGTAGCATTCGTGAGTGAGTGGTACTTTTGGTCCCAGATTCATAAGGATGTTAAGAGATATGTGCAAATTTTTAGAGTTTATCAAGTTGCAAAAGGTAGTAATCAGAATGTGGGATTGTATAAACCTTTGACAGTACCAATATGACCTTGGGAGGATATAAGCATGGATTTTGTACTTGGATTGCCTAAGACACTGAGATGTAATTATTCTATTATTGTGGTAGTGGATAGATTCTTGAAGATGGCTCATTTCATACCTTGTAAGAAGACATCAGATGCATTACATGTAGCAAACCTATTTTTCAAGGAAGTGGTGAGATTGCATGGATTACCTAAGAGCATAGTTTCAGACAGAGACACTAAGTTTGTTGGATATTTTTGGACAAACATAAGTTATTAACCAGAGTTTGGGAAACTTGTTGAGATGTTTAGTGGGAGATAAAATCAAAAGTTGGGATTTGATCCTTGCACAAGAAGAGATTGCCTACAACAATTCAATGAATAGAAGTACTGAAAGAACACCTTTTGAGATTGTTACCGAAGTGCATCCTAGAGGTATATCAGAATTGAGAGATATTAGTAGTGAAGACCAGAGAAGTTCAAAAGCATAAGACTTTGCAGATCACATAGCAATAATGCATATTCAGGTTAAGAAGCATTTAAAAGACATGAACAACAAGTATAAGGAGAAGGTAGATGAGAAGAAGAGACATAAGGAATTTGAAGTTGGTGATGAAGTGACAGTATATCTAAGAAAAGAGAGATTCCCAATTGGAACTTATAGCAAGTTGCAAATGAAGAAGTTTGGACTTTGCAGGATTTTGAGGAAGTTCAGTTCTGGGAATGCATATGAAGTGGAGTTACCGGATAGTCTAAGTATTTCACCAGTATTTAACATTGTAGATCTTCATGAGTACCATGAACTGGAATTTAGTGAGGATAGTGTTGCAGACTTGGAGAAACAGTTACCTCAGAAGGAACCGGATCAGATTGAAGAGATTTTGGACGGTAGGATTGGATGTAGTACCCGGAGTAGTCAGTATAAGGAATATCTTGTGAAGTGGAAGGACATACCAGTTGAAGATTCATCTTGGATTTCTCAGGTATAGGTAGACTGCCTTGGTTTCCCTCTGACCCTGACAAACTGAGAGGCTCACTTTTTTAATAACTCCGAATGTCTGATATGGGAGCATCCCCAATTCATAGCAATATTGCATCAACCAAAAATATTTTCCTTTTTTCTTTGGTTTTTGTTTGTAGTTTCACTTTTCCTTTCTGTGTGTCCGAGTTTTGGCTCACCGAATCCTGTGGAGTTGGATTCTACTTGAAGACTTGATCATCTTTCTTGCTTCTAAATCGCGTCGCATTTGGATAATTTTTTGGCAAGATATTTCTATTGGTTTCCATGACAGTTTCTTATTACTGGTTGATAGTCCTTTGTTACCGGTTGCTTGGACCTATTTTGGTGATCTACTGGAACCCATTCTAAAGCTTGCAGAGCCTTGGGCATTGATTATGATGTTTCTTGATGTGTGGCCAACCTTTTCCCATGATCTACGTTTCATCCTTTGTATTTTCCAGAGGAATCTCTTGGCGGAGGTCGACCTTGTTTATTTTGCATGTTAGGTCTTCTTTGGGTTTTTATCCCTTTTCGGCCAACTGGATCCTTTGGATCGATATATATAATTTTAATTACACATTAGAATGGAATCAATCAGAGAATCAAGTAGCTAGATTGTGCGTAGAATATAGATCCCATGATTCAAGGTCCTGGTTGTGACCTATATTGTATATTCTACTAGGCCTTTGAGCTAGTATGTTGTAACCTGGTTGTTACCAGTTGGATGTAATCAGTTTCATGAAATAAAACAATTTGTTTTGCATTGTATCCATCATATCTTTGTGTTTCCATTGTGTTTACTCTTGCTGACCGGTCTGGATTAATCTCTTTGAGGTCCCTCCTCACTGGTGACTGCTTCAAAAAACAAACCCTGGGTGCTCCTTCAGAATGGTTTGTGGGATTTGGTTACTTCTACTATCACAAATGTTAAATATATAGGGCTTTCAGAGAGGGATTTGGAAAAGTATAATAAAGATATAATAAGAACAAAACCCAAGATTTATTAAGGATACCACAATTCAAATACTATTATGCTTTTGTATCTCTTTAAATCCATAGAAACCCCTTCAAAAACATGTGCATGGGACCTTGGTTCTTCATGGAAAATTGATAGAAGAAAATAGGAACAAGGCAAACTTGAGTTATTGGTTAGCATGACTTTCAAATAGGATTTGCATGGATGTCTAAAAGCTCAAAGTAAGTCTTCTCTTGTGCATTCAATTATCATGCTGCATATTACACATTCAAAACCTTGAAAGCAACCTATCTACCTTTTGAACACTGAGAATAGTTGAACAAATCCCCCTTATTCTTTGCACAATTGAAGATATGTACAAGATCTATGCCTTAATATGCTCCTCAATCTTCAGTTGGACACTTAATGAATCTCAACTATAATGGATACTCTGCAAAAAAAGAGCTTACAAAGGATAGGGCTCCCTAACTTAAACTAAAGGCTTTTGATGTTATAATCCTAGTGTGGCTTGTTCATACGTGGAAAGAGGCTTCAAGACATGGTGTTCTATGGGTCAAAGACCACTTTGGACTCTTCATCACTTTGGTGCTCTTATTTCTTTAAATTAAATTTTCCCTCTGATACATTGCATGGTCCTTTTGTTTAAAACCATCTAGGGGACCTCATGGAAATATTTTAGAAATTTTGATTCAGGCCCCAAAAAATTACCTTGTTTTTAATACTTTGACAAAATGAATCTAAGGTATTGGGGAATAATTTTATTATTTCTAAACCCACACAACCTAGTTCATGGGGACTTAAGACTCATTACAGGGCTATTTTTGGCCTGAATCGGAAAAATAGATAACAAGTCCTTAAAACAGTTAGAAATTCATCAATAACCAAAATAAACAATCCTAATTTAAAAACACTATTACATGAACTTGTAAGGAAGTTAAGTAGCAGAACAACTTCCTACACTAACCTTCAAAGGAGGGTAATGCAAAAAATTTACAGATTGTCACAACAGTTACAGAAAACAAAAATAGATATAATAACATTCAAACCATAACACAGTGATTTAAGTGGGGAAAACCCTTTTGGGAGAAAAACCCCACACTCCAAAAGTTGCCCAATATATTATTCAATAATCAAAAATAGATTACAATATACTTGTAGAGTAAGCTCTTTGCAGTAGTAACACTAATCAGAGATTCAGAGGTAACTCAATAGCCATAACTCTTACACACAACCTCTATCTAATGCACCTCATATAAAGGAGATACAATACAAGAAACCGTTAAACGGTATTACAAAACCATGGGCTAAAACCACACAATAAGGTGTAGTCGACTTTATCTCCTTTCTATATCCCCTATGACGTGTTAAAACATACACCAATATGTGTCCCTCCCTTTTCCAACTCATTTATGTATTCAAAGTTTTTTACATTTCCTATTTCAGGAGTACAAACTTCTGGAGGCCATAACTTGTGAATCATGTGTCTAATTGATGAATCGTTTGAAGTATCGAAAAGCTCGCGAAGTGCTCTATTGCCTTGTAAACCACTACATTGTTTACACCCACATTTTAGGGCATTTTAGGGCCTATAAAGTCCTCAAAATCAAATTTAATATCTTCAAAACTAGCTATGATCTTGTGACATAAATTTATCAGAATGCTTATGTAGCCAACCAAAAGCTTTGGGGAGATTTTCACACCATTTCGTGCCCAAACGAAAACTTACTATAAATAGTAACCTTATGTAAATGCAAGGTTGAGACACCATTTTCCCAACATAACTAAGTGACTAGTGTTAGCCACATTTGAGGAACTAAATAGCTACACAAAACCTAGGAATATAACATCCAAGGTGTACTAGAGATCGTACCCATGCACACCACATGAATGAGTCCCCAAAGACTTTGACACCTTGTAAAAACAAACACCAACTCACTTATAATGCAACCACACCCAAACTTGTCGACACTTACAACCTGAATGCAACACAATCACATTACTATGAAAGGAGGCATATGTAGAGATTTCTACAACATCCACATGAAGTTTCCTTTAATACAAGGACTAGACTCAATTCAAGCACCACATTCACAGGGTAATTATAGTCATAGTGCCATGATGCACATTATTACCTTCAATGAACATTCACCAAACAAGGCCAAGTTAAGACATATTCAAGATCAAAGCTAAGAATATGTTAGATGTTGTTGAAGAGTTTGTTGGAATGATGTGTTGTCATTGATGTCAACATATTCTTCTGTGTATTCCAGTTTTACAATTAGATTGGATGAGTTGGTTTGGTCAGTGTGTTGCAGATGATCTATTGCAGTTTAATGGGTTTTGAGATATGCATGTTTAATTGATTTAGCAGAAGTTTCAGAGGTTTGCATGATGTTTTGATTGAGTTAAGTGATTTGGTATTGAGGATGTTATTTAGTTGTTTGTGTTATTTGGTATTTTGGTTTGTGCTTTGCATTTCTTTCGAATTGCATTATCTTGGTTTACGGATTTGGCAAACTGTTTGGGATGTTCATATGTGTCTTTAATTCAAATGGTTAGTGATTTGGAATTCCACAAGTGAATCTTTCAGGTTGACAATTAGTTGAGTTGATGTTCTTGAGGATCGGTATGATGATGATGACAACTCTAGTAAGTGTTGATGTTGTGGTTGTTTTTGGTGCGATTTGCATTGCTTGTGGATGTTTCTAGATGAGATCCTATCCATGTTGATGGTCCGCATTGATCGTTGTGTGCATTATTGATCATTTTATTGATCCAATGGTGTTCTCCTTGTTATGTGACATTCTTGGTGAATGTAGGGTGTTGTGGATGTTTGAGGTGTAATAGTTAGAAGTGTTTCGTGGTTGTGGTATTGATTTGGGTCCAGACTATGTCTTAGTCGACATTGTTTTGGTATGTGTCTATTGTTATAAAGTGTGAGGTTATTGTTTTATAGTTTGTGTTAAGGATTTAGCCGACCTTGAAATATAGGTTGATGATTTATATAAATATATGTAATATTCATTTGTGAGATGTATCTATGTGTGCGAACATTGAATTGATCTTTTAGTTGCAGAGGAGAAGTATGAAAGAGTGTGAAGAAGTGGAAAGTGCAGAGTTTGAGTATATGTGCTTAACCGGAACTGTAATTAGGCATTGGGAGATACTATTTTCATAGTTCTTGTAATCCGGATTGTTGTCTGATTCTTTGTAAGACGATGAGTCTTCCTTAGGTTTGTAGCCCTTCTTGTGTTTGAGCAGTGAGCTCTAGGCAGTGTGCTTGAATGTATGTACCTTCCCCATTGTAATATTTACACTTACTCCTAACAGGGTATTATCTCATTGTGGTTAGGTTCCCACCGTGGTTTTTCCCTTAATTGGGTTTTCCATGTCAACAATATTAGAGTTATGTGTTTTATTGATGTGGTGTTGATTTATGATTTTATTGTTTATTATCAAATCTGAATTTAAGTTTGAATTGTGTAGAGTTTGTGAGAAAACTGATTCACCCGCCTGCGTAAAGAGTATGCAAGATGCATTGACCGAAGGAGGAAACTTATACAAATCATGTTTATCACAGTCCAAGTTCATTGTGAACATTAAGAAGAGGTCTAAGGTACACGAGGATGAGCTAGAACACATATCTCATTCGGTTGATCCTCTATCAGTATCATTGAGTAGTCATGAAAATCAGGTAATATCATTACTTGAGAAAATCATAATTCTGAGTCGTGACTGAGAAAGAATAATTGGCAAAGTTGGATAACTTAGGAGTCTCATTGCTCCTAAGCTAGACATTATGCTCAGTACTCTCAAGGATTCTCAAGATGCTCTGGCAAACACTGATCCGACAAACCTAAAGACAATAGAAGCCCAAGCTTATCTTTTCAGCGGTCTGATAACAGTTTTGGAGAGCTTGAAGAAGGGTTGGGACAGTCACTTGGACACATTAAATAATTCCTATGCAGACATCTTCAAATTTTTGTGAGCAAGGACTATGTGTATATATGTAAATAGCATTTTTAGCTTGAATTTTTGGTTTCCGCAACCCTACGTTTTCCATTGATGTCAAAGGGGGAGAGTAGAGGAGTAAAAAATGTTGATCTTAGGGGGAGTAGTCAGTATGTGATTCAGATGTTCAGAATGGTTAGAGTGTGTGTCAAAGGGGGAGTTGTTTAGATTTGTGTGTTTATCTAAGGGGGAGAGATTATCTAGTAAGTATGAGAGAATCAAGATTTGTGTTATATGTGACTTTTGCATTGATGTCAAAGGGGTAGAAAAGCATGTGAAAAACCCTATGGGGGAGAGAGCTATGATGAGTTGTGTGCATAATCTTAGGGGGAATTTGTTGGTTGTTGATTTCTTTCTTTATATTAATTGCTTTCCACATTCATATGTTTCCATCAATGCCAAAGGGGAGGATTGTTGGATATTGTTGAAGATTTTTCTTGAATGATGTGTTGTAATTCATGTTAACATATTCTTCTATGTATTCCAGTGTTGTAGTGAGATTGGATGAGTTGGTTTGGCCAATGTGTTACAAATGAGTTGTTGTAGTTTAATGGGTTTTGAGATATGCATGTTTAGTTGATTCAACATAATTTTTTAGAGGTTTGCATGATGTTTTGATCGAGTTATGTGATCTGGTATTGAGGATGTTATTTAGTTATTCGTGTTATTCAGTATGTTGGTTTGTGCTTCGCATTTCTTTGGAATCACATTATCTTGGTTTTCATATTTGGCATAGTGTTTGGGAGGTTCATATGTGTCCTCAATTTAGATGGTTTGTCATTTGAAAGTCCACAAGTGAATCTTTCGGGTTGACAGTTAGTTGAGTTGATAATGATTCTAGTAAGTGTTGATGTTGTGGTTGTTTCTGGTGCGATTCATGTTGCTTGTGGATGTTTCTAAATCCAGTCTTGTCTGTGTTGATGGTCTGCATTGATCATTGTGCACGTTACTGATCATTTTCTTTATCCAGTGGTACTCTTTGTGTTATGTGACTTTCTTGGTGATTGTAGTGTGTTGCGGATGTTTGATGCATAATTGTTGAAAGTGTTTCGTGGTTGTGGTATTGATTTGGGTCCAGACTATGTCTTAACCGACATTGTTTTGGTTTGCATCTATTGTTATAACGTACGAGATTATTGTTTTATAATTTGTGTTGAGGGTTTAGCTGACCTTGAAATATAGGTTGATGATTTGTATAAATATATGTAATGTTAAGTTGTGATATGCATCTATGTGTGCGAACATTGAATTGATCTTTCAATTATAAAGGAGAAGTGTGAAAAAGTGTGAAGAAGTGAAAAGAGCGGAGATTGAGTATATGTGCTTAACCAAAACTATAATTAGGCATTGGGAGATGCTACTTTCATAGTTCATGTAATCCAGATTGTTGTCAGATTCTTTGTAAGACTGTGACTCTTCCTCGGGGTTGTAGCTCTTCTTGTATTTGAGCAGTGAGCTCTAGGTAGTATGTCTGAATGCATGTGCATTCCCCATTGTAATATTTACACTTACTCCTAACAAGGTATTATCTCATTGTGGGTAGGTTCTCACCATGGTTTTTCTCTTAATCGAGTTTTCCATGTCAAAAATCTTGGTTTTATGTGTTATTGATGTGGTGTTGATTTATGATTTTACTATTTATTATCATATCTGAATTTAAGTTTGAATTGTGTAGAGTTTGTGAGAAAACTGATTCACCCCCCCCCTCTCAGTTTGTTACATTGTTTCCAACATAATACCATTCACATTCACTTATGCAAGGAATAATTATCACTCAATCATGTAGAGATTTATCATAACAAGGGACATGCATTTACTCACATTATGCATCATGTAGACACCTAAAATTGTCCAGTCTAATTAAATAAATATTTTATTTATTTAATTACCTAAGCCTAATTCTTCTATTAATTAAATAAATCTTTATTTATTTAATTAATTCATTTATCCTCTTCTAGCCTTCTTTCTCATTTAAATAAATACATTTATTTATTTAAATTATTCTTTTCCTAAATTAAATAAATATTTTATTTATTTAATTATCCTACTTCTTCTATTTATTAAGTAAATCTTTATTTATTTAATTAATTCATTAGCTTTTTCTACACATGACACATGTCATTCATCTCTTAATTCATACACTACCTACCCCTTTCATTATTTTGGTATTTCTTTTACCTACCCTCTAATCCTAGCCGACCTCTCTTTTTACAACTCTCAATCTTAACCCTCCATTTCATATTGTGTCTTCTATTTAAGGAGATGACTTCTTCATTATCAAACCCTAATCATTCATTCCTAATCAATCATCCTAATCACTCATGCTAATGACCTAACCACTTGATCAATTGACTACACTACAATCCTACTTGCAACCACATTCTGTTCTTTGTTGAGCTCTTGTACATATTAAAATCTGAGAGCAAATATATCAAGCAAGATCAATGGAGATAGGAAGAATGGAGATCAAAACCCTAGTGGACATGTGATGGTATAATCTTTGTGATTTTGAGTTATTTGCATTGTCTTAGGTAATCTTCATATGTTATGGTGGATCTTTGTTCATTGTTAGGCTAGGGTTTCGTAGTTAGATTCATTTAGCCTTTCAATATTGTTATTATTGTTATCCATTTTCACCATACATATTTTGGCACGCCCGGTGGGACATGGATTTTTCTTAGATCTATGTTTTTTTTGCAGATTTTCTAACCCTATATTGCTATTTTGTAAAACAATTTGGAGAATAACCTTGTGCAGCTAGGGTTTTGGACACAAAATCAAGATCTTGGAGAGATTCGATCATATCTCACAAACGGCTAGGAAATTTTGTACCAAATTTTTTTTGCAAGTTGAAGAAAGCATCAGGAGCTCTCAAGCCAAAATTCAGAATTTTTGCAGCACATTTTCATTTTCTATGAATTTTTTATGATTTTTCATAAAAATTTAATTTTGAGAGCAAATGAGAGAATTTTTCAGATTTTCTTATATTTTTGGAAATCTCTCATAATTATACATAGGATCTGTTCTTTGTGATTTTAATTTTGATGCATAATATTTCCCTAAAAATTGGATCTTTAAAAATTAGGGTTTTTCCTTATTTTGATCAGATCTCACAAACCGCTTTGAATTTTGACATAAAATTTTTTGTGCAGGTCAGAAAACATATCAAAAAGATTTAGTAAAAATTTCAGATTTTTTGAATCTATTTTGCATTTTGTATGAATTGTTTATGATTTTTCATAAAAAATTAATTTTGAGAGCAAATTAGCGAATTTTTTGGATTTTCTTACATTTTTGGAAATATCTTCAAATTATACATAGGATCTGTTCTTTTTTATTTTAAATTTGATGCAAAATCATTCCTCAAAAATCAGATCTTTGAAAATTAGGGTTTTGCATTATTTTACTCATATCTCACAAAATGCTTGGATTTGTTGCAGAAAATTTTTTGTGCAAGTTTTGAAGACCATAAGGACTCTCCAGTAAAAATTTCAGATTTTTTGGATCGATTTTTCATTTTATATGAATTTTTTATGATTTTTCATAAAAAATTAATTTTTGGAGCAAATTAGCAAATTTTTTGGATTTTCTTACATTTCTGGAAATCTCTTGAAATTTTACAGGTGGTCTTTTTTTTATGATGAATAAAATCTTTGAATTGGTCAACAAAATGCATTGTTGAAGGCCCCTATTTCACAAAGTCTTTTGGATCTAAAATTTACCTAACTTGTGTGCTTGCAGGAAGGGGTGATTATTTCAAACAACCCAAACTACTAACAATTTTGTTGCAGGGCCTTATCTAGGGTTTTGTAGTTTTGTTGTGTGCCTTGTTTTCATAGATTAGCAAACACTTCCATTGGTGCACTAAAATTGAATCATTGTCTTTTGTGTCTTGAGCAATAGGCTCTTTTTGTTTGATCTTTAGAGGGCCTGTCTTCCCGTGTGGTCATTAGGACTACTAGTGAGAAGAGAATGACCCAAGTGGTAGCGAAGAAAACCCACCTCTTCCGAACCACTATAATCAAATGTATTCATGGTGAAAACTATGAATAACGTGTGCTGATTAGTTCATACCGACACTATGTCTCCCCATAAACCCATTTGATCAAATTTATTTGATCATTTGTAGGGCGTAACCCCTACCGGTTGGGAGCCTTCTGTATTTACAGAGCTGAAAGTGCCGCATGTATGGCCACACGAGCGGATGCCCTTACTAGCACCTTTTTGTTTTAGAAGCCCAAATCCTTCTAGTTGTTGAGGTA
The DNA here is from genome assembly GCF_030272615.1 of Cryptomeria japonica. Classification (NCBI taxonomy): domain Eukaryota; kingdom Viridiplantae; phylum Streptophyta; class Pinopsida; order Cupressales; family Cupressaceae; genus Cryptomeria; species Cryptomeria japonica. The sequence goes on from NC_081410.1 coordinate 17,991,327, forward strand.
GGAGGTCGGACCTCTGGTAGCGGCCCACACACATACGGTTCTTAGTAGAGATACAAAGTTCACCATGGGGAGTTTTCATGGGGACTGATGCTTGGCTGACCCGAGAAGTGAGTGCCGAGGGTGGAGCCAGTGAGGTCAAGCATCTAAGTATCCGCTCTGAATAGCGTAGGCTCGGGGGTAAAACCCTATGTGGGATCAACAACTATTGTCTTGGCCAGCCCTAAGATTTGTGCTTGTCTTATGCTAAACACTCAAACATTCAAGACCAAACAACAAAACATTGTGTCTTTTGTGTCTTCAAGTGTATGCAAAACAATTTTACATCAAACAACACACTTTCTTGGAGTCATTTTGGAGTCTAAACAGTTTGCAAACATTGGATCATCAACATTGTGTCCTCTTGTCACGAAAAACAGTCAAACAGTCGGATTTGGTCACAACAAAACAACTTCACACATTGGAAAAATTGCACTAAGGTTACAGAAACACGTCTGTGTCTGTTTTAACCGCGTCTGCGTCATATAAGCACGTCTGTGAAGGGCAGAATAGCGTCTGTGTTTTTAACAGCGTCTGTGTCAAACAGAAAGGCGTCTGTGTCTGGTAACCGCGTCTGTGAAGTATACAGAGGCGTTTGTGTCAGGAATTGAAAACTTTAGCAGTCCAGCAAACAAAAGAAAATCAGTTTCGGCATACTTGAGCTTCCTAGGTTGTCTCTTCAGGTTTCATCTAGCATTCAGCCTGTTCTAAGGTCTCATACAGTCCATCATTGCTTCACATCTCATTTTACATTCATACTTGTCTAAACTTGAGTCAAAAAGGTCACTTGCTTGTCCTCACTATACTCTTTCAACACACTACATACTACTACACTTTGCTAAGTGGTCCCTCATCAAGGTTTCTTACCTTTAGGTCTCATTTGGTTTTACTTAGAGTCAAGGTCAGCTTACCTCATCAAGAGAAACTATCCTCTCTTTGGAAGTCACACCTACTCTACTACTTACATACTTGGTCTTACACTTTGGACATTGCAAGTAAACTTCAGATTCATTTACACTCCATACAACTCTTGGTCTTCCATACTCTCTTCATTTTCATCTAGTATTACACATCTTGGTCAAACACCTAGTTCATGGTTGAAATCCATCTTCAAAAATCTAGGAGAAAAGCTAAAGAAGCTCAAGAGTCCGCAAACATGAGTTCTTATGAGTATGACAATGATCTATTCTACAATCCTGAGCACACTACATTACCAGACATGAATGTTTATAGACATAATCCAAATGTGGAAAGCACAAACACTATAAACAACAATGTTACACACAATGACAATGTGGATAACTCTTCAATACTATCAGTAGACATAGAAGAATCCATAATGAATCCTCATTTCAATAGATTGGTTGAAGAGATAATGAGGAGAGATCGTCAATACTTTTTACACATGATGGCACAAAGTGGAGCTAAAATACCGCATGATTTTGACTTATCTCAACTTATAGAAAGTCGACCCTCACAACAAATTCAACCCAACATGGATCAAAGGAGACCAAATAGTGGAGGAAATAGGGGACCGAATGTGATGCCTGAGTCACCATCAGTTTTGCTTCAAAAGCCAGCAATCCCACATTCACAAGCTCAAACATATGATACTTACACTCAAAGACCATCATGGAGGCCTTATGCTCAAACACATGCTCAAGGTATGGATCAATCAAAACAAGTGGATACTCAAGGACATCCTCAAAATTTTGACACAAGGAGACCTCATGTCAAAATTGGGGGCAACACAATGGAAAATGAAAGGCCTATTGAATATGGTATATATGCACAAAATAGATATGGGGTCCCTCAACATGAAGTTATGCCAAGTGCTCCATACATGTCGCAACAATATAGACCTCCATATGGACATGTCTATGATCAGTATCATCCATACATACAACAAGCTCCTCCTCAAATGGGCATTTCAAACATGGGGTATGCTACAAGAAATCAATCTCCTCCCAAGAATAATTTGGAGCAACAAATTAGGGATCTACAAATGAAAATGGAGGACATGAGTACATCAAAACCTACATACACTATGAGAGATATATGTCCTTATCCCTTTGATAAGAGTATTCCAATGCCTCCGTTTCCTGCACACTTTGTGACACCAAAATTTGACAAATATAGAGGGAGAGGAGACCCCAAGGCACATATACGACAATTTTTCACGGCCTGCATTGAGGTAGCGGCAGAAGAAACATACTTGATGAGATTATTCCCACAAAGCTTAGGTGATCAAGCTATGGAATGGTTCTCTCAACTCCCACCTGGTATTAAGTCATGGGGTGACTTAGCAGAGGCATTTATTCAACATTTCTCCTACAACATAGAGACAGACATATCAGTCACTACTTTGTGCAACACTAAGCAAAAAGAAGGAGAATCTTTTGCATCATTTTTACAAAGATGGAGAAATCTAGCCAGCAGATGCTCTTGTGAAATTCCACAAAAACAAATGGTAGAGATGTTCACACAAAATGTTAACAAAGACATTGGCTATGACTTAAGGAAAGCTTGTTTGTCCACCTTCAAGGATGTTATTGAAAAGGGCTTAGCAACAGAAAAGGTCTTAATTGAACAAGGAGTCATTAAGATATTCAAGGAAAACAAAGATGACTTTAAAGGAAAAGACAAGCCAAGATTTTGGAATAAAAACAAGAACACAGTCAATGATGGTGTTGTTGATGCCAACACAGTGCGACCCAAATTCATCTTTTCGGGATCAAGTTCTACAAACAATCAAGTGAATACTCAAACAACTTCTAGATCACGAAGGAAGTACACTCCATTGGGAGAACCACTTGAATCAATCTTCAAAAAGCTTGTGGCAAACAAAGTGATCACAGTTCCAGATTTTCCTCCATATGAACCAAAGGTCAAACCAAATTGGTGGAATGATGATGAGTATTGTGAGTTTCATAAGAGCAAGGGTCATAAGACAAGTAATTGCCATCGATTGAAAAACATTGTGCAAGATCTCATTGATAAAGGAGATATTGAGATTGAGGGACATTCATCTAACCAAGAACATGAGATGTTTAAGGAACCATTCCCAAAACATGACAAAGGAAAAGGCAAAGTCACAGATGATCAAGCCAATTACACTAGAGCACCTTAAAATTATGATTCTACTATCAATCACATCTCGATGGCCAATCATATCTCTACTGTTACTATCAAGAACAAAAATCCTGAGAATCCTTCTCAGAGACCCAAGATTGTCCTAAAGGGTGTTGGCTCTTCGTCTGAATCTACCTCTGAATGTCATGTTACAACTCGTCGAGGTAAAATCACATTGCCAGGTGCCTCCACTAAGAATACCAATCCTTCATCAATCAAACCTGAGTATGACCTTGTAGAACAATTAGGGAAGACACCTGCACTCATCTCTATTCTTGAGCTCTTACGTATATCCCCTGCACATAAAGCCATCCTTGACAAAATCTTGAGAGACACTGTTGTCCCTACTGATCTGAACGTGGACCAATTTCAAGCCATGGTGGGATACCTATCTATTCCACACTCCCTTACATTCACAGAAGCTGATGATGCCTCCATAAGTCAGCCACATAATGCACCTTTACACATTGAAGCCTTCATACATAAACATCGAATAAAGCGAGTCCTGATAGATGGAGGAGCAGGTCTAAATATTTGTACATTGAGCACCATCAGACAATTGGGATATTCTGACAAAGCTGTGAATTCTACAAACCAAATCACCATCAAGGCTTATGATGACGAAGAGCGTTCATCCAAGGGCACAGTTACCTTACCACTAAGAATCGGGCCAGTCACAAAGGATGTGGTTTGTCAAGTCCTAGATCTAGATCTCACATATAACATATTGCTAGGACGTCCTTGGATTCATGAAATGAGGCCAGTCCCATCAACATATCATCAATGCATTAAGTTTCCTCATAATGGAGTCGAGGTAACAGTCAATGGTGATCCAAATCCATTCATATATTGCAATAACTTGAGATCACATACTGAGACTATCATTCCCAGTAACCGTGAGGCTACTCCCTCTTCGGCGTACATTGACCCTGAGTCATTAAAACCCTCGACATCCAAACAAGGTGAACTTAGAGGTAAGTTTCAAGACAAAGGCATGGGAGAATACACTTTGAATCAGACAATGTTTTTACGACAAGTCATGAGCTCTCCAAAATAATATGGGAGGCCACATCCTAACAAGCAAATCTCCATCATGATACTCAAATGGGATCCTACCATCTTTCAAAGATGGGGCGAACTAGAAGAAGAAAATTTATATAAAATGCTCTATAGAGACATTGAAGAGGACACGCAAGATCAAATTATTATACCCTGTGAGAACTATGGCAAAGGCTTCAAAATTCTGCAAAGATTTGGGTATGATGGAAAAAGCCCTCTCGGGTTACGCAAAGAAGGTGTCATGGAGCCCTTACAACCTGAGCTAACTGCAAGAAGGGAACGCTCCAAGGGACTCGGTTTTCTGAATTCCAAGATTCACAATAAAAGAACAAAAGAGGCATGGCGAATCAAAGTGGCCGAAGTTCAACAAGAGGATTATTATTCCACAGATTCTAATAAGTGGGAATGGGGTTCAGACAAATCCTCCAGTGACTATGAGCTCACCGAGACATTCAGAGAACCAGATGAACCTACAGAGGAGGAGGAATTTTACAAAAAGTTCAGAGTTGGTCAAGAACCAACCCATAAGGATCCCGCACAGTCTTCGTTTCAAGGTCCTAGGTTGAAATCGCATAGGATGAGGACACCTGTCCCAGAAGGCGCTACTAGTGATGACAATTTGGATTCACTCACGATCGAAACTGATGAGGAGAGTGCCATCGATGACCTCGACGATTGCCTTGACATACCTGAATATAACCACATCTTCACTCTTTGTCCAGCAAACTCTGAAAACACTAATGACCTTCCCCTTGTTCACCCCCAACTCATTGACTGGGATCATGAAGGAGCAGCACAATTTGATACATTTCAAAATGACGAAGCTATTGTCGACTATCTTGGCATTCAAGATGATCTTCCCCCTGGAGACCACAAAGCAGGATACACCATAGAACTCAACAACATGGCATACTTTGGTGAGGGTGTCGAGCCTTCTAGTCGCAAAAATGTGAAAATAAGAACAAAACAAGGGTCTTATGGCGAAAACCACACTGTGGCGCTATCTGACTCCAAAAAAGTAAAAAGAAAGGACGTATCTGAGGGTGAAAACCTCTCTGAGGCACCCGAAGATGGAAGGCTCGACATTCTCCCAGCATCATATGAGGAAAAGTCATCCATGCTGATAGAGGAAACTATAAAGACAAACATTGGTACGGAAAAAGTTCCACACAACATATTCTTAGCTCAATCCTTGACAGAGTCTGAGAGGGAAAAATTCATAAGCTTCTTTAAGGAACGACAAATCAACTTTGCATGGTCATACGCTGATATGCCTGGATTGGATCCGGAATTGGTGATGCATCATTTGACAGTCAAACCGGGGGCAAAGCCAGTAAAATAGAAATTAAGGAAAATGCACCCGCAAGTGGCATTACTAGTCAAAGCAGAGCTGGAGAAATTATTGGATGTCGGATTCATACGCCCAATTGATTATCCCGAATGGATTTCCAATTTAGTACCTGTCAGCAGACCAGATCGCAGTATCCGAATATGTACAGATTTCAAAGATATCAGCAAAGCTTGTCCGAAAGATGACTTCCCATTACCAAACATTGACTTGATCGTTGATCTCACAGCAGGTCATGAAATGCTATCTTTAATGGACGGATTTTTTGGATATAATCAAATCAGGATTGCGCCTGAAGATCAACATAAAACATCATTCACTTGTCCATGGGGAACCTTCTGTTGGAATGTTATGCCTTTTGGGCTGAAAAATGCAGGCGCTACTTATCAAAGAGCGATGACCACTATTTTTCATGATCTCATGCACATAACAGTGGAAGATTATGTTGATGATCTCTTGGGAAAATCAATAGACAGAGATACACACTTGGACATACTTTCAGTTGTCTTTGATCGGCTGGAAAAATACAAAGTAAGATTAAATCCAAAGAAATGTGTCTTTGGAGTAACCTCAGGGAAGCTCCTAGGATTCATTGTGTCTAAAAGAGGAATCGAGGCCGATCCAGCAAAAGTCAAGGCTATCTTGGACATGCCGCCACCGAGGAACATCAGTCAACTTCGATCTTTACAAGGGAGACTCCAATCCATACGAAGATTCATAGCACAACTTGCAGATAAGTGTAACTCTTTCCAGCACCTGCTACGCAAAAACATCAAGTTCAAATGGGATGAGAACTGTCAACAGGCTTTTCAGGCGCTCAAAGATTATCTTTTGAACCCACTAGTTTTGATGCCACCAATTCCAGATCAACCTTTGTTACTCTACATATCAGCTACTCCAACGGCACTGGGGGCACTCTTAGCACAACAAATACCTGACGGCAAGGAAAAAGCAGTATACTATATCAGTCGCACACTGGTGGGATATGAGCTAAATTACACACCAATCAAGCGTGCTTGTCTCGCTGTGGTCTTTGCTTCACTAAAATTACGTCATTATATGCTCACTCACAAGACTAAGTTGATTGCCAGAATTGATCCACTAAAATATCTTCTCAACAAAGCTACACTTACTGGGCGGCTGGCCAAGTGGGTAATGATTCTGAGTGAATTTGACATCGAGTACGTAGACAGAAAAGTAATAAAAGGACAAGCAATTGCAGATCAATTGGCAGATGCTCCCATGATAGATGATGTTCCTCTACAGTCAGAATTTCCAGATGAAGCAATTTTAACAATATCACATGTGAAGCCATGGCAACTATACTTTGATGGCTCATACACACAGCATGGAGCAGGAGCGGGTATACTCTTTATAACTCCTCAAGGTGATTCTATACCAAAATCATACTGCTTATCATTTCCTTGCACCAACAATATAGCGGAATATGAGGCATTAACAACTGGATTAAGAATTGCAGTTCAGTGGAAGATCCAGGAACTTCGTGTTTTTGGGGATTCTCAACTTGTCATCCGTCAAGCAACTGATGATTACCAAACAAAAGATGAAAAGCTAATGCCTTACAAACAACTGGTAGATGATTTGAAACAACACTTCACAAAGATAGATTTTGAGCAAATACCAAGAGAACAGAATCGTGCCGTAGATGCCATGGCTACAATTGCTTCATTGATTGATCTACCACAAAATGAGACCTGCTATGAGTTCCTGGTAGATAATCTGCTGATTCCTTCATATGAGATCACTCCTACAGAAATGATATGTGTTGTTGGTCCTGAATCCCAGTTATATGGTTCCATATTCACATACCTTCGTGACAATATCTTACCTCCCGATCTATCGAACAATCAACGCCGCACTTTCATTCGCCAATCCTCTCGATACGTCATTCTAGCTGATATCCTATACCGACGAGGTCTAGATGGCACCCTTCTTAGATGTTTGGAGAGTGACGAAGCTCAGATTGTGTTACGAGAAGTGCATGAAGGGATATGTGGTCCGCATACTAGTGGTCCTACCTTGGCCAAGAAACTCATCAGGACTGGATATTACTGGCCTACTATGGAAAAAGACTCATATCAGTTTGTCAAGAAGTGTAAGCAGTGTCAAATTCATGGAGACCTCATACATGCACCAGCACAAGAACTACAACCACTTGCATCTCCTTGGCCCTTTTGTCAGTGGGGACTCGATCTCATAGGCAAGATTCACCCTCCTTCTTCCAACGGTCATAAATTCATTATCACAGCCATAGAGTATTTCACAAAGTGGATTGAAGCCGTGCCTCTCACACAAGTTACTGGGAAACAAATCGCTACCTTCATTTTGAACTACATCATTTGCCGATATGGTATTCCTAAGTCCATTATTACTGATAACGGGCGTCCCTTCAAAAATCAGGATGTTCGTGAACTTTGTGACCGCTTCCATATTTCCCATCATTTCTCCACACCATATTACCCCCAAGGTAATGGCCAAGCTGAGGCGTCTAACAAAACAATTCTCAAAATCCTTAAAAAGACAGTCGACGACGCTGGCCGTAACTGGCATATCCAACTCAATCCTGCACTTTGGGCCTACCGCACAAGTGTCCGCACACCTACAGGAGCTACACCTTACTCACTTGTCTACGGCGCTGAAGCCATCTTGCCTATTGAGGTCGAGTTACCCTCTTTACGGGTCTCTTTGAGAAACATAATCAACGATGAAGATTACAGGGTCTCTCGCTTACAAGAACTAGAACTGTTGGAGGAACGAAGACACGCTGCTTTTAATCATCTCAAGGCTTACCAACAAAGAATGAGTCGCAGCTACAATCACAAAGTCAAGCCTCGCACATTTGAAGTAGGTGACTTAGTCCTCAGAGAGAACCCCAAGAATCAGCAAGACAGAGATAAGAAGGGCAAGTTCAAACCAAACTGGCTTGGTCCTTACATCATCACAGCGGTATATGGATCTGGGGCATATCAGCTCTCAACTACAGAAGGTGAACCTTTGGAGGATCCTATCAACAACATGCACCTTCGCAGGTTCTACACATAACTCTTCAGAATATCCTAATTCAAAACTACAAAAAAATCAAAAAATTTCAAAAATACAAAAAAATTATAAAACAAAAAAATCGTTACTTGGTGAAAACCTGGCAAACAGGCGCCTTGTGACACAAAAACATTGAAAAATCGAAAAAAGTAAAGAGAAATAATTTCGTCCAACGGTGAAAACCACTTCGGTGGCGCCCTGGGCAAGTACCATGGTGAAAACTGGGTCACCAGCGCCATGCGTAGAGACATTGCTCCTCCCTCCTTCAGGATTCTCTTTCATCCTTTCACTTCGCACACACTCACAACCTATTCATCCATAATAAACTTACCCATTCCCATCATGGCTTGTTATTGATCTACCTAAGATTGGTTAGCCATTCATAATAAACCTCCCTTTTCACATCCCTTTCCATCCATAATAAATCAGATCCTATCTATGGCTAAGGCAAATCCTACGTCTAGTGATGGGTGTGGAACTGAGAACATCACATGTTTCAAGGAGTACAGTTTCTTTCAGCTTCCTTCAGTCTATTCACGCGCAATCCGCAATAAAGCAACATTTGCATCGCAGATCCGCAATAAAGTTTCATCTTCTCCACAATAAAGTATTAGTTTCATGGATTCAGTCAGTTTCAGATGAGACACAGCAGCAACAATGGGCTTCAACAAAATCAAATCTTTCAACAGACTCAGACAACATTATGGTTCAGTGCTATCTATCCTTTTTGTGAAAGTAAACATTGTGACCATAATCAAATAAGACTTATACAAGTGACAAGAGACACTAAACTTGAGGACTACAGTGGATGTTGGTTTCGAGTCTTGGTTTTCTTTTGATTTTATCTTGTGGTGACATGTCTTTTAGCTTTTCCAGGATGTCTTTGACTAGAGATTCTATCTCCAGGATGTCTTTGACTAGAAAGGCGAGGATGGGGTATCGTCACCTATTTACATTTGCTGTCTGTGGATTGTCTCTTAGTAATGCTATGACTTGTCCAAGGATATGAGGACACTGTGAGTCTAGTATGAACTGGGGCATTCCTTGTTTGTGACTGTCTTATCTCCATGCAAACAGGTACAATGACTTTCTGGGTCAAACATATGCCTCGATTGTCATAACCTATTCTGCCATAATAAAGCTCAATGATGATAATGCACAAGAAGCTCTTTCACTTTCATATCTTCTATCTTTCATCCCCCTTTCTTGATTGACTTCCATCATCCTTCTCGAGTCCGTGTAGCCTACTATCACATGACTGAGTATAATGACATACCAAAAACATTTGCATTTCATATAGTTACACCTACATCACCACATATAAGCATTTCATACATACATATAGATATCACAACTGCATCACATCCTGCACACAACACCTGTTAGCACATCTCACATTTTCATTATGTAAATAATTATTTGCATTATCATATTCATCTGCATTACTTACATTCACATTTGCATCATGCATACACATATAAAACATAAACGAACAAAAAAAAAAAAAAAAATTGCATTGCATCATATACATATTTGCATCCATATCATAAGCATCACATAGGTACACATGCATATAGCTGCCGCAAAGATGCATCATCTCATATATATATAAAGTGTCATGATACAATGATGTCAAAATCATATGGCTACAATCACCCGTAGGTGTCTACATCATTATACAAAATGGTACAAAATTGATACAGAGGAACTCACTGATCACTCCTGCCAACACTATTGGTAGTGCTAATCTTATCCATGTCATGGTATCCCATGCCACATGTCCCACCCTCATCTCCAGTCTTGGATCCTAGAACACTCATCCCAGTGCATCCCTGTCTCCATCTCAATCATAGGGTACTAACTCCCCATCGATCGGTATCTGCAGAATCCTATATACATCCTCCAGGGTGACTGTCATCTCACCCATCGACAGATGAAACGTACAAGTCTCTGAGTGCCATCTCTTAGCTAGTGCAGTCAGCAATCCCATGTTTGCCCGAAACTCAGGCACATACAACACATGTCTCAAACCCATCTCCTCGATGGCAACTCTGTCCTCGAGCGACAACTCAGGTCGCAACCTCTGCGTCGACGGGAATCTCTCCCATGACTCTAGTATCAGCAAATACTCCTGCAGTCAAACAACTCAATCATGTCAGTTATAGTGGCATTCACTGTTTATCACAAAATGCTACTCGCTATCTAAATGCATATGGCTATTTACCCTAGTGACACTCACTGTTCATCACAAAGTGTTGCTATTTATCTTAGTGGTACTCCCTGTTCATCACAAAGTACTACGTGTGTGACACTCCCTGTTCATCACAACGTGTTACTCACATTCTCACTCCCTGTTCATCACAAAGTGCTGCTCATATTTTAGTACTCCCTGTTCATCACAAAGTACTCTATCTTGGTACTCACTGTTCATCACAAAGTGCCTTGATCTATCCTAGTCTTCCTAGAGGACCTACTTGAGTGTATCCTCTCAGCAACTTATCGAATCGACAGTATATGTTTATCACAGAACTGTCGATTTGACCTAGAAGATGCAAATTCATACTTTTCAAATGCAAACACGCTTTCCTGACATAAACGTGCATTTATTACATTACCTAGTATGCATTAATGACAACAATAAATGCATCAAAGTACGAGGAGGTTTTGTGGTACTCACCGGCTCTCCTGCCTCTGCTGGCCTCTGAAATCGACGAACACGGTCGAATCTATGAACCAAAGCCATCGTTGCTGACTGCTGCTGCTCTATTTTCGCTCTGCACTCTGCTCTCGTGAATGTGTAGATGACAATGAGGATGTATTTTCCCCCGTGGTCTATCTTATAGCCTACCCTAGCCCTCACCTGCATTTTCCCGAGTCAGTCTTCTTCATCCCGTGACTCTGTCACTTTATCCGGTCTGTCCATTCTAGCCTTTCTTTCTTATCGAGAGATTGTCTGCAATCTTTTCAGACATTTTCATCCAATCTCTCGAGGGGGCATATCATTCCCATTCTGGGGCAACTCTGTATCAGTTCATCTTATCTTCTTTGAAACAACGCGACAAGCCGCATTGTCTCAAAGAGGGGCAAAATGTAGACACCTAAAATTGTCCAGTCTAATTAAATAAATATTTTATTTATTTAATTACCTAAGCCTAATTCTTCTATTAATTAAATGAATCTTTATTTATTTAATTAATTCATTTATCCTCTTCTAGCCTTATTTCTCATTTAAATAAATACATTTATTTATTTAAATTATTCTTTTCCTAAATTAAATAAATATTTTATTTATTTAATTATCCTACTTCTTCTATTTATTAAATAAATCTTTATTTATTTAATTAATTCATTAGCTTTTTCTACACATGACACATGTCATTCATCTCTTAATTCATACACTACCTACCCCTTTCATTATTTTGGTATTTCTTTTACCTACCCTCTAATCCTAGCCGACCTCTCTTTTTACACCTCTCAATCTTAACCCTCCATTTCATATTGTGTCTTCTATTTAAGGAGATGCCTTCTTCATTATCAAACCCTAATCATTCATTCCTAATCAATCATCCTAATCACTCATGCTAATGACCTAACCACTTGATCAATTGACTACACTACAATCCTACTTGCAACCACATTCCGTTCTTTGTTGAGCTCTTGTGCATATTAAAATCTGAGAGCAAATATATCAAGCAAGATCAATGGAGATAGGAAGAATGGAGATCAAAACCCTAGTGGACATGTGATGGTATAATCTTTGTGATTTTGAGTTATTTGCATTGTCTTAGGTAATTTTCATATGTTATGGTGGATCTTTGTTCATTGTTAGGCTAGGGTTTCGTGGTTGGATTCATTTAGCCTTTCAATATTGTTATTATTGTTATCCATTTTCACCATAAACACATCACTACCAAATTATATAATAAAATGACTTACCAGTGATTAATAGGGAAAAACACAACTAAGGTTCTAGGTCATGTTGATGGCCTAAACGAAACACAATATAGGTTAAGTATTTTCACTTATCCTCTCTGCTGGCAGTACATATAAAAATTTCCATTCTATATGTCGCCTTATTGAGTCATGTCCCTAACTGGTCCTTTGGTCGCATTGTGTGCTTTGAATTCTCCGTGTAATCCAGTCTCCGTTGTTTTCTTTAAGTTTCACTATGTTGAAATTGAACCTTGAACTTGAACCTTTTTGGTTCAAGGTTCAAATTTCAATGGGCATCGTGTTAAAGTTTATTTTCCCGCTCAGCTTTATAAGTCTTCTTTAGTTTTTGTTGGTGTTTAGCATTGGTTGAACCTTTTGGTTCAAGGTTCAAAGTTCAATATTTGTCATGTTTGTGTTTTTGCGTTGCTGATTGTCCCTAACAGTTCAAAGTTCGATATTTGATTTCTTGGAAATCATGTGACTTTTCATGAGGTGGCGGCATGGATTTTGAGATACGGTTGATGGCGGAAAAAAAGGGAATATTCTTTTTTAATAATTTGAAAGTTGTCATTTATAGCAAGTATGGCATTGAAATCCATGTTTTCAGATATGAAGTGACTTGTTATTAAATGCATGCTCGATCGTGATCATTTCAGAGTGATGGCGCACGAGTGAAGAGTAATGATGATAATTTGTGGAAATCATGGGTAAGATTTTCTTGGCTATTTTAAATTGAGCAGTTGTCTTGTCGAGATTGTGATTTGTGAATAAGTTTTAAGAAGATTTTTTGGAGCGGGAGGAAAATAGACTGTGACAGGGGTTTTGCAGATGACAGAGGAAGGTATGTTGAACGACTTTCCTAATTGCTACAGTTTTTTAAAAGATCTGGGTATATTGTTTAGATGCTTGTTTCCATTTTACCTATTTTCTTCTTTGTCTGGGTTGATTGGGGAAAGATTACGAGTTAAGGATGAGGCCTACTTTGCCTAAATTAATGAACTCTTCTTCTCTTGTAAGTTATTTACCAAAGCTAGCTGATACAACTTTAGTTCAATTAGATTTAGATGTTTTCTTAGAAAGAGTAAGGAACCCAACTATTGATTCTATGATGAAGGACATTGTACAAAGTGGTTTATTGGAAGCGGTAGCATTTCTCACAGTTGCCCCTTGTTCTGAGTTGGTTTTAGAGTACATGAATCACTATGATAAAGCTAACAGATGCATTGGGAAAAATAGTGGTGAGGTTTTGTTGTATATTGATAGAAAGACAGTAATGGCTGCCATGGGTATCCCACATCAGGAACCCTATGAGGATTGGACTATTGGAAATTCTTATGGGGTTTATTCTGAGAAGAAGCAGTTTTAAAGAACCATTATTGCACGGAATTGGCTTTTGAGATTTCAAAAGGGCGGTTCAAGGTTGCCAAGGCCGTTAACTCGAGAGCATTTGATTCCTGGAATTAGGGATTTGGTAATAATGTTAAGCAGAATTAGGAGAAATTCACACTCCTTCTATTGGGAAGACTAGATGTATTTCTTCATTCAGGTCACTCACGACAAAAACCGGTTCATTGATTGGGGCACTGTTATTGGAGAGAGGTTGCATGAGGGTTTGAGCAATTACCTTGGGATGTCAAATTTCTACATGTCTTCATATCTGTTATATATGGTAGCTTGTGTGAGGGAGTGGCCTGGACTGTTGAATGCAAAATGGATTCAGGGTATTAAATTTATGAATATCACCCCCATTTGACCCAAAAAGGACATGTTGATAATTACCTTCATTGGAATGATATTTTCGCTGGGAGGTTGACTTTTGTGTTACAATATAATTTGCACAGAAGAATGTCAATAGAAGCGGTTGAACTAATTAACATCTATGGTAGCTTTTTTACTCAATTCAATCACTTCACTTACATAAGGGTTGGAGGTTTTAAAGGTGAACCCTTTAGGCTACCTAGATATGTTTCAAACTATTGTGTTTTGATTGAAGTTTTCAGGCAGTTAGCCTATGTTGTACAGGATTATGCTGAATATTCTAGCACGAGTGGAATTTTTCCTATTTATTTAGGCCATTACAGTTGCAGGCCAGTTTTGTTGGCATTTTTTATGTTTATGTTGTGATTGTCATTGATGGACACACACTTGTATTGAGATCCCCTTTATATGTATGAGCTGATGCTCAACCGGTATTTGTTCCAACCGGTATGTTGTACTCTAGTCTTTTGACTAGTGGTGATTTTGCAAAATGTGTTTCCCGGTCTGAAGCGGCATGTCGACCCCAAGCGGTTCGCAGATCACAAGCGGTACAAGGAAGCAAAGCGGCACAACACATTCTTACTGGTCTTCATTTTTGTCAAACCGGCAACTGGGCATTTTTGTCAAACCGGCAACCGGCATTTTGTATGAACCGGTAACACTCTGTGATGAGTTACCAACCAACATTTTGCGATCAGTTACCAATCCACCGATTGTTTGACGGTGTCGACCCATTGATGGTGATTCTTGTGTCGTGTTACTGAGTATGTCTAGATTCACTAAACCTAGGAAATTTTAATGTAATCCTATTGGACCGACATGAAATCAAATTCCTTTAAAAGGACATCATGTCTAGGGTTTTCAGGTGGTTGAAGGAGCTGCGAATAGGGTTTATGTTGAGCTAGGGTTTAAGGTGGAAGAGTAGAGCGATCTTATTAGAGAAGATTGAGTTGTAACTGAGAGTGAGACAGAGAAGACTGAAGTAATGCTGGAATGCATTAGCTGTGAGCAATACTGGATCTAACCAAGCAGTTTGTGCTAGTAGATAGATCAAACACTTGTTAATTACTCACATCTTTGACAAGTTTGTAGCCCTTAACCGAGTAGTCCTCAAAGCCTTTGTAAAATCCTCTAACAAGGTGGTTCACACATGTGAATCTAAAATCCTCTAACAAGGTAGTCTTTAATCGGACTTATCTCCTAACAGAGATTGAGATTCCTAACAGGATCTGTTCTGGTGAAGAACATTGTAAGACCTTAACCGGTCTAGTTTCTATTCTGCAGATAGTGACTTGTGAGTTCCATCTCACCGTGGTTTTTCCCAGTTGGGTTTCCACATCAAATATCTTGTGTTATGGTTGTATTGCTTTTGTGGGTGAATGGTTCATTTGCATTTTGGTTTGTATGTGTGATAACTGGTTTGATTGTCAGACTGCTTTACCGGTTTATCTCTAGACTGTGTAAGTGTTTTAGTGCAAGGTGTTTTGGCATACTAATTCACCCCCCCCCCTCTTAGTATTCATCAAGTTTCTGATGCATTGAATCTTGAGCTGAAATTTAAGAGGTTTCATTTGAGAACTTTTGTGAAGAGAGACAATTTTGACAACAAAGGTTTTATTGCCTAGTATGTGAAAAAGATAATGCCTGATCAACATGTGCCACAGTTGGAGGATTATTGGGAAGACTTCCCAGATGAGTTTGAAGTGAGAAAAAGGAGTTGGTCCAGGTTAACTCTGAAACAGATTCTTGACATGAAATTGCAAATGGATACCTCTAGTGTCACTATTGATAATGAAGATGTACTGGATCCAAAATTCATGAGATGGGTACACAATGAACCCCTTCCAGAGGTAGATTGAAGTAGAAAGATGGAGTATAGTTTACAAGCATGCACCTTCAGTATAATTCGCAGAACTAAGAATTGGCTAAGAAACTGTAGATTTATAATTTGTGTTGAGGGTTTAGCTGACCTTGAAATATAGGTTGATGATTTGTATAAATATATGTAATATTAAGTTGTGATATGCATCTGTGTGTGCGAACATTGAATTGATCTTTCAATTATAAAGGAGAAGTGTGAAAAAGTGTGAAGAAGTGGAAAGAGTGGAGTTTGAGTATATGTGCTTAACCAAAATTGTAATAAGGCATTGGGAGATGCTATTTTCATAGTTCATGTAATCCAGATTGTTGTCAGATTCTTTGTAAGACTGTGACTCTTCCTCAGGGTTGTAGCTCTTCCTGTATTTGAGCAGTGAGCTCTAGGTAGTGTATCTGAATGCATGTGCATTCCCCATTGTAATATTTACACTTACTCCTAACAGGGTATTATCTCATTGTGGGTAGGTTCCCACTGTGGTTTTTCTCTTAACCGGGTTTTCCATGTCAAAAATCTTGGTTTTATGTGTGTTATTGATGTGGTGTTGATTTATGCTTTTACTATTTATTATTAGATCTAAATTTAAGTTTGAATTGTGTAGAGTTTGTGAGAAAACTGATTCACCCCTCCCCCCTTCTCATTTTGTTGCATTGTTGCCAACATAATACCATTCACATTCACTTATGCAAGGAATAATTATCACTCAATCATGTAGAGATTTATCATAAAAGAGATATGCATTTACTCACATTATGCATCACTACCAAATTATATAATAAAATCACTTACCAGTGATTAATAAGGAAAAACACAACTAAGGTGTTAGGTCATGTTGATGGCCTAAATGAAACACAATATAGGTTAAGTGTTTTCACTTAACCTCTCTATTGTACATATAAAAATTTCCATTCTATATGTCGCCTTATTGAGTCATGTCCCTAACTGGTCCTTTGGTCACGTTGTGTGCTGTGAATTCCTCGTGTAATCCATTCTTCATTGTTTTCTTTAAGTTTCACTATGTTGAACTTGAACCTTGAACTTGAACCTTTTGGTTCAAGGTTCAAAGTTCAACGGGCATCATGTTAAATTTTATTTTCCCGCTCGTCTTTATAAGTCTTCTTTAGTTTTCGTCGGTGTTTAGCATTGGTTGAACCTTTTGGTTCAAGGTTCAAAGTTCAATATTTGTCATGTTTGTGTTTTTGCATTGCTGATTGTCCCTCGTGGTTCAAAGTTCGATATTTGATTTCTTGGAAATCATGTGACCTATCATGAGGTGGAGGCGCGGATTGTGAGATACGGTTGACGGCAGCAGAAAAGGGAATATTCTTTCTTAATAATTTGAAAGTTGTCATTTATAGAAAGTATGGCGTGGAAATCTGTGTTTGCAGATATGAAGTGACTTGTTATTAAATCAATGCTCGATCATGATCATTTTAGAGTGATGTCGCACGAGTGAAGAGTAATGATGATAATTTGTGGTAATCATGGGTAAGATTTTCTTGGCTATTTTAAATGGAGCAGTTGTCTTGTCGAGATTGTCATTTGTGAATAAGTTTTAAGAAGAGTTTTTGGAGCGGGAGGAAAATAAACTGCGACAGGGGTTTTGCAGATGACAGAGGAAGGTATGTTGAACGACTTTCCTAATTGCTACAGTTTTTTAAAATATCTAGATATATTGTTTAGCTGCTTGTTTCCATTTTACCTATTTTCTTCTTGTCTGGGTTGATTGGGGAAAGATTACGGGTTAAGCATGAGGCCTACTTTGCCTAAATTAATGAACTCTTCTTCCCTTGTAAGTTCTTTACCAGAGTTGGTTGATACAACTTTAGTTCAATTAGATTTAGATGTTTTCTTAGAAAGAGTAAGGATCCCAGCTATTGATTCTATGATTAAGGACATTGCACAAAGTGGTTTATTGGAAGCGATGACATTTCCCATGGCTGCGCCTTGTCCTGAGTTGGTTTCAGAGTGCACGAATCACTATGATAAAGCTAACAGATGTATTAGGAAAAATAGTGGTGAGGTTTTGTTGTCTATTGAGAGAGAGACAGTAATGGCTGCCATGGGCATCCCACATCGGGAACCCTATGAGGATTGGACTATTGGAAAGTCTTATGGGGTTTATTTTGAGAAGAAGCAATACTACAGAACCATTATTGCACGGAATTGGCTTTTGAGATTTCAAAAGGGCAGTTCAAGGTTGCCAAGGTTGTTAACCCGAGAGCATTTGATTCCTAGAATTAGGTATTTGGTAATAATGTTAAGCTGAATTAGGCGAAATTCACACTCCTTCTATTGGGAAGACTAGATGTATTTCTTCATTCATGTCACTCACGACAAAAACTGGTTCATTGACTGGGGCACTGTTATTGGAGAGAGGTTGCATGAGGGTTTGAGCAATTACCTTGGGATGTCAAATTTCTACATGTCTTCATATCTGTTATATATGGTAGCTTGTGTGAGGGAGTGGCCTGGACTGTTCCATGCAAAATGGGATCAGGGTATTAAAATTTATGAATATCACCCCCATTTGACCCAAAAAGGACATGTCGATAATTACCTTTGCTAGAATGATATTTTCGCTAGGAGGTTGACTTTTGAATTACAAGATAATTTGCACAGAAGAATGTCAATAGAATCGATTGAACTAATTAACATCTATGGTAGCATCTTTACTCAATTCAATCACTTCACTTACATAAAGGTTGGAGGTTTTAAAGGTGAACACTTTAGGCTACCTAGATATGTTTCAGACTACTGTGTTTTGATTGAAGTTTCCAAGCAGTTAGCCTATCTTGTAAAGGAATATGGTGAAGATTTTGGCACGAGTGGAATTTTTCCTATTGATTTAGGCCATTATAGTTGCAGGTCAGTTTCTGATGCATTGAATCTTGAGCTGAAATTTAAGAGGTTTCATTTGAGAACTTTTGTGAAGAGAGACAATTTTGACAACAAAGGTTTTATTGCCTAGTATGTGAAAAAGATAATGCCTGATCAACATGTGCCACAGTTGGAGGATTATTGGGAAGACTTCCCAGATGAGTTTGAAGTGAGAAAAAGGAGTTGGTCCAGGTTAACTCTGAAACAGATTCTTGACATGAAATTGCAAATGGATACCTCTGGTGTCACTATTGATAATGAAGATGTACCAGATCCATAATTCATGAGACTACACAATTAACCCCTTCCAGAGGTAGATTGGAGCAGAAAGATGGAGGGTATTGTACAAGCACGCACCTTTAGTATAATTCACAGAACTGAGAATTGGCTAAGAAACTACAGATTTTATCCGGGAAAGGCAACTAGTTCAAGAAATAAAGGTGGAAAAAGGAAGAATGTAAGCAAAACTATTGTTTTAACTGATATCCTTGTTTCTGTTGCAAGAAAGAAGCAAGCTAAGATTAAAGAAGAAAAACTTGACTCTGAAGCTGCACATTCCATTGGTGGCCGAGTGACCAGGTCAAGATACAAGAAGAATTTTCAGCCACCTGTTGTTAATCTCATTCTTGATTTGGATGCCAAGGAAGTACATGGAAATATAACAACCCTTGTTTCTGATGCTAACAAGGTCTTAGCTGATTCTGATGCCGCTGTCTAGGATTCACAGGTGCTTGTTGTTTTGTGTAATGTAGATAATGCTACATTGTCGCCTTCAGGAGGGCCTTCACCCACGCAATCCAAGGATCTAACTATGGCTCCTAAATGGTTAAGTGATTCAATTACAAAGAAAAGAAATGTGGTGCCTATTTCAGTGTCAATGGAAGATGTCGTGAGTAAATGTTTGGGAAGAGCCACAAAGCCTAAGCGGCTAAAAATGGAGACCATGATTGGTTTTGATGAAGGCACAAAATATTGGACCGCAGGCATTGCCAAACCTACATCTGATAAGGATGCTACCACCGCCTTAGAGGTTGATTATACTATTGAGTGAGTTGATTTGGGGGTAGGATCCAGGGCAGTCGATGTGAAACATTTAGAGACTTCAACCAAAAGGATTATCTCCCACACTTGGAAGGACGAAAAGAATAAAGCAGAGTTTAATGCAAATGGCTCAATACATTCATGCCTTGCAGAATAGTCTATTGCCATTGTCCCAAAGCTCTGTTCCCTTTAGTTCAAAATCCCCTAGTAATCAGAAGTTATTTGATGAGGTTCAATGAAACAAGATGATTGCAGATATTTTCTCTGAGTGGCTCACATTGATTGTGCATCAAGCAACTAATTATATATCCGATTTAATTCAATTTTTCAAAGATACTAATTATATATCCGACTTAATCTCGTGGAAAAAAGAAAAGACTAAATAAGCGGTGATTTCAAAGCAAATGCGCGATATTCAGTGGTATGGCTTGATGAATTTTCTTGCCGAAAGACAAGTGCCAGGGTTAAATGAAGATATAATGTTCATATGCAAAAAAAGCATAGAGTGGCATAACCAAATCATCGAGCAAGGTCATAGTGAATCTGCCAGTCTACGAGGTGAACTAACAACCCTGAGAACAACCATGCAAAAGGATTTGTGATGCGTAGATGTCTAGTTGCTTAAGGAGGATAGCCAAACTTTGGAAGATACAGCAGAAATGATCAATCAATTCAGCAGCCACATTAAGCAAATTAATGTGGAGAAATCCTTAGTTGTGGAAGATTTTACAAAGATTTCCAAAGTGGAGTCAATGCTCACAGTTTGCCTAGATCACTTGGATTCACACAGGGATAAAGTACAGATGGTGAAAAGGGAGAAAGAACTCTGGAAGCAAAGGGTAATACATATCAGTCTGCCACATGTAGTCGTAATTCGGGAGTTCTCGAAGGTTCATCGGGAGTGGAGTGCAGCGAAAGCGGTTATGGTGTCCGTCCAAATAACAACCCGGGCAATCTGACTGAAACAAAATCTAGTTGTCTCTTATTTTCAGTTGTTTCTTTTCATTTTGCCACGTGATTTCAAAGTCATTACAAAACTTATAAATAGTTTGCCAAACCAATAGTATTAACCAAAGGTAAAATTAACTCGAAAGAGTTAATAAGAAACTACCCTAACTGCATAACTAAAAATAAGAGACAACTAGACTCGCTAGCAAACAACTTCAATTTTCAACCTACCTTATCACCTCATAACAACCCAGGCAATCCTTTCTTTTAAGAGTTGTAGAACTTAAATTTTCAACCTACCTTCTCACCTCAAAGAAGGGCAAGAAGTAGACCTCCTTCCCCATTGCCATCATCACCTGTGTCCTCAATTTGTCAAGCTTTGACCCTGCATGGTGTTGCCTTGCCGAATATATTCAACCCGACCCCTCTCAATATCATACTCCCAATGACAGCGAATAATCCTTGGGGGGTTGTTGTGGGCCCGTTGAACTTAGGCTTGAATCTTAACCCCTTGCCAAAAGGTGCTAGGGATCATTTGCCAAAATTTAGTGGAGATGGAATGATAACCATTGATGAGCACCTGAATGCCTTCAGTGTAGCTTGTGAAGTAATATCGGTTCAACATGAGGACATTGTTGTCAAGTTGTTTGTCCAGACACTAACAGGGGTAGCAGCCGATTGGTTTTATCACTTACCAAATAGTGTGATAACAACCTGGCAAGATTTGAAGCAAGATTTAAAGTAGCTGAGGATGAACATTCCCTTTTAGCCCAATTATCCCAGTTAAAAAATGAAATTCCTAAATCTATGAGGGACTTTGTGGCAAGATTTGATAAGATCTTGCACAAGATTCCAGTGAATCAAAAGCCCTCAGATGACAATCTTAAGTGTTTCTTCATTAATTTTATGCCTTCTGAAATATATTTCCTGATTCATAGGCAAAGGGTTGCAGATTTAAATGTTGTTAAAACTCTTGCAGTTGAATTAGAAGATGATTTAATCACAGTGAGTAAATGGAAAAGAGAAGTACAGACACCTAGTGCTCAACCTTCAACTTCTTCTGATCCTGTCATCCAACGGTTAATGAATGATGTGATTGCCCTAAAGAGACAGGCTCCTAAAGCAAGTACTTCATATTCTCAATTGTACCAAGACATTCCTAGAAAATATCCTAATCAACAGGGAGGAAATGGAGGAAGACAATTACAATTACCTCCCATGCAACAAAGACTTGTTATTGAAGCACCACCTCCTAAGACAAATACATGTGTGTTTCATTTAACTGATGAAAATGACGGTTATTCATGTCCAGAGATGGTTCATTTTTCTCAAATGATCAGTAAAGGAGAAACAATCTTAGAAGATGATGAAGGAGGTTCCCAAAGTATGCCTCGTGGTTCTGAAATTCATTATATGGAATATGTCTCTGACTCGAAAAGGGGAGGAAACATGTTGGTCTCTTTGGAAGATTCCTCATACGCAATTCTTACTAGAACTCAACAAAATTTGAAGTCTCAAGATGTTGTAACACAGGTCCATAGCATTGTAAAAGGTAAGAAAATTTTGACTCATCATGGAGGTGTTTCAAAATTTGTTCAAGAAGTTGCTTCTTCAAGTTCTGATTCATTTAATAATTCTTTTGATATCATTGAATTTTGCAAGTCATCTTGTGTTCAGATCACTCCGGCTGAGTATCTGAAATTGAACCCTAAGGAGTTAGATGGACTAGCTGAATTCGTCAAGGGAAATGATGCTCATGCTTTAGCAAGTGAAACCCAAATGCCGATGATTTGCAATTCCTCAGCGCACGAAAATGTCAGTCTTGCTTTAGTAATTCCAAAAGTCTCATCAAACATTGTTCCTCAACAAGCTGAATTGGTTCAACCTAACCTTGAAAATAAACTAGAACCTGTCTATGTGTCCTTGTATATCAATGGGCATAAATTGAGTAATTATATAATAGATTCTGGAGCATCAGACAATGTCATGCCCTCAACAGTAGCAAAATATTTAGGCTTAACCTTAACAAAGACCTTTGACAAATGTTGTTCCATGGATTCCAAGCAAGTTCCTTTGTTAGGGAAAATTAAAGATGCACAGGTCGCCTTAGTAGCACATCCTAACAAGAGAATCAAGTTGACGATTCTGGTGGCTGACATCACCACTAGTTATGGTATGTTGTTGAGTCGTACCTTCTGTAAAGATATGGGAGGGGAAATTAGGATGGATTGGTCTCAAGCAATTATCACAGTTGGAAAATGGAGAGTCATTTTGCATCCTGAAACAAAAGCTAAATACACAGTCTTTCCTTCAAATGATCTGAAAGTTCATATTTTGTATCAAGATTGTGGTTTTGGAAGTTATACGATATCAATTGATCCTCAAGGTGTGGATAAGGCCATAGATTCAGGTATGTTTGATGAACTCTGGTCTATGGAATTTGATAGGAATTGTTAATCTTCTGGTTCAGGGGTTGGGGTTGTATTAATACCTCCTCAAGGTAAAGTTATTCCTTATGCCTCCTCAAGGTAAAGTTATTCCTTAAGACTGAGACACTACAGAAATCGTGTCTCGAATGAGATTGAAGCATTTGATGCTTTCTCAATTGAAGCGGTACCAAGGGAGTTTAACTCGAAGGCTGATTCTTTTGTGGTATCTGTAGCTTTATTAGTGGCTCATCCTGATTTCACAACTGATACCTACAGGGTAGAATTAGTTTATAGACCCAACGTGCCCGACAATTCTGAATCCTAGCAGGTATTTGAAAATGATAAACAAATTCAGAACTTTTTACAGTGTGCTGAGATTTTCACCTCCTTGTTTTATGAAGGATCAGAGGCGAGTTGTAAAGAGTTTTCTCCCGATTCACCAGAGGGGCTACATGATGGGGTGTTACAGTTGAAAGGAAATAAAATCCCAAAGGGTTTAGTTTCTCTTGAATATCTTTTTGATAGAAAGGATGGATATGTTAAGCAAGGGGAGAAAGAGACTCATGTAATTCAAAATTCTGGTGAGTATGAACGAATCAACATTGGTACTAAGGAAGACCCTAAATTTGTTAATTTGGGAAAATGTTGTTCCAAAGAGGAGAAAAGAAGGTTCATCGGCCTATTGGTTGAGCTCAAAGATGTTTTTGCATGGAGCTATGATGATTTAAAGAATTTCAAGGATGGTAATTTCCAACATCACATTCCTTTGAAACCAGGTGTGAATCCTTTCCGACAGAAGTTAAGGAATTTTAATCCAAAAGTAGCAAAAGCAATCTTTCATGAGGTCGACAAGATGTTGAAAGCCCGAATTATTTATCCTTTACATCATTCCACCTAGATTGTTAATATCGTCCCAGTTCAGAAGAAAAATGGTGAAATACCAATCTATGTTGAATTCAGAAACATAAACCAAGCAAGCTTGAAGGATAATTATCCTTTGCCAGCAATGGATCATATTTTACAAACTGTTTCAGGATCAGAGATGATTTCCATGTTGGATGGCTTCTCTGGATATAACCAAATCAGTGTCTCGAAGCAAGATCAACACAAGACATCCTTTATAACTCCCTGAGGCACCTTTGCATATAATAGAATGTCTTTCAGATTGATTAATGCAGGGGCAACATTTTAGAGGGCGATGGATCTTTCCTTTGGGAATTTGAGGGATAAAATAATTGTGGTGTATTTAGATGATTTGACTATTTTCTCTAGGAAGAGGAAACATCATGTACGGGATTTGAAGAAAGTTCTAGTGAGATGCAGAGAGCATGGAGTATCATTAAATCCTAAAAAGTTTGTTTTTCGTGTCACAAAAGGAAAACTTCTTGGACATATTGTTTCACAGGAGGGAGTAAAGGTAGATCCACAGAGAGTAAAACCAATACAACAACTCAATCTTCCTTCCAACAGAAATGGAGTGAGGTCCTTCTTTGGACATGTGAACTTTCTAAGGTATTTTATTCTCGATTTACTGAGACTACTAAATATATTGTAAATATGATGAGTGAGAAAGTAGTTTTTAAGTGGAATGAGGTAGGTAAAAAGGCTTTTAAAGAAATAAAAAGGACAATTGCACATGAACCTACTCTAGTTAATCCGGATTTTAGTAAAGACTTTATCATTTATTGTTATGCATCAGAGCATACTAAGTATGGAATTTTAGTGCAGAAAAGTGAAGATAATGAGGAAGTTCCAATTTCCTTCATGAGTGTACCTCTAAAGAAGCACGAGTTAAAATAATCGCAGACAGAAAAGCAAGCTTATGCAGTAGTGAAAGTTGTGAAACAATTCAGGTACTATATACTTCATTCACATGCAACTGTCTTTGTTCTAAACTCTACAGTGAAAAGTGTTCTAACCCAGCAAGATGTTGGTATCAATAATAGAGCATCTTGCGTTTCCAAGATTCAAGAGTTTAATCTAGATATTAAGCCCACTAAGCTAGTCAGAGGACAAGGCCTTTGTAAACTAATGGCAGAGAAAAAGTTTGAAGAGGAGGAGATTATGCCCTTAACTCTATTTGTTAGTCATCAGGATTCTTGGTTCACCGATGTTGCCTATTATCTCACTTATGGAGACTGCCCAGATCATCTTTCTCCTAGGGAGAAATGAAATTTGAAGTTGAAAGCTACAAAGTACATTATTTTTGATAGCATACTATATAAGAAGGGTTTAGATGGCACCTTTCTTAGGTGTGTAGATAAACCGCATCAAGAGGCTTTATTGAAAACTTTTCATGATGAGACGTGCAATGGTCATTTCTCATCTACGGTTACTACATATAAAATCTTGAGAAACTGTTACTATTGGCCAAGAATGTTCAGAGATGCGTATGCTTGGGTGGCGAACTGTGAGAAGTGCAAATTGTTCACAGGTAAACCCCAATTGGTTGCCTTACCTTTGAGACCTGTAATGATTAAGGAACCCTTTAAACAATGGGGATTGGATTTCATTGGTCCTCTGAACCCAACTTCCAGTGCAGGGCATACTCACATATTATTAGCAGTGGATTATTTCACTAAGTGGGTGGAAGCTATCCCTATGAAAAAGACCACTATAGAGGTTGTGTGTGTGTTCCTTAAAGACAATGCTCTTATCAGGTTCGGGGTTCCTCAGAAAATAGTCACAGATAATGCGTCAAATTTCTCTTCATCCGAATTAGTTTTATTTTGCTATGGTTGTGGAATTTCTTTGGCACGCGCTTCTGATTATTACCCACAGGGTAATGGTCAAGCATAATCAAGTAACAAAAACTTAATCAACATCATAAGGAAGTTGGTTAGTGAGAGTTTCGGGGACTGGCATAAGAAGTTACATGAAGCACTGTGGGCAGATCCAACTTCACCTAAGCGAGCCATAGGAATGTCTCCTTTTGAGTTGGTATATGGCATTGGTTCCCAACTCTCTCTTCCTTTAGAGTTAGCGGCTTCCAAATTGCAGACTGTAGTAGAAGATGCATTCTTTCAGAGCTCTTTCCAATATAACCAACATCGGAGATACAGAGATTGGTCATGCGGACATTTTTGAATTCTTGAAGAAGGGATGTACATTGGCATAGAAGAATCCATCACATGAGTCTGACCTATTTCCAGCCATACTTCAAGACCTAATAATTCCGAAATGCAAGCCGCTTGCAAAAATATGAAGACTTTTTTATGAAAAATGTTGATGAAGAAGATGTGTCTCGACACACTTAGTTTATTTTCCATGCTTTCTATTTATGCATTTTGTAGTTTGTTTATGACATTTTACATGTCTTTTGTAAAAATATAATTACATGCAAGAACAACACAATTCCAAAGTCAAATAGGATTCTATTGTCGAACAAGTCAAGTTAGTTGTAAATTTCCACTTTTTGCTTATAAGCTCTCCTATATATATGAGGGAGCTCTTTTGTAAAGAGAATCTTCTATCTTATGCATCAAAACTCTACCAATTTGAGAAGCATTTTAGAATTCTGTTTTTAAAGTGTAAATAAAGTCTCAATAAGATAAAGAAGCAATTTTGCATTAAGTGTAAATAAAGTTTCAATCAGATAAAGAAGCAAGTTTGCATTCAATATTTGTCTTGGATTCAGTTTGTGATGTGGCGAGATTGTTCTTATGTCCTTCTTTTGCATATCTTAAAGTGACTGAATTTTGTAGTGTGAGAAATCATTTGATTAGAAGGTGATCTTTAGAAAAAAAAATTAAAGTGTAAATAAAGTCTCAATCAAATAAATAAGCAAGTTGGCATTCAATATTTGTCTTGGATTCAATTTGTCATGTGGTGAGATTGTTCTTATGTCCTTCTTTTGTGTATCTTAAAGTGACTAAATTTTGTAGCGTGAGAAATCATTTGATTTGAAGGTGATCTTTTAGAACTTTGTTAAAGTCTCAATTAGATAAAGAAGCAAGTTGGCATTCAATATTTGTCTTGGATTCAGTTTGTGATGTGGTGAGATTGTTCTTATGTCCTTTTGCTTATCCTAAAGTGACTGAATTTTGTAGTGTGAGAAATCATTTGATTAGAAGATGATCAAAATCTGATTTTGTAGATTTTGAGCTACATTATTGCATTTGGGATTCATTTTATGTGTATGAATTGGTGATAATTCGGAGAGTTTGGGTTGCGATCCAGATTGTTGGTATTGTATTGTCATTGATGTCAACTGGTATGCAAATGTTACTGGCATTGGAGATTGTTGGCATGTTGATGTTAATCGGTATGGGATTTCAACCGGTAAGTCTATCAACTGGTAAGCAAGCAAACCCAATAAGTACACTCCAATATAACATGACCTTATCAACAGAATAGTGAAGTGCACGATATAAAGGTTAACCGGTTCATGTATATCGGTAGCACGTTCGGTCGGTGACCAAAGTTGAACTAACACAATCAAGTGAGTTGGATGCTGAGAGAGATGTCACGTGGACTCCAGGTGGAGAATGTGCAGTGGTAGGTGAATGGCCCGTTGGTGAGGTAGTTGTC
The DNA here is from genome assembly GCF_030272615.1 of Cryptomeria japonica. Classification (NCBI taxonomy): domain Eukaryota; kingdom Viridiplantae; phylum Streptophyta; class Pinopsida; order Cupressales; family Cupressaceae; genus Cryptomeria; species Cryptomeria japonica. The sequence continues at coordinate 18,019,357 of NC_081410.1, forward strand.
GACTAAGTCTATATTAGAAGTCGACTGCGAAAATCATGATTCAGTTGCAGAGGATTGTGGCTCAAAGCAGATAAAAGGGCAAAGATTTTAATCTTTGACATTATCACCGAAGAAAGATATTTGATCGTCTTGTTGATCTGGAGAAGGAAACTGCTAGATCATTTATTGTGATCAACAAAATTAAGACTGATGATCAAAGTCCAGTTTGCTAAATATAGTAAACATTCATAAGAAGAAAAAAAGAGGACATAGCTTCTTGTTGTACTATTGCAGGTTGTCGATTCAGGAAAAAAGAGATTTGATTCGATATGGATCGAGGTTGGAGAAGAAAACCCTAAGAACGTGAAGTTTGAGTTTTCTTTTTGGTAGGAAAGCATATATATAAATATGCAGATCAAAAACTTAAGTATGTGAAGAGATAATGCATGATGAGAGATTTATGATACAGTGAATCTCTGCGAGGCAAGAGTTGATCAGTCTGAGTGTGATAGAAAATATCGAAGCGACTAAGTGTTGAAGAAGAACTGGTAAGAAAGGTTTAACTGGCATGGTTTGAGGTAACCGGTAAACTGTTACAGAGTATAATAGTGTGTTATACCGGCAGTGTCTGAACCGGTAAGAGAGCAGGAGAATGTGAAGGAGAGAAAAGTGAGTTTCAAAGAAGATTCGGCAAGGCTGAAACTAAGTTGTAGAGGATTCAGAAAGTAAGAACAAAAGACTGGTAGTAAAGAAGTAGTGTGACAGATAAGAGTTTAACCGGCAAAGTGAATAGTTTCCAGGTGTTACAAAACTCATTTGTAACCAGGTGTTTATCATTGTATTGATTTTATATCTCATTGTATTTCATTGAGTGGGTGCTCCGTGTGACGATTGGTGCTCCTTTGGGTAGGTGCTTATAAATTGCTAGGGGTTGGTGCTCCTTGGGTTGGTGACCTAAACATTGTAAAACTATTATTTCACTATGAGGCTGGATTGGAACAGTAGATCTCCATTAATATTTCTCACCGAGGTTTTTCCCACATTGGGTTTTCCTCGTATATTCGGTGTTATGTGATGTGCTCTTGTGTGTGATTTCTTGTTAGTGCTTCCATTATCCTACTGGTTGCACACATAGTTTGAAATTGTTTATAAACATTGATTCACACCCCCCTCCCCCACTACCCCTTTCAGTGTTATCTTGTGTTCTACACAAATATGGTTTGTAGATTGAAGAAGGCGCTATATGGACTCAAACAAGCACCTAGGGATTGGTATGCTAGATTGGATAAATATATACTACAACAAAATTTCATATTAACTAATGTTGATAGCAATCTTTACTTTAAAGTTGAAGGTAATAAGCTACTAATTGTTTTTGTCTACATTGATAATATTATCTTTGGAGGAAGTGATGATCTATGTAAGGAATTTGCAGAAGAGATGCAGAAGGAATTTGAAATGTCAATGATTGGTGAGTTGTCATTCTTTCTTGGTTTACAAGTTACGCAGTTAGAAGATGGAATTTAAATTTCTCAAGCCAAATATGTCAAAGAGATGCTAAAGAAGTTTGAAATGGAGAATAGTAAACTGGTTGCAACCCCTTTGGTTGTTGGTTGTAAGTTGAGCAAAGATGATAAATCTCTAGAAGTTGATAAGAATAAGTACATGTATCTATGATTGAAGGACTATTATAGTTAACTCCCTCTAGACCATGTATTATGCAAGTTGTATGTTTAGTTGCAATATTCCAAGCTAGTCGGAAGTAGTCACATGAGCAAGCAGTAAAGAGAATATTTAGGTACACATATGCAGATTGGTCTGGATGTGTTGATGATAGGAAAATTACTAGTGGTGGTATTTTTTTCTTGGGAGACAGGTTGGGATTTTTTATTATCAACAAAGTTGTTTTTTCTTTTTCTTCTTTTTTCTTTTTCTTCTTTTTTTCTTTTCATTCATATTTCCTATTTACTTTTTCTTGAATAAATTCGCTTTTGTGTAGGTCGTCGGTTCCGCATTTAAACCCAAAAAATTGGACGGGAGATTAGGACTATTTTTCAGTAGATAGATTGAATAATTCCATTGATATGAATGTTATATATCGGATCAACCTCCAACTACATAAGCATAATACATCGCAACATCATCTTGTTGTACTCAAGTTATGTGGATGAAAAAAACTCTTAAAGATATTAGAGTGGTATATGATGAAGCTATTCCCATTATTTGTGATAATACCAATGCTATAAACATTTCAAAGGATCTGGTAATGCATTCAAAAACTAAGATATCTCAATCTGATATCATTTCTTAAGAGTGAATGTTGCAGAAAAGGAAGTGATATTGGAGTCTATTTTTACAAAAGAATGTTACATATGTATTTTTACTAAAGCATTGGCAAAGGATATTTTTGAGTATCTCATGTTGAAATTAGGGGCTATTGTCCCTCCTTTCTCTAACTAGATGCATAGGTAAGGTGCATATGTACAAGGGGAGATTGAAGGCTTATTCTTTGTCTCCTAGATTGATATTGTTGTTGCTCTAAGGGGGAGCAGTGGAGTATGTGGTTTCTATTGGTTGTTGGAGAATAGTGTCAAAAGGAATGATGATCAACATATCTTGTTGTGCCCTTTGTCTTTGATGTCAAAGGGGGAGAAAATTCTTGAAGGGGGAGAGAATTTTTTTTTGTTACCGAGCTTATTGTTTTCTTTATCTTGTGTTTGGCATTGCTATTGAGTTTGATGCATTGGTGTTGGTGAATTATCTCTGGTGAAGTTATAGGTGTGGAAAGTTCAATATGCAGGAAAGAGTACTTAATGTATACAAGAAACAATATTTTGTGTTCCACTGGTAGAATACTTTGCATTTATATAAATGGTAAAGATTATGTTCTATGGATGTTGCATCAACTGGTTTTCTAGCTCAGGGATTGCAAAATTTTGTTGTCAATGTTCTCTAACAGTAAGGGCGTCTGTCAAATTGGTCTAAAAAGTGCTTGGTGGCCTACAGATATGATGAATCTTATGCTTCGGTTTGGTGGAGTTGTCCGTACAGTAGTTTATATTCATTGGAAGTTGTCTTTTGGCTGACTGATTGCTAAATTTTATTGTGTATCTACATGTTACGTTTGGTGGCGACTTTGGAGGATGTGTTAACATGTGTGATTCATTGGATTCAAATTGGAAGGATGTATTATGATTCTTTTATTGTAGAACACAAGTTTACTACTGAGAGGGGGGGTGAATCAGTAGTAAATACAAACTTCAACTCTTATCCAATTAATCTTTTGAAAGACTTTTTCAAAGCTTATAAACTTAATTTTCAAAATGAGCATAAAACTGAAATCTGAGAGATACACACACATGAAGAAACCAATGCACAAGATTTACATGGAAACCCAAGATAGAAAAAACCACGGTGAGAACGCTGCTAGAATCTACTGTCATAATTCATAATTAAAATCAATTACAAACTTTAAGGACACCAACCCTAAGAAATCACCAAACCCCTATCTTAAGAACACCAACTCTTATATCAATTCAACCAATACTTTAGAGCACCAACTCTAGTAGCTATACAACTATTAACACTTTGATCTCTTCTTCAAAATAGTTTAAATATTTTTGACAGACTCTTATAACAATGTGTTTTCCTTGATCATCAAATCATACATATATTGAAAATTAGTCTAATGTCTCGGTAAATTTGCATGATTATATACTGTTAAAGAAGTAAAATATTCTTTAAAAGTTTGCAAAGAAAAATGTACTGAAGCAAAGATATATTGTCCTTGAAGGTCTGCAAAATGATATATCCAAACAGGCAGACTGAACACAAAAATCATATCCATGTGTATCTGTAAACATACTGTAAACTATATGAAAATAATACTTCACTAATTGTCTGACCACAATGTCATCTTTTAAAAGATTTACATCAAATAAACAAATCTTAAATACAAAATTCACAGAAACTTTAGTTGTTGTGACATCTTAAAACTGAAATAGTATTGTGATAAAACTGTGAGTTTAGTACTGAAATACCAATTGAAACTTCAATACCCAAGACATTAAAACTTGTTTCTTACTGTCTTATAATTTCACAGATATATGCCCTTGTCTTCAAGCTTTCACACTGCATATGATCATTGAAGTCTCTGTCTTCCTCATCAGGTATCTCACTCCAGGTTCCTTATAATGAACTTTGCTTAAATTCTTTCAAATCTTACTCATCAGACTTTAGCATATCACAAGTTTTTTTTTCTTTTAAACTCACACATATTTCAGCACCACTCCATCATCATACTTTTCCTTTACCAACCTGAATATAAATAAGGCTCCTTATCGGTTATATGGTTAGAAAGTGATTTGTAATTGCTAAACAGTTTGAAACTAAAATATCGAACCACTTTTGTTATATCTTTTCAAGAATAAGATCCTATTCTCTGCCGATGACAAGAATGTTTCAAATCGTTATAAAAGTTTAATGTGTTTATAGTAAAGAGGTTGTTACAAAGCAACCAAATTATAAGACTTATAAGTATCAGATGTTATCATATCCAATTCTTATTTGGTCTGAATGCCCAACTCTATATACCTTAGTATCGTGTGATGTTGCTGATATATTATGAAAATACAACATAAAGAGAATGTATGTGCCACATACACATCAATCTGAAAAATATTGTGCTTCCAGTGTGAGTAACAAAACTTTTCTTTATGCCATGCTTCGATCATATTTTCTCACTTCAAATTCCCTGGTAATCAATGATCTCCATTTCATAATCTGTTAACTGTTAAAATTCTTCTCTGCCATCAAAATTATATGAACTGAATCATTCCTTTTGCAGATGTAAACACGTCCATGTATCTATGGTTGATCATTCAAATACAAATGATCTCTTGAACAAAATAGATTTCATTTCAAAATCTGATCATAACAGTATGACGAGAAAACATATTGTGTATGTATACATGTATAATCTGAAAATATTTTTATTGATCTTGAAAACATATACATATTGACATCAATGACAAACTATGACTAACATTTGGGTCCTCTCTTTTTTTTAGAGTGGACTGCTTTGAGTATTTTTGGTTCGGGTGGCTTATTTTTTACAATATTGTTTATTATAACTATGGTCGACCCTCAATTAGGTTTTTTGATGATCTAACTTATTTTAAAGAGTGCGGATGTATGAGTTGAGTGTAGTGGTGTATGAGAAGAGTGTGAATAACAGGCAACCAGATTTGAGATTGTGGATGTGCAAAAGTCAGGTTGTGAAGAGCTTTTAAGGTGATACATTCAATGAGACTGTGTGTTGAGACAATGGTGATTGTCAGAGATGTTTGTCATGATGTTGGTCACTTGACACAGAGGTTCATGGTCAATTTCATGATCAGGAGATTCTTCTCATATCAATTCTACTATTTCTTTTGTTGTTGAATGGTAGTGGGTCTTTTGGCAACACTTTGTATCTTGCCCTGAAGCAGTGTGCCTCATTTGTGCAAGTCCATGTATCTTGCCCTAAGGTAGGGCACCTTAGTCTTGCAAGTCCATTAGGTGCATTTTGCTCCTTGATTGTAAGCCTCAAACACTATAATCATTTTTATTTATATTGTGAGCATGATTCTCACCGTGGTTTTTCCCTAATTAGGTTTTCCATGTAAATCTGGTGTTCATGTGTTGATGGTTGATGCTTTTTCAGTATAGATGTAGAATGGTTAAATGATGTTTATAATTAATTTGTCAAAAATAATATTTATCAAGGACATGTTTTGGTACAAATTCCCTAAATTATTCTAAAGGTTCTCAAACATTTAGGAGCATTCGATATGCAATGCAAAACCAAATCAAGATTATCACCTTTCTAGCAATCACTACCTAATCTTAATCTTTTACACCAAACGATTTTTCCTTAAAAACTACTACCCATAGATCCCTATCAACAAATAAATCGTGCATCTTTATCTTTAAATTATAAATTTGGTTTTATTAAATTTATAGGACTCTATTCTAGATATGTTTTTCATTTTTTTCCTAAACATAAGATCACATTACAGAGATCCCATTTAAAAATTGTTAATCACACCACCCACTCCTTCCATTAATACATCAAGCTAGTCTTCTCTAATACTAAATGAAAGGAAAGTACGAAAAATCTTAGCTAATCCAATTAGAAGGACAATGCAAGTAAATAGATCTATAATAATTTCATCAAAGTAACAACAATATATCAATAAAAATAAAATAAAAGGGACATGACACAAAATACACCCTAGGAAAACCCTACAAAGGGGAAAAACTACAAAGCACGCACCTAGTATATTATTCAGCATGTTATTATATACAATACCAAAGTCTTCATGCTTCACAAGATATCTATTCTCTGAAATTAGAATAATTTGAATAGCATAAACTTACATAAATTGAACATACAATCTCTATTGTAAATCATCAATATAAATGCCATAGAGACCTGAGAAACCATAGGCCCAAAACAATGAGAAAAAATTTAAGCACTCTCTAGAGAAAGAGTAATTCTTATCGACCTAGGGTATCAACTTGATTAGTTGACTCCCATGACCAAAGGTTTCTAATGTGACCCCCAGTAACTCTATGTGGGTGCAATAATATCTCTTGCATGCCTCTTGTAGATGACTATAAATATTCAGTAAAATATACTAGTCATAATCCACTTAGCAACCCCCTATTCAAAGACTTTTACAACCATCATAAGGCATGAGTTTTTTTGTGTGGAAATATTATTTGATAATATTACCAATATTAAATAATTCGACTAGACTTGGGACTCCCAAGGTGTATAACATCTAGTCCCTAATCTTAATAAGAACAAGTACAAAAAGTGAATACAACAATGGTTGTTGTCACTACTCTATATAGCCACAAAAATATACGAACTTGACTCTCCAATTTATAACACTTACAATAGTCAAATATTTTATTTTATATCAATGCATGCACCCTCCACCTCTATGCCCCCACCACCCTCCGCCACCCCACACACACACACACACACACGTATATATACATGTATATATGTATATACATGTATATACATGTATATACACGTATACATATATGTGTGTGTGTATATACATGTGTGTGTAGATATATGTATATACATATATGTATGTAGATATATGTATATACATATATGTATATATGTATATATATATGTGTATGTATATGTGTATGTATATGTGTGTGTGTGTACATATATATGTATATATATACATATATATGTATATACATATATATGTACATATGTATACATATACATACACATATATAGATGTATATATGTATACATATATACATATATGTATACATATGTACATATATGTATACATATGTACATATATGTATACATATACATATATATATGTATACATGTGTACATATATATGTATGTATATATATATATATATACATATATATATATGTATACATATATATATATATATGTATATATATATATATATATACATATATATATATATACATATATATATATATATATATATGTATACATATACATATATGTATATATATATATATACATATATATATATATACATACATATATATGTACACATGTATATATATATATATATATATATATATATACATACATATATATATATGTGTATATGTATACATATATGTATACACACACACACACACACACATATATGTATATACATAGATGTATATAAATATACATATACATATATGTGTGTGTATATATAGGTATATATATGTATGTATGTATGTATATGTGTATATATCTATATATATGTATATGCATACATATATATGTATGTATATATATTTATGTATGTATGTATATATACATACATACATACATATGTGTGTGTGTATATGTCCGATGAATATCCCCTAGAAGCTAGAATTGGAGAGGGTGTCATTTCATTTCATTTACGATTTTTTAATAGTCAAGAGTCATTTCTATGCAAGTTTATTTCCACAAATATGGATTTTACCTCTACACAAGATCCTCTTTGGACACAAATCGAACCCAAAAATGTGGAAACAATCCTATTTTTTCTATAATATCAATTTCATGTCCTACTTTTGACTCCTCTACTCTCATCTACAAATAATGAATCCAAGGAATACTAGCTTTATCTTCATAAAACTATATTTCTATAAATTTATTATTATTCTTTCCTCAAATGTTTATAAAACAAGGTTCATGTGTTCTAAGAGCTCCTTTGCTTGACTAAAAATAAGGATGACATCCAGGTATATAATCGCAAACTTTCCCATAGACAAATTTAATACCTTGTCCACTAGCCTCATGAAAGAACTGGGTGCATTTTTTGATAAAAATGGAATGAGAAACTATCCATATACTCATTCCTTAGTCTTAGAATTCATGTTCCACTTGTCATTCTCTCTAATTCAAATTTGGTGGTATCCACTCTTCTAATGAATCTTTGTAATATGATAGATTCTTCTCAATCAATTCATCAAATCATGTGGCAATAAAAATATGTATTTAATGATGATCGTATTAATAGCTCTTATATAATTATACCTTTTCCATTCACCAATTTTCTTCTATGCTAATATTAAAAGTACCACATATGAGCTCAATCTTTAATTAAACCCTTTATCAACAACTCGTGAACTTGTTGATTCATCTCATCTTTCACAGATATCAATCTATAAGTGAACATGTTTGATATATTATCTAGTATCAAACCTAAGTGAATCTCTTATTCTTTTGGGAAACAAAATTTATAGTATATTATTGGATATGATACCTTGATTTTTCCTTAGAAGAACTTTCACTTATAGTGACTCACTAGCCTACACCATTGTTCTTTGTGATGTGCATTTTGTGATGAGTGCATGATAAATATCCTCTTTTTTTTTTTTAAATAATAAACCCCTTCCTAATAATAGTTATCATTATATGATCCTTCTCAATTTCTTCATCATTGTCCTTTATTATATTTAATATACACTTTTTCATATTTGACAAAAGTATAGGTATATTGCCTACCATCATGTATAGCTTATTTCACAAATTGCCATGAAAATTTGTAAAGATTCTTCAAACCTAGCTTATTTACCATTTCCATAGAAATCAAGTTATCAATGCTACTACTATCCACAATAATCTTCTAGCAATTTTCCTTAAACGTGTTGTGGTCTAAAAGAGAATCCTCTGTATAAGATTTTCAATCTCAATGAGTGGTTTCAAAAGAACCCTACTCACCAATAGGGCCTCTCCTTCTTGATTGCTCTAGTATTTCCCAACACTTGTTTGATCTCTATCATTAGAAATTCTTCCTCATGCTCCTCTAATGTGTTACATATTAGACTACTTTTCTTTAAACTCCAATTCAATCACTACAATTCTTCAATCATATCAAGTTCAAGAACACTTATCTCTAGTATTGAACTCCAGTCCATTTATGTTCTTATTTGCCTTATGTTGATCCATCTCATAATGATATAGTCAATTAACTATCTTGTAAAATTATCTAATTATATTTTTGACATCAATCTCCCTTTATCTTAGGTTATATACATTCTTCAACGATTCCAACTAGTAATCTCAATAGAAATTTCCCTTTTGCTTGGTTGCCATTCTGTCCCAACATCCAACCTTCTTCACTCTTCTATTTCTCTCATTTTGTACCTCTCTCAAAAGCAATAATATGCAATCCTTTAGTTTGATTTTTTAATCTTTAGTCTTTGTAGATCTTTCACATAATCCTATTCAAAATATTCTTCCGTTTGATGATCCAACATATAAGCTCTCCAAGGTTTAAGGTTCCAAATAGGTTCAAAATATCTCTCTTTTTCTTTCTAGCCTTTTTAAAAGATCTAAAAATTGATCTTCCCCTTATTCTAAAGGCATCTCATTAACTATCATTAGTTCTTCTTATCTTAACAAAAATCATCTTTGGTTTATTTCTATTGCATCCAATTGTATTTCAAGGCTCATACCATGTTTATCATTTCTTCCAATCTTCAAAATATATTGGCAGCATCTACTCTACCTCTTTTAGATGCCATGTTTGGTCAATCAAAACCACAAAGTCAAAAATGACCAACAAAACATAGTTAATACATAACACCTTTATACTCAAAAATGGAGAACTAACTAAACACCATCTACCCACTATTTATCTAGAGAAGGATGTTAAGTTTCACATTCACTTTATATTCAATATTGTCTTAGTGAAAAAAAATGTTTCCACACACACAAGTACGTAAAACCTGTTATGATGCCAATTGATGCAAAAGAATATGTATTCAAATGAATGGAAATAGTATCCTTGCAATAACACCAATATGAACCATAGACAAATATTGCAACAATACAACATAGATACATATGTAAAAATAATGTAGTGGAATGAATAAGAGGATTCACTCAACAATATATTTAGCTAATTCCTCACACAAGTAATATTGCATGCATGGATTCTATCTAAATCTCCCTCGAAAAAGTGCCCCACCCTACAAGAAATTTCTATCATAGATCAATGACTCACAAGCTCCAACAAGACTTGCAATCTTCTAATACCTATACAACATAAAAATTATGAACATATGTGTCTTTGTCCCCTATAAAAATAAAATCCAACACTCGTATCTAAAATTCCATTTTTGACAATGTTATCAAAAACATTAATGTCTCCTATAAGTTGGATATGGATGTGATTTCCCAAAAAGTTTTTTCTTTCCCTCCATCTTATCATTCCCCAAAATTTATTGGTAAAGTGGATATTACCTAATGAATTCATCAATAATAAGTTCTTATTACTAGCTCCACTAAACCCTCACGCTTTACTAAATTCTAGTTACACTATTATAACATTGAACATAGAAAAGATATACAAGCATATCCATAATACTACAAACAAAGAATTTTAAGCAAGAAAATGACTAAAAATGTAATATACCTAGAGAAATCAAGGAAATAGGAAAACATTCAAGAAGTATGAGCAACACAATCCCTCATTCCACCTAATCCATTTAACATACATCTATATTATGACATCACATCAACATGGGGTCTTTACATGAACAAATGAGATTCCATAGGTACAACAATATCTTCTACTTCACAACTCTTGGTCTATTATCAATTACCTTATAAATGCTAACATTTACATAATACGGGGAAAGAATTTTTTATAACTCTCTCATGTCTACTTGTGGTGGAAAACGACATCCCAAATGCTAGGAATATAAATCAAAGTTCGAAAAAAAAATCCTGACTTATCTTCTCATTCAAATAGAAAGAAATTATCACAAGTGTTCAACAAGAAGTTATGTAATAATAGAGGCATTTATGCAATTTTCAAGATGTTTATAAAAACTATCTAGTTGGGAGCAAAACCACTACCTATTGATAATTAGTGAATTTGAAACTACATGAGTGAAAATGAAACTACCTCATAAATAGGAAATTTTATCACTGAAAAAAGTCTTGTTTTCAACATCTAATCTCTTATTTTTTCACCTTATATCTCTAAATCAACCCAATGCTATTGTCATCCTAAAACTAACTTATAAACTCCATACCATTGACCGATGAACTCTTAGACAATTTAAAGTCTTAAGATGACTAGATTGAATGGTAATGGTGAGAAATAACTTCCTAATCATATTTCTCACAATTGTTTTATAGACCATATTTCCCTAGTAGGGAGTTTTTTGGTCTTTAAAATCTTGGAGACTCAACAAGTGAGGAAATTTATTCCATGGCATTTCCTTTGGATGCCACCTTGCCTTGATTGGAAGTTGGTCCTTCAATCTAGTCAACCAAATATCACATACTCCTCTTTAGGAATGTCTTTGATCCATGTCATTTTCTACTTCATCTCATATGTTTGGACCAAGACAATAAGCTAGAAGAAAAAAACCTCCCTCTTCTTTATCAATTGTAGAAGGTTCAACAAGGCAAAGGTTGTCCACATTCACCACCAAAATATGTCTTCATGTAACAAAACAAATCTATGCGAGAAGTGTTCTTTCCCACTCATTTTGAGATTAAAAAAAGTGACTATAATACAATTCTTACATTTCTTTGCTTGTCATGAAACATCTCATTGCCCAAGTACAACCGAGCTTTATCGCATAGTGCCTTAAATTTATGTTCTACATAATGTTGACCATGATGATCCTTGTACTTGTCCTTGGACTCTTTTAGCTTCTCTTGGACATGGAGATGTATTCACTATTTTTTTCAATGATTATTTTAGCCTTTTGGAACATGGAATCCACATCTTGTCCTTTAACATGTGACTTTTCTATAACATATGAGCTAGATATCCGAAACATGTCTTAAATAGAGATGAATTGTTTGAAGAAAGAGCTCTTGTGAGAGTACTATTATACATATGCCAAATTTTCATCTCAAATATATGGGTCATTTTAATAATACCCTTAACAATTGTACTAATGTTTCTCTTACCACTTCCATTTGTCTAGGTTTGCGAGGTTTACGGATAGAATGTGGTAGATCTTTTTAATTGGGAATAATTATTTCCCAAAATGCATGCCAAAAAAATTTCCAAAAATTATTGAATCTCTATCTAAAACAATACTTTTTCACAAAACAAAATGTATCTAAACATGTGTTAAGAATAACTTAGTTGCATCTACAATTGAAAAATGTATTCTTCCATGGAATAAGAACATGCATCTTGCAAAAATTATCATCCACCATGGAAAGATACGTAAGCCCACTCTTGGAAATGGGTATGTCTACTACAATCCATGGAGATGTCTTCCCATGAATAGGAAGATATGAGTGCATGGGAAGATATGAGTGCTAGCTAATAATATCCCATCTTTCAATTATTAGGCTTTCTTACACTATAAAATTTGGAGATATCAAATTTCATAAAGGCTAATATATATATCATTGAAGGTTAACGATGGTCTTGGAAGTGTCAAACTATCTAGTGACCTATTGACTTAAAAAAAACAATCATCTTTCTCTTTGCAAACAAAATTTTCTTGTTTTGAAGAGTAAACCATCTTGGAAATGTAACACTACTTTTTGGGTGTGATTTAAATTATTGGAGTGATTAGTGATCAATAAATATAGATAACCATTTCCTTATCCATCAATAAATATGGCTATCTATTAATAGTTATACTAATGCATATTAGTCATTTTCATAAGTGCAATAACTTAGGACTACACCATAAAAGAGTTAAAATTGGTAAAAATGAGATTTACCTCATTGCATTAAGATAACCTCTGTAATTATAATGGCTAGCATTTATTATAAAATTTTGCAATATCCATATGGGTGAATAACTAATCTTGTGCTTTAGCTCCTCAAAGGTCTTTTGTTTCTTATTGCTCAATTTGAAACACTTCCCCCTCCATGCTATAGCATGAAAACGTGTTGATATGGATGAGAAATATTTGAAAAAACTCCTCATTTTTTGTATGGCTCTTACGAAGTTCTTTGTGTTGTTGACATTAGTAAACTTTTTCATTTCATTATGGATTATACCTCCATTGGATCAATCCTTATTTCTCCATCTCCAAACATGTCTAAAGTAGACAAGTGATTGTTGTGCAAACTAATATTTTTTCCATTTAACAAAAGCTCATTCTCCCTCAAAAACTTGTATAACTTGTTCAATATGCTTCACATACTCTTCATAAGTCAAACTAAAAGCTAGGATATCATCCAAATTAACTATGACACAAGTGTCTATAAGTGGTCTTAGTACCTCATTCAACACATGAAATTTTGGGTTCTTTGCTGATTTGAATGGAAGTACTAGTCACTCATAGAGACCATGTCTTCTCTTCAATATTGTTTTCCATATATCATCTTATTTCATTATTATTTGTTCATATTTGAATTTGAGACACAACTTGGCATATTGTAACATGAGCATATCTATTCAGCCATTTCAATTCGGATTTCTATTCCAATTCATCATTATTGTACGGTTAAGTCCCAACCCTAGGTTCGACCAAGCCAAACCCCTATACAACCCCCAAACACCATTTTCTCCTCTTGTGTGCAAATTCAAGTTTAGCTATAGGCTTCCAATAAAGACCGAATATGGAAAAGTGCTCAAGACTTAAAGACAAAGGACCCCTCCAAATTTCATCAGGAATCCTTTGAACAAGGGCATTTGGGGCACCATTGTCCTAGACAAGAGCGCTTGGGGTGTCATTATCCTCCTAGTTAAGGTTCAAATTTAGCAAAAGAATCAACTATAATGTCCTAGGGTCTCATATCAGTTTGGTGTGCAAAAACTCATCAATTGGACAAGGCTATTCTGGGCACCCTTGTCCTCCCATTTCCAGCTCAATTTTCAGACACGTGTGCACCAGTGACTTCTCATTTCATTTATGTACATATTCTGAAGTTTTTGTTTTTGTATCAAATAGTTTCAATGCTTCAATTGTTCATTCAATATTTAGTTCCTCGTCACTTTTCATTTCAAAACAGTCTAATCAATTTGTAGAGCAACAAAGGAATAGAACCCTAAGGTATTGCTTGACTCTCGTTGACAAGAGTTAGTCAAGCATATCTCCTCCTCTTGTGGTTTGTATTCCAATGTTTAACTGAAAGAGGGTTTTGGTCTTGGTCTTGTCCATTCCCTTTTTGTTAGAACATAATGTTATTAGGGATCACATCCTTATAACATTTATATATAATGTTCTAATATAAGGTTATAAAACCTTATATATTATATGCTTTATAAGCATATCCCATTTGAAATAATTATAATCTAATAACTATTAGATTATTAATTATTCATGAGTGGGGGTTATTGAAAAGGTGTGACTAGTGAAGTCACCCTTCCTCTTATATTTAAGGAGGTTCTCTCTCATTTGAGAGGTGTGTGAATTTGGAGCTTTATGGTGAGTTGTATCACTATGCATATGAGGTATTATTGGCCATGTGGAAGTATTGGAGGAGTGTCCCCAGGTTCATGTCTATTTTATTATAGACAATATTTGTAATTGTTTTAATTAAATGATGATTTATGGGGTTTTTTACCCGAAAGGGTTTTCCCCATGTATATCTTGTGTAATGTGTACATTTTGCATGTATGTTTCATATTTCATTTACTTTATAATCTTGTTTATAATGATTAGTATCCTTAGATCCTAATTTCTAACACTTTTTCACCCTTAAACACGTCTATTTCAGAAATACAAATCTCCTTACATCTCACACTAGATGAAACATTTGTGTTCTTATTCTTATGAGGGTGTAACTTCAAATCAAACTTCCAACATGATTCCCCAAAGTGTCTATCTATCAAATTTACTAAAAAATAGCTTCCCCTTTCACTTTGTCTTCCCTGTAGTGGTTGTGTTCTTGTCTTTTCCCTTTCTTTTTTTTCTACCTTGTTAATGCTTCTTACCCTATCATTTTTGGGAGAGTTGTTTTTCTTTTCCATCTCAAGGTAGTGGGTGTGTGCACAAGTATTCTCAATATCTCAAAGTTTTTAAATCAAAGCATGCATAATAAGGTGCCAAAAAATCCCCCAACATATATAATCAACTTTGTGTCCATTGCATCCTTACCAAGCTAAATCACCTTCTTACGAAATTTACTTGTATGTCCAAACACATTATAATTGTTTTTTTTTTTCAAATGAAGTGTCATTGGATGGACCTCTCTTCCTCATAATGTATGGGATGGACCTACTTCTTCAACATCACCTTAAATGCTCCCACTTTTGTACCAAGTTAGAGCATCATCAAATAGCATCAACCTTGCTAAAGAATTTTGTTGATGTCAACTCAATTTATGCAAACTAAAGTGGACCTCTATTTTACAATCTCCAACTTATACAAATTAACCTTTCAATCAAATGATAAGATGTCAATTTTGGCTTCACCATTGACCATGATTTTATTCTTGTTGTAAGAGGACTCTCGTTTCTCTTGTTCAACCTTATTCAATGGCTCTCCTTACTCGATGTTCTCAATAGCCTCACCTTTTAATATAGATCTTATATTAACAATTAAATCCATGACACCTCTTCCTCCAACCTAAGAAATTTACCAAATCTTCATTTACTACCAATGTCTATTATCATCTCTTTAGTTCCTCTATTCTAGTTCCTAATATTGATTTCAAGCTCAAATGATTCCAAATCACCACTCAGTCAATTTCAACAAGCATAACCTACATTTTTTCTCCTCTACCTATTAAGAGCAACACAAATCACAAGTCATTTGAACCTATTCCAAGCCCCTTGATCTATAAACTAAAATAGGTATACCTTAGTCAATTCATCAATGGATTCTTATAATTAGATTCACTAAACCTTTACATTTGATTGAATTCTACACACAATTGTTTTGGATTAAGGCAAAAACAGGGTTTGAAGGGACTTGAAACCCTTTACAAAAGAAGATCCGTTTAGACTTAACAAGACATTAAGCCCAAGCCAATCACAACAACAAAACAGCCTCATAGAAGACAAATACAATGTAATATTGATGGGGCAAAGACAAAGCGAACCAAGGAAAGAGACAGGACCAAGTCCACAAAATGGGTTTTACCAATAGGCTCCCACAACCTGAAAGAAAAGCCTACCAAAAAACCAACAAGCAGCCAAAGATAAGACAGAAGACTAGAGAAACTCCAACCAGAAACCCACCAAAAAGAAAAATTAGGATTTGATTTTAGTTTCACCCTTGTGGAAACGAAGAGTCATGTCAAAAGAAGGCCCAAATGTCTTGGATTTTTTTCCTTTTATAGTAATCCAACCCTCTTCAATCTTAGCAGTAGCCTCCTGCCAATCAAGCGAACGCATCACAGAAAGGGCCCCAACATGAGAAGGTAGGCCAGCGCCTCCCACCAAATCAGAGACAATAGGGGAACAAATAGCAACTTTGCCAAAAGTATTCCCCAACGCAGAAGAAACAACAGGAAGAGCAGGAGGAAGCGAACCAACCTCAACAGCCATACCAACAGGAGAAAAATCTACCTGAGAGGGGGCCTCACACTGAGGCACAATAGTCGAAGCAACCCCACCATCAGAAATTGGAGCCGATTGAGAAGAAGTCACAGAGCAGAGAGGGTCCTGCGCAACCACCTGCGAGAAACTCTGAGGGGAGCTAGATTTCTTAACAATCGTATAGTGATGGGCAAAAGCATATTTCCACCATGAAGCCGAAGATTTCTTTTTCTAAATTCCATACTGAGCAGCCACATGTCTTGTTTTAAAACATCGTCTGCATCTGAAGGGAATACCTTCATAATCCAAGGATTGAATCCAAGAGCCTTTGGAAGATTTGATTGAGATCTCCGCAAGAAACCCCTTAGACACATCCATATCAACCAAAATGCGGGCATAAGTGGAGTGAAGAATATATGATGATGCATTATCCACCATTAGAAAAACCCCAAGAGTGTTACCAACTTCTACAAGAAGAGAGTCAACCCAAAGGTGAAGAGGGAGAGAGGGTAACCGAACCCAAATCGGAATAATATTGAAAGAGTCAGAAGAAGGGTTGAAATCAGATTGCCATGGCCTAACCATAAGCATAAATCTATACTTCCAACAAAAGAGGTGATCACATCAAATTTTGTTTCTATCCTCAATATCTTTAAATTTAGCAATGAAAAAACCTTTTGCCATAGGATAAATGTGCACAGTACCCGCCAGAAGAGGTTCCCAATGTTGCAGGATCTAGTCATGTAGCTCCAGGAGATTGGGCCAGACGCCTTTGAATCGACAAATCAAACCATGCTTGGAGAAAATAGAAGCAATCTTCAAGTCAATCTCCTCATCCAACGTAATGGAAATGGGATTTGAAACTGGAAAGGGCCTAAGCTCGGAAGACTGCATCTTCTTAGCAACATTAGCATCCCCTGAAGCATTTGCAATGACCACACTGCAACGCTTTCACCCAGTCGTCGTACCCGAAGAAGCCACAACATCCCCATCCACCTTAGCAAAAGGAGTGGTCCGAGCATGAGAAGTCACATTCCCCTTGGTCGTCAAAGAGGACGAAGAGCGAACATCATCCACGGCCGCCATAGCCCCAAAGGCGGGCCACACCAGAAAAGCAGGCACAGCCAAGGAAACCCTAGGCGCTACGGCAGACATCTTTTTTGAATAATCTACTATTAAGATATTCAATTGAATAATTCTACACAATTTTTTTTATTAGAAACAAGTTTTGAAGGGTCCCTGAAACCCTTTACATCAGAGATTCAAAAGATAGTCATCAGAGTCCACTAGAAAACAAAAGACAGCAACCACAGAAAGGACAGCTGGCCGAAAACAAAAATCCAGCAGCAGAAAAGACACAACACGAAGAGAGGCACAACCAAAAATGCACAGACTGCCTCTAATGACAGCAGGCAGGTCAACCAAAGACAGGGCCAGAAAAGCCATCCCAAACAACCAACTACAAGGGCCCTCAAGATTTACAATTGGCCTTGTGGGAATGAAGAGTCATATCAAGAGAAGGCTTGGACGTCTTCGAATGCTTCCCCTTAACAGTAATCCAACCTTCTTCAACTTTAGCAGCCACAACTAACCAGTCTGAAGGGCCCAACATCAATCTTACCAAATTGGGAGAAAGGGCATCAGAAGTTGGAGCAGCAACCGTCGCGGACACAGGACCGCAACCAGCAGATGGGGCCAAAGTTGTGTCAACACGTGGTGAAGCAACCAGCGGGGTAAGAGACAGCAATCCATTTTCAGTAGAGGGGACAATAGCATCATGTATCACAGCATCTTTAATCTCATAAACATCCTTAGTGGCAGTCGAAGAATCTTTTATCATCTTTAAAGAATCCGAGCCAGCTAAAGTAAAAACCCCAGCAGCCAACGACTCTTTAGAAGAATCCAACGGTTTCCTAACCGTACAATGTCGGTGTGAGGCCACATATTTTTTCTTCTCAAGCCCACAATTCCCAACTGCATGGCCGGTTTTGAAGCATCTATGACACCTGAAAGGAATACCTTCGTAATCCAAAGTTTGGACCCAACTACCAAAAGAGGAATTAATAGCGATTTCAGCTGGCAGTCCCTTAGAAACATCTAGCTCAATCAGAATACAAGCAAAAGTAGTATGATAAAGCCCATAGGAGTCATTATCCACCATAATGAAGCTCCCAATGGCATCATCGATTTCCTCAAAGAAAGAATCAGCCCACAAGTGGAGAGGAAGGTTAGGAAGCCTGACCCAGACTGGGATTTTGTTGCTTCTCTAAAAGGGGGTTAAAATCAAAGTGCCAAGGTTTGGCCAAGAGCGGCATATTATCTTTCTCATAGAAAATGCTTTCACATAGTATTTTTCTTCTATCCTTTGCATTTTAAAATTTAGAAACAAAGAAACATTCAGCCATAGGGTATATGTGAATTGTACCAGAAATGAGGGGATTCCAGTGTTGGGAAATCCATTTATGCAACTCCGGGAGGTTGGGCCAGATACCCTTGAATCTGCAGATAGCAGTGTGCTCCGTGAAAACCTTCACATTGTTCTCTATCTCCTATTCAAACTCCTTATTCGCATTAACAGAGATGGCGCAGGAGACAGCGATAAACCCTCTTCCATCCCCTCTGCGTGAAAGTGAAGGGGGGACCCTGTTAGAAAATCGAGCAGAGTCTGGGCAGGGTCCCCAGGAGGGACCACCGACGGTAGCTCCATCTGTGTCAGTCGGGAGATCAACAACAGCAAGAGAGCGTCCAGGGGAGCAGGCGAGAGAGCACGAATGGGTCTAAGATTTTAAAATCTCCATCGTGCAGGATTGGTTATTAATAATGTTATGATGAATAATTCTACACACAATTATTATAACATTCAATAAAAATTCATATACTAACATGGAAAATTATGCAAAAATATATCCACAATATTGACAATAAAACAATTAGCAAAATAGTGACTAAACACACAAAATACCCTAGAAAAATGCAAAAAACAAAAATGTCTAGAAAGAGTTGGCAACATAACCCATTGTTCCACTATATCTAATCAAAATTCAAGCAGATGAATAACATCATGTGAACAAAAAAGGTCTTTGGATGAACAAATGCACTTGAACACCTACAACAATGGCCACTATTTTGCAATCCCTATTCTACAATCAATTTTCTTACATTATGAGCATCATATGAGGTTACTAAAAAGAGCCCACTTTTGCATAAAATGTTTCAGTTGTTCTTATAGCTCTCCTATGTCTTTGAATGAAAACAAATGACATTCCACATGTCAAGAATGTGAATTAAAGAGGCAGAAAGCCTTCAACATTCCTTCTCGGCCAAACAAAATGAAATTACCACAAGTCATCAATAGATGGTTTTGAAACTATAGTGGTAGATACAACAATATATGGGCAAAAACAAAATTACCTCTTGTTACAAACTAATCATTTTGTCACCAATCATTTTTTAATTTTTCTCAACAACAAATTCCCTTATCTTCTAACCTCCTTGTTATACTCTAAATCACCCTAATGCTACCTCCAACTTTATAACCAACATACCAGTCTGGTTTTTGAAATTGTCAAACCATGCTCTTCTAGCCAATGTGAAGTGTTGTGACAACTTTTAACTAATAATGGCAACAAAAGACACCCTTGGTCATGTTCCTCAAACTTGGTTTACATATTAAAAACCATGCACCTCTTCAAGGACATATAAGATAGGTCAATGATGCTTCAAGAATGTACCCCTCCCCCCCAATCAATAAAGTGTCATAAAGCCTTACAAGTCTCTCTCCATTTAATGTTATCTCATAGCAATCACCCTCACAATGAGTTGTCATGGTCTCTAACAAAAAATTTCAAGTGGCTCAAGAGGGGAATCTAATTATTCCCTATAAGTGGGGGGTTCCCAAACACATGACGCCCCCTTTACTTAATAAATGCAAATTTTAATATGGAAGTTTTCCTAGAGAGAAAACATCCAAGGCACACTCCCATGAGAAGTGATGGATCTTTATTTCCAAAGAAAAATAAAATAAAACTAAAGATAGTTTGTTGATGTTGATTATGTGATCCTTGTGATGCTTTTGCATCACATCCGTATCTAATATAACACATGGAGGAGCATATGTAACAAGGTTAACAAGTCCCTAACACCATACAAAATGTGTTATACATTAATATGTAGAATTGTTCTTGCAACATATGGAGGATCCAACATTTAGGATACATTTACATAAACAAGGTATTGATTGACCTAAAAAGATACAAGTCGTCAAACACTAGTCAGCCCTAAACACTTGTGAACATAAAAGCTTTTTGGACCTACTCATCTTCTACTAATTTTTTTATGCATGGATGATCCCACTTCACATGGTCCCTAAATCAAATGGCATAAGGAGAAACAAAAGCCAAGTTCATTTAGACACTTGAATAGTTGAAGTAGACTTTGCTCAACACTAGTCAATGTCCTTCAATATATACAAGATTTATTTCATACAAATAACAAATGCCTTGGAGTGTGACTTTCTGACATAGTGAGTAGGCATGAGTCCTACGACAAACCTTACTCTATTGTGCAAAAAAACAAGCAATGCAAGAATGACATTTTAGGCCAAAAAGACAATCATCTACACAAATCACAAGCCTTTGTAATTCAAATAGATCCACAACAAGTTGCAAAATGATTTTCATCATAGGAGGTCTATCTATCTAAGACATTTCTTCCTCAATGTCTTCAATATCTAACACAAGGGAAGTGTCCACCAAGTTATTAACTACTTAAGTCTAACTCCTAAAGAGCACTCGGTTATACTGAGAGGGGGGGGTGTGCAATTGAATCAGTATAACAACAATCTTTTACTTTCTCGAAACCTAATTAACCACAACAATAATATTTCAAAACTTAATCATCCACAACAATAACATGCACTTAAGATTTAGCAATAAGGAACACAAGACAAACACATGATTTATGTGGAAACCCTTGCATGAGAAAACCACGATAAAATATTGCATGTATAATACCTTCTTACAAATTTTGTAAGCACCAACCCACAAAAGACACCAATCTTCTCTTGAAGATTCGTAAGCACCAATCCACAAGAGACATCAAACCCCTCTTGAAGATTCGTAGGCACTAACCCAATGGAGACACCAATCCCCATCACTGAGCGTCGACTCAGCAAGAGATACAAATCTTTTCTTTTGGGAAGCACCAACTTCCAAATCCACCTTGAGGATGTTGCTTCTTCAACAAATGGACATCTAATTTTTCTTTGCACACTCTTCTTCCTCTTTACAAATTTGATGTAATCACATTCATATATTTTTCTTCTTAACTCTGCATAAACCTCTTCACGAATCTGCCTTAATATCTGTTCCCAAATTTGCACTTTTTCTTGCTCACAAATCTGCCTTAATATTTATGCTCATAAATATAATATGCAATATAATCTTCAATATTTATGCTCATAGTTCTGCCATGATTTTGCTTTTAGACATGCCATAAACTTCCTTATACTCTACTCATAACCTATCTTGAAATCTGCTCTTGAAGTATAACTTTCTGCTCTTACATCTGCTATGAAATCTGAAAGATATTCATCAATTGCTTGTTTCTCTAATCTCAAATTTATCTTTTATACCTTGCCAACTACAACTTTTCACCCAAGAAGGGTGACTTTTCAAGGAGGTCGACCCAAAACAGCATTAATTAATTTTTATTTATTTTATTTGCTTGCAAAGATATGCACTCATGTCAAGGGGTCAGCCCTCTTGTGAATATATATATTTTATTTTAAAAGCTACAAGAAATTGGTGACCACAGTTGGGGGAGGCCAGCCTCGCTAAGCATGCACAAATTTATTTATTCTAGATCTATTTAAAGCCCAATGTAGATGCCATAAATTGCAAGTCAGCCATCATATAAAGTTGTTCATAAACAAAACAGCGCCGCCATATATAGCATGACCTTGGCGATCCTTAATTCCTGCCTTTCACAAACATAATAATCATTGCTTCAAGTGAATCACTTTCCTTTTAAATGATATAAGTGGCTGCTCCTTATTCAGTAATAGCTGATTATTTTCATCTCTTAAATGACTGCAATAACTGAAGTCGGCAATCATTAACTGTCTTGCATGTCATGATGCTGTGCATCTATGATCATAAATTTGCCTATTGACCATCATTAATTCATCAACATGGTATGATTTGCTCTAGATTGGCTTGGTTTTTGGACCTCGATTACTGGCCTTTAGCCATTATAACCCCAATTAGTGGCCCAGTATAACCCCAGTGATTTCTCTGATCAACAACGTATTCTTCTCTCTATAACATCAATGACAATATTGCCAACAACTCCAATTACAGCACTCGTGATTATCCATGACTCCAAAAAATAGGAGACATGAATGATTTGTCAAAGATAGTGATTTCTATTACATGTATCAAAAGATGAGTCAAGCAACATGTTCCTGACTACCATCTACGAGATGGACTTCTATGCCACATAGAATACATATGTATTCTCAAGGGTATTGAAGGATTGATTCAAGCAGTCCACTATAATGGGGTGACAAGGCACTTTAGGGTTGAAAAGACAGTTGTAAGAAGCAAATTAGGTGTGCCATCAACCAGCCATGTGTTTTGACTTCTATGGCACATACCATTCCAGGAGTATAACTCAGCTAATAGATAGCCAATCAAATAATGTAAAGTTCCCTACTGTCAAATGCAGCTATAGTGTTTGTTTCTCAACACAAGAAAATATACAATTGATATTAGCTTAAATAGTTTGATGGGCTACTAGAACCACTGCAAATAATCGTGTTGAGCTCCTAATAAGAGTGAGGCATTATGCATCTTGCTATTCACCATGCTAATGACATTCATGGAAGCCTGATTGGTGGCCATGTCATCCCTTTTAACTAAATATGCTACAATGACCATTGCATGTCACAGCTCTTATATTTCAGTGGAGATGCATTGAGTTTGTTTGATTGCAATCATTGAGTTCTATTTAAGAAAGGCCCAAGATTCAAGCACGTGTGTTCCCAATGACTCACGGACTCAACCACATCACCAAGCAATCAGTCCATCCTTGCAACCAGTGAAAGACCAATAGTCTGACCAATGTATACACAAAAAAAAAGAGAATCAGGTGTCTATTTTAAATAAAAGGGTAAAGGATAGCAAGAAATAGATTGCTACTAGAGAATTAGCTTTTATGCAAGTTACTTTAAACCCTTGAATAAAAGTTTCCATATCAAATGCTAAAATTAGAGACCATAGGTTCAAAACTTATTGGGGTATGCAAAGTTTTCATTCTCACTGCAACCATGAGTACCCTCTTATAAGTAAAACGCATCAACCAAACCTGGACTAACAAGAACATGTAGGTCTCTGCTTCTCTCAAGATGTTCTTGTTGAAAGAATATTCACGCTAGGCCAATATATCTTCAAGATGGATTGCACCTTACATTTACAATGCCCTTATATGAGTATGATAGTGTATACCCATGTAGACAACTCATCTTATCTAGACTATTGACTACATTTTAGAGTATACTTTTAAATAAATGGTCACCATCAAAGAATAAACAAAATTTATACCTCTTCAACTGCATTGGCATGACTCTTCCATAAATCAGAGTTTAATAAGTTTGTTAAATCCACCATTAATAAGTATCCCAAGGGAGCACACGAGAAGGTATAAAAAAATTCTGTACCATATTCAAAAATGAATGCGCAAAAGATATTTCCTCAATTGTCTCAGAAGATAGAAACTCCATTCTAGATTTCACCAAAAGCGTGTCACATTTTTGTAACAAGCTGATCAATACAAATTAATAGTGCAATGGTATTCTGGCAATTCATCATAGCAAAATTGAGAACAGAATGATGATTCAGAGCTTTCATCACTAATTATCTCAGAGATGAAATTATATGCAATTCCAAACATCGGCTAGAAACATACTATGTTGTCTTAAAATCTAATTACAAGATGATACAGAAGCCACTGAAGAAATTTAAATGCAGGAGTGAACATTAATAATGTGAGGACATTCCAGCACTCTACCAGCCATATTGTTGTGGTGGCTTCATCGGCATTTTGTTTCCCAGACATGTCAGTCTTAGACAAATCATGAACAGTGTATCAGATATTGCCAATATCCATTATCCCAGAAGCATTTTACTTAGCCAATGCAGCCTAGCCATCAACGTCAACAAATAGATCTGAATGAATTACGACTGGAGGAACCAGAGTTGACACACATTTGAACTGCAAGAAATAGACATTTTCTTATGTCACAAATTGATAAGATGAAAACCAAATTTCACAAAAATTTAATCAATGTAAGCTCAAAGCTTATATGAAGAAATTGCAGTTACCTTGTGCTGACAGTATTTGTCCCTAATTGCAGAAAGGCTACAGTTCTTTGTATTGCATTGTAGTTCATGCAACTGTTTCACACAATCACATAACTCGGATGCACGATACCGAGTATAATATTGCAGAGTAGCATTCTAGACAAAGTAATAGACAACAAATTCAGGATACCATTAGAGCTTGAACTTAAAGACATTAGAAATTACCTGACCCAATCTAGTTTTTAAATTAACTTACCCATGGTCTTGTGGTCAGATCCAAAGTGAACTTCGATAGAAACACAACAGAAGCAGCTATTAAAGATGGCAAGTACTGCAGGAAACTATACTCCAAGAGTGTCAACTCTGCAAGATAGTTTGCTAAGAACTCAAGCTGCAAGGACTAGACATGTAAAAAAGAGTAAGAATAAATTCATAATTGAACAAGGATATGCGTCACTTACAAATATCATGCAGCAGTGAATAGTATTGTATACCTTGTTACAAACCTGAGCTGATCGTATAAAACGCCTTATCACATAAAAGGAATCAAAAGGTTAGCAATTAGCAAATACTTCATAACCTATGCATATATCACAAGAACATCCTAGAGAATACAAGAACTGTATTTAGTAATGGAAAAAAATCCTTGTGCTATTTTTAAAAATATCATTATAGGCACACCCAAGGAAACTCTTAGTTGTTGGAACACTAAGCTCGAAATGTAGCTGACCCAGAATTTGTCTTTCCATTCTCAGCACCTGTATATAATAATAATAAAAAATAAAAAATTTACATTTTTCAGAGCAAATATGTAAACAAATATGCATGTATAAATGCAGAGATTATACTGAAACAAATTCTTCAAACCTCATCCCGGAAATACGTATTGTCAGTAATGTAGCAGAATTCCTCGACCTGGGGAGGGCATATCTCCTCATGCTTTCTGAGCAAAAATAGAAAGAAATAACCATGACCAGGAACTGCAAAGCTGAATCAGTTGAATCATATATTCAAATGACACAACATTTGAAATTATGATGAAAGAACTGTCTCTTACGATGCAATCAACATGCAGGAAATGCCAAGCAATTGTAACCTTTGCCTGCTTACAACTTCAGAAGAAAGATACCGATCTATATAGGCTACAGTCAAATATAGAGTCTCAGGAACAAGTTTATATTCTTCTGCAACCTGCAGTTTCAGATATGAACAAATATTTTAGGCAGCAATTTGGCGGCGCTATGAAAGAGAAATGGAAGAAATATTAACCTCAACAAGCCAGTCTATCAAAATTCCTCTCATGCTATTGTTCATATCTTGCTGAACCACCTCCATGTAGTCCGTTCTTGGCCTTCTCTTCTTCTGGCAGAGAGAAATTCAATTACGTCAATTGACGTAATCCTTTCCAAATACTCAAGAAAAAAGTAAAGAAAGAGGCTAAAAGTAGTTGCAGTAAAATTCCAATTATTGAATTAGAAAATCATATGGTGCAACAGATCTTTAGGAAGTTTGTGATTGGCCCTGCTTCTATTAAAATAGCTACTATTTGACCAAAAAAGCACGCAGAATTGTAACATATATTTCCAGCTTCCATTTGATTAGAGAAGACAGATAAAAATTTCTTCTAGATATTATGTTTTCTGTCAAGCAAGAAAAAGTATTACTCCCGAAAAAAATAATTGAAATCAGTGTAGAAAAAACATACAATGCAGAAAAGAACAAGTTCATGAATTCTTTGTCGAAACTGATCTAGAAATTTCTTATTCCCCTACTCATTTGTAAAGGTGTGGTTACTGACATACGGACCTGTTGGTGTTTGTTTTATCATCTACCAAACATTAGAATAAGATACCCGAAGGTATTCTATCCTCTCCTAAAAAATCATTACTGATTCCAAGGTCTATATGTGCGAACAAGCGACTTTAGTGGGATAGCTACTCGGGTAGTGTTTGCTGAAAATCTCAAGGGAGACTTACGTTTATGAATGTCTTTCCAAGCTTCTGGACTTAGATAGATTTATCAATTTTAGGCTCTTTCTTTTTTTGGATTTTCCGGGATTTAGACTTTCAAAAAGGGAAAAATGGATAGGGTTTCAGAAAGCTGATCCAATCCTACGAATTTTGGAGACGATATTAACTGGGTGCTCTCGAGGAACCGCACTTTGCTTCGCCACACTAAGAACAACTACACAAAGCGGGTGCAATCTTCAACGGGTTGTGCTTATGATCGGAATGTTGGCATGCACAGAGGATAGGCTCAGACTAACTTTGCACAGTGAGATGGAAATCATCCATTCACCAAAAGTATGAGCAGAGATACACCATCAATTAACACTTATCAAATCCTTCATTCAATTCTAACAACATGAAAGCAAATCTAAATTAACTTTAACTAAAGTGTCGAGGAAATTGAAACCATGCTAATCACTCAAACAACAGAGATTACAAAGCCTTAAGAGAAAGCGCACATGCAATATATTATTTGAAAATATGACCTTCACGCAACAATATATCAAAAACCTCACACTCTCCAAATGAGAGGAGGTAGCCTTATATAGTTTTTCAGAAAATAATGAATGGCAGAGATCAAACAGTGATCAGCTTTCTGAAACCCTATCCCTTTTTCCCTTTTTGAAAGTCTAAATCCAAAAAAAGAAAGAGCCTAAAATTGATAAATCTATCTAAGTCTAGAAACTTGAAAAGACATTCATAAACGTAAGTCCCCCTTGAGATTTTCAGCAAACACTGTTGAGACATGGACCAACTAGGACTCGAACCTAGGACCTTCCATACACTGCTGGAGTGCTCTACCACTGAGCTATTGGCCCCTCTTGGACTAGTCCATCGTCGATCCGGGTGTGGCTTATTTCCAACACCAACACCCCCCCTTAAGCCACACCTCTCGTGTGCTTGGGGCTCCTAGCCTAGACTTGGCTCTGATACCATGTTGAGACATGGACCAACTAGGACTCGAACCTAGGACCTTCCATACGTTGTTGGAGTGTTGTACCACTGAGCTACTGGCCCCTCTTGGACCAATCCATCGTTGGTCTGGGTGTTGCTTATTTCCAACACCAACAAACACTACCCGAGAAGCTATCCCACTAAAGTCGCTTGTTTGCACATATAGACCTTGGAATCAGTAATGATTTTTCAGGAGAGGATAGAATACCTTCGGGTATCTTATTCTAATGTTTGGTAGATGATAAAACAGACACCAACAGGACCATAACCCTTAGCACCTGTAGCTGAAGGATAAAAGGATGTGTTTGAGGTGAAAGAACCTATTCCAAAAATATTGGAGAAAAGTCTTGAAATTGACTTTCCAAAAGTAAAATATCTAGGGTTCACCTTCTAACAATATAAAGTCTACATCCATCACATTTAGGATGAAGAGTTTATCACTTGCATATAGATAGCCAGAAACAGAAATGGCATGAGAGTTTGCCCATTTTATGGCAAAAAAGTATACCAAAATAAAAACAGGCAAATTTGGGGGAGAAAAAGCAAATTGTGGAAAAAAGAAAAATTGGAAGAAGAAATCTAAAAAGAATAGAATGAAAAATATCAAGACAGTGCAAGAGGCAATTTATTTACACCTTAGTTGCCAGTTCTGGTACAAGGGTGTATGCTGCAATGGCAAAAATAAATTAAAAACACTTGAGTACAACACGTTTGGGTATGTTAGGTCACAGCCCTATAATATATATTTGATAGTATGATACTCCATCATTCATCAATGGTAGTGATAAAGATAAATGTCAGTTGATAGTTAAAATGTTCAATATTATGTTATATCATATATGTCTAGGATGATACAAAAGAAATTCATTACAATTACAAAATTTGAAATAAATACAATCAAAAACTTGTATATTGGTCTTCAATCTTCATCAAAAGGGTCTACATCAAGGTCATCGTTTGATTCAACATCACTTGAATCACAAGCAAATAGAATGCCACTCTCACTAGGTACATCATCTGTAAGAGCCTCCTCATCATCTATATTGACTCTAGCAAGCTCTATAATAGATGCATCCAAGTTGGTACAGTCAAAGGTTATGCCCAACCTCTTGGTTGCCCCTTGTAGTTAGCTTCCTTATGTGATAGCAAACGCAAATTGGAATGGATATAAACCAAGTCTTCTACTTTTTTTAAAGTCAATCTATTATGCTTCACTAAGTGGACAGAGGAGTATGTATTTCACTAAGTGGACAAAGGAGTATGTATTCCAATTCCATTCAACCTAAGAACTTACAACCTATTGAAATTGGAAAACCAATACAATTTAAAATTAAATAAAAGAAAAATAATTAAATATTGTAAGTACTAAAGTCTACAAATATTAAAAAACTAAAAATAAATAAAAATGCTTGCTTGTGATAGAATCTTGATTGCAAGAGGCTAGAGAAACAAAAAATCTTGCCCATGGAGATACCACCATGTATAAGCACCTTCCTTGTATTGTTCTCAAAGGGCACAAATACTATGTCCATGTCCTAGATGAACGTACCAAACTCTTTCCTAACATTATCTAAAATTTCTAGATTTGACAAGATTTTTTGGAATGCCAAAGTGTACCAATTAGCAACCTTGCTATCTCTATATGTTGCAGTTCTCCCTAGCAAAAAGAAAAGTATCTCTATGCTATATTATTTGAGGGATAATGCATATGAAAGGAGATGAAATGGTGTCTTCATCTTGTTCCAGCAATGATGAATGATTTTTTCTACACTTATAACTAATGTTTCTTACAGTTCATTCTCTTTTGTGCTATTGACCTTTATTTTTTCCATAATGGAGTCAATGCCATCATAGATTTCTCCCAAACATGGTCAATCTCTATCAACAAACTCGATCATACTCATGATAGCTCAATGAAACTCAAAACATAGTCCACATGAGCCCACCAATCGTCATCTAGGATCAATGACTTGACCTTCTACACTCTCTTTGAATTTGTTTTCTTCCAAATACTCCATTGTTGGCTAATGACCATGGCGACCAATGCCACTCGAACCTTCAGAAGCCATCTCAAAATGATAATGTATGATGTGAATCAGACCTCAACAACCTAATGTTGTGTAAAAAATAAAATAATAACACATTAAAATATAAATAAGCATGACATTAATTAAATTTCCTTCATTCCAAATTCAATAAAAGTGTTGCTAATGCCTTGTGACGTATGATGGCTTGTCACAAACATTTGGATCTCCTCCCCCTCATGTATATAGCCTTCACCCACTCTATTAAGTGCTAATTGGTTGCATCACCAAGTGAAGAGGGTGTACGATCCATGG
This sequence comes from Cryptomeria japonica, assembly GCF_030272615.1. Taxonomy (NCBI): domain Eukaryota; kingdom Viridiplantae; phylum Streptophyta; class Pinopsida; order Cupressales; family Cupressaceae; genus Cryptomeria; species Cryptomeria japonica. The sequence continues at coordinate 18,049,969 of NC_081410.1, forward strand.
TGTGCAAAAACATGTTTGCATACCTTTCCTCGACCAAAGTACCTACTACCCTACAATTTTCCATTTTGTCCATAATGACTTGGACGACATTTACAAGACCCACCATCTCTATGGACTCAATGAGGATTTCAGAAATGAACTTTGCATCCTATACTTGTCCCTCACAATAAACCGCCTTCAAAACCATTGCCACTACAACAATATTTATTAAAGGTCATTTTTTGCAAACTTTCCATCCATCAGAAATGATAACACTCCTATTTCAATCCAAGAATCCCTAATTGATTTGAGTGATGTCTACATTTTATTTTTATTTTTCCAATATAGTGGTGACCACCATTTCATGCCAAGGAGTTGAGAAACCAAAAGGTGCATTATTGATTTGTAACGCCCCGCCAAAGAACCCTAGATGATAAGAGCTAAATACACAAGGAATGCATGAAAATATTTTTTTTCTTTGTAATAAAGTGTCATCATGCATAATATTACAAGAATAACGCTCAAACCTCAAGATAAGCTCAAACTATCGATAACTGACATCACACATGCAAAAGACTAACACTTCAAACTACAAACAAACAAAAGGAAAGGTCTCCCAAACCCTAAAACAAGATCTACGAGGTGTTTAGGGCCACACATGACCATCCCCAAAGTTGCCAAGCTCGATACAACAAACAGGGCAAACTATTATGTCCTAGGTGTCACGGATAGGCTCCGGTGAAACCTTAGTTGCAAATGGACACCCCCAACACTATCCAAACTCACTCAAAAATTAATCAAGACCCCTCTAAGGGTTCCCTGACATCGCTACCTTCACAACACATCTAAAACGGGGTTAATCCAACACCCCTAGCTCTAGACCGCATCTCTAGACCGAGCAGCAATGCATGGGCTTCCAGTTCTGAAACTAGTGTCACATCTAGACACTAGCTCACTAGAAGAACACTAGTGCAACGCATTGGTGTCCTCTTCCAACACAAGCATCCACACTGACATGCCTGAGTTGCGCATTCATCCAAAACCAGAGAGCTTCTCAATTGGACTGTACAAAGCCTTGAACACCCTAAACCCCTTGGTGAAGACAAAATATCTCTAGGACACCTGAGACAAGAGATTCAATGAAAAGGTGCAGAATTGAGACAAAAAGAGTAACTTCGAGTCACCGGATTGCACCTACAAGTCAAGGCAAAGTCCAATAGAACTAGAAACCACAATTGGACCTTAAGCACACCTATCTAAGTGCTCCAAACGAGCCTAGACTGGCTCCTAATAGGTCAAACCATTCTAAATCGGTCAAGAACTCATGCCCAATGAAGGACAAGACTACATAAACCTTTGAAACTATAAGAGACACATCTGTGTTCATTTTAAAGCACCAATGGAAGTGTTTCTATAATAACCATATAAAATACCATGAAACGAGAAGTATACAAGATCATGCTTGGTGGTCGGTTCCAACACAGGTCCACGTAAAGATACATCCATTCATTATATTAAGTTACAAATTACACTCAACTCCTCTAGGAGCAATCAACATACAAATCATCCATGATTACAATGCTTGATACCATTATACAATGATTACAACACACAAGAAATGAGAGAAGAAGAAGAACAAGTGTTGAGGAAGGAGGAAGAACTCTTCAAGCCACTCACGATCCAAATCCTTCGGTCCCTAACGGTGGTTGGCAACGCCACCCAACCATGTGGAACCCTTAGGTCCACCCCACTGTGCTAGGGGAGATAGTCACATGGCTCAAACAGTCATACACATATGCAAGGAGACTAATAGGCTCACAAAAGAGCACACATGGGGCATGCACACAACTTGACATCTCATCCAACAACAACCATAACACAACATCAAATACTAATAGAGAGGGAGAGCCATACACTCAAGCAATCCAAAATGCAGACAAGTAAGAATGTGCTCAACAAGGAGAATCAACACCCAAGCATCAAGTACGAACCAACACATCAATCAATCACCAAAGAGATAAGAATGCCCAATGGCCAACATATAAGGAATCCATAAAGAAGCACTATCATTTCTAGGTGCTACTCAAATCTACAGGGCTAGGTACATAGAGAACAAGAGCAGGGACCGTCATCGCGTAGCTCGAAGGGATGAGTCACGCGGAATCAAACATTCTCTAATACAGATGAGAATGATGAGCATGCAAGTACTACCGCTACATGAGCGAGCATGTCTCTCTAAGCTCCATGTGTAGGCATGCCTTCTCAGGACACCCATAGCCTCATAACAATGCTCATTGCATGCTTGAGGAATACAATTATCTTATTAGCGTTTTACCCCATTGTTTTATTATGTTATCACTTGATTAAGAAAACCCCCAACGTGATTGCCTACCTACCACTTTGGGCCAAGTGGCATTGGGAGCCATCCCATCATTGACTCTACTACCCTCCCAAGGCTTGAAGAAATCCAAAACATAGAATCAAATGATAAGAATACCAATATGCAAGACCAAATGCTTCCATCAATTGAGCCCAACAATTCTCAATGCACATCAAATTATCATATTTACATCGCCATATTCACAAACAATCATAATATATTCAATTGGCCATAATGCCGAGAGAATGGATCCAAATCGATCCAATAATAAAATTTACTTATATAATATCATAACTCCACAAAATAAAATCATACTTTAAACCACAATTTCCAACTTTTACTCATCATATTTTGGACTAAAACCATACTTGGCAAGCTGAACCAATTGTCAGACACAATAGATTCTCTTAGTGTTGTATTAGGAAGGATATAGGAATGTACAAATTACACTTGATAATAAAGAATAAATCTTTATGCCATGTGTTGTGTTGAATTTTGTTAATTGGTATCATTTCTAGTATGTTATGTTTTTGTATTTCATTTACTCTGTGTAATCAATCACGTTCCCTTTGGGAGTAAACATTTTGGCATCACTACCGATTCAAACCTAGAGATCTAAGAGTGACCAAGAATGGTGACAGGCAGGATGGCGGATAATGTGCCAACCGATTGAACAACCAAATTCATCTGAGGAAGAGGACAATTCAAGGCAGGACGAGTTGACACAGGACTTGATGTACTTGTGGGAGGTGTCGTCAACCAATACATTCGACGAGACTCGGGAAAACAAGGTCCCCAAGAGTGTTGTAAGGGATGCCCTAACTATGAATAGCGTTGTCAATCGTCTCCTTTCTTGACTACAAGGTTGTTGGCACATAACCTCATTGCCCTCCAAAACCTGCATGAGAACAACAATCAAGAGCACCATCGGCAACAAATACTGCAATGATACGAAGAGAGATACCGTAGGGAGGAAGAAGAGAGGGATATGAGTAGACGTCGTACCCCTAGCAATTAATGCCCCTACAACCAAATAATGAAAGGAAGCATATTGCAAGGAACAAAGTGACAGACGGAAACGATTACGAAGAATAGTTGAGGAGCCCCAGAGTTCGGCAAGGAGCAAGAGCAGAAGCATCAGTCGAAGCCGTAATCGAGAGAGGTAGAGACCGCGTACATGGAGTGAGTGGGAGGAAGTTACTAGGAACCTACCACTCCCAGACGAAGTAAACAAGGACCTCGCCAACCAGGCAAATAATCAATCTGTACACTCAGTGACAGAAGAAGGGGCCAACAACATAAAAAGTAGCTCGTTTGTACAGTCGGTACATGACAAAGAAGACAACGAAGGGAGGGACCTCCAAAGCGAGATTGTCGAGATTTTTTAACATAATTTGACGCATTGAGAGACTATCCATAAGAGAGGGTCCAAGAATACGAGGGTCTGAGCCAAAGACCTCGGGGAGGAAGAAATCCAAGAACAAGGAAGCTAGCCAAGGTGCAAAGGATGTAGACAGTGGACGTGTAGAGTGCAAATTAAGCACCAAAACATCGAGAGACAAGCAATCCAGTCTAGTCCTAGGCACACGGTACACACCTTTCGAGGATGATCTTGACTCCTTGACGAGTTCAATTGTGGACAGGTAGAAACTTCCCAAGTTCACCGGTAATAGATCGGAGGATCATGTAAGACACTGCAAGACATGTGGAACCATCTGGCTGGCAAGCGGTCAAAATGACAAAAACTACTGGTTGAGGTCATTCCCTACAACATTAAGGGGAGTGGCGATCAATTGGTATTCAGAATTGGAAGCAAGACACTCAAGTTTGTGGGATAGGTTGAAGAAGGCATTCTAAGAGGAATTCAAACTCTTGCGGGATGACAATGAAATTGTGGCGAAAATCTATAATGCCAAACAAGGAAAAAATGAAAATGTACGAGCTTACAATTGTAGGCTCAAGGAATTGTTGGGTAAGATGGAAAACCAACCAGCCGATGGGCTAAAGAAACAATGGTTCATCAAAGGGTTCATCCCCTCACTGAGTTAGAAAATGAAGGTGGTACCCCCATCGTCGTATGCAGATGCTTACAATTAGGCAATGGGCATTGAAAGTGAAAACAAAACATCAAAAGGAAAGAAGAAAGCTAGTGATGATGAGAGTATGGAGGAGAGTGACAGCAACGATGAAACTAAAACAGTGCAAGCCCTCTGACGGGATGTGTTGAGAATGATGAGGAATTGAAGGCCGAAAAGGAGAACCCCAAGGAGAATAAAGAAATGTGGTGCACCGATTGTAAAGTAGAATGTCACACAAAGATAACCTGCCCCAAGAAACTATTATGCGACATCTCTCAACTACTGGGACATTCCATCAAGGTATGCCCATACAACCTAAAGACAAGAAGCATACAAGTGTTCTTTGCACAAGGGGAACAAGCAACCCCTCCGACCACACCTTCAAAACCAGTGCCAATCCTAACGCATCACCTAGCGGGTACCATGGAATAATAACGGCTACAACAATAACAACACCCCAAGAAAGAGAATACAGTACGACGCGAAGGGTAGGCCCATGATCCAGTGTCGAAATTGTAATGAATGGGGTCACTTCGCGGAGGACTGTCAAGCGGTCAAAATATCAACCCAAGTTTAAATGCAAGTGGTGTGAACCCAGAAACCACAAAGACGCCAACTATCCGAAACAAAAAGAGGTAAACATGAAAACCTATGATACCCGGGGACGCGTCCCCGGTATTTTTTTCAGGCATCCCCGTCTCGGGGACAGGGGACTCCTAGGGGACGTCCCCATAAATTCTGCATATTGACAGTGAATTTTGACAATGAATTCTATAAGCAATCTGACTTTGAGTCTCAATTAACACAAATTTGGCATAAGAACTCTGCTAGTTTTTATATGTTAAGGTTCTATAATGTATATGTGCATGCTTTATCCATATTTTCGTGCGAATATTCTAAATTTCCTTATATATTTTAATTTTACTATTTTCATATAGCCGTCCCCTTTGTCGTCCCCTAGTCGTACCCAAAATTGGCAAAAAAAAATCACTGTCCCAGAAACACACACCCCCGTCCCCTGTCGTCCTCGTCCCGGAAACTCGGGGTAACATAGATGAAAACAAAATCAGAAATACTGAGATGGGGGCTGAATCAATATTTCAAATACTTTTCAATCAACAATATAGCCAAAAGAAAACTTGACAGCTGAACACATAGACAACACAGAGATTATCTCGTGGAAAACCATTTCGGATAAACAACCATGGTATCAATAGCTTTCATTAAACAATTGGGCACCAACCCAGTTACAACAGTGAGCTGCAGGGCACCAACCCAGTTACAACAGTGAGCTGCAACTCACAAAAAAGCATCAACTCTAAACATGAAGGCACCAACCTTAAAAGAGCTTCATCTCACATAGAGGCACCAACCTCCTTTTTTTTTAAAATGAACAGACAAACTCTCAAACCTTATGCATAAAATATCCAAGTTTATAACGGGTTGAACAAACTTCTTGTATAATGTTTATTATCACTGTTTTTGTACATGACCTACAGCAACCTCTAAAAGAAAGATAGGCTCTCATAACACTTCAAATGGATAAATAGGAGGTCAACACTCTTCTAGAATTTTTTGTTCATTCAAAGATCAGTAGCCATATACATCTGTCCTTCGAGTCTATACCTGTGCATTTCAGCTGAGCCAGAAAATTTTATAGTATTCGATGAATTTTAAAAACTTCATGACTTGTCTCTTTAAAAAATACTTCTATGATGCACAAACTAAAACTCAAATCTGCAAAACTCAATTTCAATCCATCTTCAAAAATACACTACTCAGGATACTATCCCACTTCTTCTCATCTCTATCATCGGCTTAAAACTTTGCTCTAGTAAAAACAACAACCCGAAAAACCTTTTTAAAACGCATCACCCACACCAAACAACGAACAATCAATGCAGATAAAATCTCTACACACAAAAACGGCACACTCAAGATTTTTCAAGGATGGCTTAGCTAAAAACAAAACTTCTTTAAAATAGCTGATCTCGAAAACAATAGCTTCAAATAACATTTCATACATCACTAAAAAGAACTTTTTTTAAAACCACCATAAAAGACGCATTAGTTACTCTTACTCAAACACGTCTTCCAATTCAACACAATCATTTTAGACAATAAAAACCAACTCACGCAGATTCTCTGCTACAAATAAGCAAGACATGCACACAACAAAATCGCAGTTTGAAAGAAAACGCACAATCCAAACAAAATTTGCAGTTCTAAATAAAAACGCACAACCCAGGCACATACAAAATCAACCGACTCCAACCTCCTTGCCAGCACGATAGACATGTTGCCTTTTGTGAATCACCAGCCAACACTTCAAATGCTCAAATATGTTATGACTTGAGCACATTTTATCGCTCCTTTATTAAAATAAAAAACGACCTGTGTCGGTTTGGGCAGAAGAATAACATCAAGATCTGCATCTGATGCGAATAGAAATCTTTTGTGAATATTTTGCCTCAGTTTTTACGGTCCGCACAAGATAGCCTTTTTAGAGCTTTAACTTTGCTGGCCTTCTTGAATCATGATTACTCCAACCAAAACCCCTTAAACCTTGATCAACTGTGTCACTGCCACGTTTAGCGAACCTTAACAGTGAATGACAACTTTCCCGCTGCCAAAGATGACAAGACCAGTGCTGCTTTTGAATATTTGCGCACACAGAATGCTTAAAGCTACTTCTTCGTACCAAGCAACACAAATTATTTTGCACCACTAGAAACAAAAACTTGCCACGATACTCATTCCATTGCCAACATCCTACAGGCTTATAAAAAGTCAATAGATGATATGTCAAGTCAAGTACTCCACGCAACCAAACAAACACAAAGAAAAGAAAGACATCCACACAGCTTCAAACAAAGCATTATGAAATCATACGATTGACATCAATGACAAAACACTTAACAAACTCCCTGGCAAACCAACCACAAACCATCTGAAACAACAAAACTTTGAAGCAAGCTGAATCAAGAAACTCCCCCTATCATACTAGTCCCCATTTGACATCAATGACTAAACCAAATCTGAATATCTGATCTCGGGCATGAAGTGTATTTGTAAAAACTCCCCCTAAGTTCAGTCTACAAATTAGTGTTGAAGTGAAATCACCCCAAATTTTTGCTTGTTCTTTAGAAGAAACATATTCCAACTTAGCAACCTGATTAATAACCTGCTCCCTTAAAAAATGATATTTAATTGGAATATGCTTAGTTCTAGAGTGCATAACAAGATTTCTTGAAATATTAATTGCACTCATTATGTCACAGAAAATAGAAATAGGATGAACATACTCAACCTTATAGTCCTGCAAAGTGTGTTTCGTCCAAATAACCTGTGTACAACATGATACAGTTGTAAACAAAGAAATAGAAGCCTGTTTTTTGCTTAGCCAAGAAACAAGATAGCCACCAAGAAAGAAGGCACCACCGCTCATGCTCTTTCTATCATCTATTGAACCTCCCCAATCTACATCAGTATAGGTTGTTAGTGTAAAATCTTGACATTTAAGATACTATAAGCCAAAATTCATTGTACCCTTAAGATATTTAAAAATCCTTTTTACTGCTTGCACATGAGTGTCTTTAGGTGTAGCCTGAAACCTTGCAACATATATTTAAAAATCCTTTTTACTGCTTGCACATGAGTGTCTTTAGGTGTAGCCTGAAACCTTGCAACATATCCAACTACCTGCATAATGTCAAGTCTAGTAGATGTCACATAAAGCAAACAGCCTACCATAGACCTGTAATATGTCTGATTTATACTAGGATACTCATCATCTTTTACTAAGTTTACATCCTGTTATCATAGGTGTACTTACAAGATGACAATCTTCCATTCGAAATCTTTTCAGCATCTCTCTAATGTACTTGGTTTGAGAAATAAAGATACCTTCTTGAGATTGCTGAATTTGTAATCCTAAGAAATAGGATAGCTCTCCCAACATAGACATTTTGAAATCATTCTTCATATTAGCAACAAAAGTTTTACACATAGCTACACAATCATTGCCAAAGATTAGATCATCTACGTAAACCACTACCAACCAAATGTTTTTATCTTCCTCTTTCACAAGATTGTTGTCTGCTTCTCCTTTTCTGAAGCTTCAACTACTATATTTCATACATCACCAAAAAGAAATTTTTTTCAAACCATTACTCAAACATGATTACTCCAACCAAAACCCCTTAAACCTTGATCAACTGTGTCGCTGCCACATTCAGCAAACCTTAACAGCAAATGACAACTTTCCCGCTGCCAAAGATGACAAGACCAATGCTACTTTTGAATATTTGCACACACGAAATGCTTCAAGCTACCTCTTCATACCGAGCAACACAAATCCTCTACACCACTAGAAACAAAAACTTGCCACGATACTCATTCCATTGCCAACATCCCAGAGGCTTATAAAAAGTCAATAGATGATATGTCAAGTACTCCACACAACCAAACAAACACCTAGAGCAGCAAGACATCCAGGCAGCTTCAAACAAAGCATTATAAAATCATACAATTGACATCAATGACAAAACATGTTGGTCGTGGAAGAGCTAGATGATGAAGTACTAGCAATCACCAGACTGCAAAAGCAGTATATCCAAATTCCCGTATGGAGAAGGAAAGACTGTGGGAAGCCAAAGCTGACATGGAGTGGACGATGACAAAAGAGCTTCTAATGAAACTGCTACCACCAATTTGCCACTACAATCGGTGTCTGAGAAAAACATAGTAAGACAGGTGTTGCAAACCATAATACCCGTACAAGTAACTGACCTTCTACATACCACGCCACAATTAAAAATGGTCATTCACTCAGTGACGACACAGTCAGCCAAGAACAACACAAGACACAAAATGAACCGACGATGAAGTCACCTAGCAACCTAGCCACTAATCCCATGTTGTTGATAGTGAGCATTAGAAGGAAGTCGGTCGTCGTCGAGATGGAAATAATGGAAAGGAAGTTGACGAACACCATCGTCGATGGAGGCTCAGGCATCAATGTGTTTCCAGAAGAAACATGGAAATGTCTGGGGAAGCCAACCCTTTGGCCGCCAACCTTCCACCCGGTATGTGTCGACCAGCACGGCATCAAGCCACTCGAGACATTGATGGCACAAAATGTGACAATTGGCACACAATATTTCTTCTTGGACTTCATAGTGATTCCACTAGAAAAGAAAGCGTATAATGCTCTCCTCAGAAGGGACTAGTTGATCACTACCAAGGCCAATCACAACTAGAAGCGAAACACACTCTCCATCGAGAGTGAAGGGAGGAAGTACATCATCGACTTGAGGAATCAAGCGATGAGCAAAGTGTTGTGACGTTTTCACACATCGCCCCATTGCAAATGGGGAGCCCCTACTTTTTAGGTCCTCTTGGCCTTTTGGTTGTGTTTCTCCGAGTCTTTTTACAACAGTCTCTTCGATCTCCTCAGTTTGCAAGTGTTTTGGGGTTAATTTGATCAAGTCTATAGCTCGTTTGAGCAAATTTGGCTAAGTCCAGAGTCTATTTTGTCCATTTTAGGGTTTCATCCTTCAGACTTGGATTTGAGTCCATTCCTTTAGGGTTTTGGAAAACTGAGCGTTGCATCGAAATCAGGACCCTCTAAGGAACCTACCCGTGAAATTTGAGTGAATTTTGAGCAACTTTCTATTTTTGGAAAGTCTATTTGTGGCAGGTTCCTCGCAGGCAAACACTGAAGACGAAGCATTCCTGAACACTTCTAAATCCAAAAGGTCAAAAAGCAAGCTAAATGGATCCAAAAATGGTTGTATGGACATCCATTCAAGAAGGGGAAAGCATGGAAAATCTTCTAAGTCTGGCCCATGGAAATCACTTCAATTCCCAAAATGGCATTTTAATCTTGAAATGTTCAAAATTGGATAAGTCTGGAGAGGAAGAAGTCAAATTCCTTGACATAGTGAAAATGGCACCCAAGATCAGGTATGGGCGCTGAAGCAAGTGTCATGGAAAAATCCAAAGCATGGAAAATTCCTTCACCTAGGTGAAATGGCGCCCAAAGAGAGTGATGGGCGATGAATGGAGGTGGTCAGAGAAAACTTCAAAATTGGAAAATTCCTTCACCCAGGTGAAATGGCGCCCAAGTCAGAGGTTGGGTGCCAAAATGACCAAGTCATGGAAAGTTTCAAAAATGCCAAATTCCTTGACCAAGTGAAAATAGTGGCCAAGTCCATAATAGAGCGCCAAAATCAAGAAGGCGTGGAAAATAAGAAAAATGGAGAATTCCTCGACATAGGTGAAATGGCGCACAAGTTTCAGTCAAGACGCCAAATAGGGGTAGCCATGGAAAATCATAAAACTCCTGATTCCCTCCTCAAGGGCAAATTTGTACCCAAGTGTGGAATAGAGCGCCAAAATCAAGATGTCAAGGAAAAGCTTGAAAAGTTGAAATTTACTCCATGACGAGGATTCCAGGCCCAAGACAAAAGATGAAAATTTTCCAAGGCAAAGAAGAAATTGGAGGTCAAGGATGGAGCGCTGGAACAAAGGCAACAAGGAAAAATGTTCAAAGTCTAAAATTCCTTCCTCATGGTGATTTAGCGCCCAAATGATGGTGCCATGGAAAACATGAAAAAGGTGAAATTTCCTTCAAAACATGAATTCCACACCCAAGACAAAAGGTGAAAATTCCATGGAAATGGAGGTCAAGGATGAACTGGAAAAGAAAATTCCCCTCGGGAAAAAATTTGAAAAAACCATTTTTGGGCATCAAAATTCATCAAAACTTCAAATTTTTTTCGGATTTGGATTCATGAGAGAATTCTCTCTCCTGGACCCCTGGAACCCTGATTTTATAAAATTCTTAAAAATACAAAATATGATAAATTGATGAAAAAAGCTTCTTTGGAACAAGATGAACTCGAAAAGCACACAAAAAAATTCCCTCCCCAAGGAACAAATTTCCAAAATTCCTTCTCCAATTCCAAAATGTGTCTGAGGTTGGAAGTAGGACGTGAAAATCAAGGTTTAGAAATAAAACTTCAAGAATTCCAGGAAAAGTGAAAAAATTGACTAAGTGTTGGAATTTCCTTCCTTCATAACAAAATTCCAGGAAAAGTGAAAAAATTGACTAAGTGTTAGAATTTCCTTCCTTCAGGACAAAATTCCAAGAAAAGTAAAAAATTGACTAAGTATTGTAAATTCCTTCCTTCAAGACAGAATTCTAGGAAAGTGTGAAATTGGCTAAAGATTGAAGAAATTCCTTCCTTGGGGAAGAAATGTGCCCAAGGTGAATTTCAAGGAACAAGAAAAACTGGCCAAGTAGGAAGATTTTCTCTCTCTAGAGCTCAGAACCAGACAAAAATTCCTTAGGCATGGAAAATGGTCAATGGTCAAGAAAATCTTCCTTCAGGACGAAGTGTGCACAAAAATTTTCCTCAAGGACACAATTCTCTCTTCAAGAATTCCAAATGTGTGGTATTCCTACAGGAGCGGATAGATTTGTTAAAATTCTTCTAAGGCATGAGAATCTTCCAAAATGTCTTTTGTGGGCCCGAAATGGAAAGATTTTTGTAAAGGATGAGTTGGCACCATGAAAAGAGGACATTCAGTATTAATGAAGCACAACCAAGAAAATTATAAATGATGGTGGGGTCCATTTGCATGGCAAGAATCTATTGAACGCATGGCAGCATCGTCGCGCAATCATTGTCGGAATATTTGACCAAATGGCTACTGAGTCAATGCATGGCGAGGTGGTGAAGCATCTTTTTGCATGTAACCGTTGTGTGTGGAGATGATGGTGCATTTATGACAAAAATGGGTGATCTTTTGCATGAGGGTGCATTCATTGCATGGTGAGCACTTTTTAAATGTAATGGTTAATTAATGCTTTATGGGTGTCATTTTTGGCAAGATTGTAATTAATTGTATATGGGCATAATGGGCATTTATTGTTGATTCCCACCTTGTTACATCATGTGTGGGGAATCTTTTGGGGTAAACCCTAATTACGGTTTGCATGTAGTCAAGGCTTGAAGTATATAACAAGGGGTGTCCCCCCTCATTTGTAAGAAGAGGGAGATTTGTATGAAATTGTTGCGATAAGTTTTGAGATAATAGCAGTGAAACATTGTTCTCTGATGGTGTCCACTCAAGTTATTTCAAAACTTGCATGGTTTCACCTTCATCACTTAGAGTGGAAATAGTATAGTGCTTTGATTTCAATGGAGAATGTAATGTTGTTTGATGAATTTCCATTGTTCATACTTTTTGCATCTTGCCGATTGTAAGTTACAGTGTAAAGTTATAGCTTGAACTTCCAAATTTGCGCTAAGTTCGATTGTGAATAGTCGTTTGGATTGCGCCATGTTGGGTATTCAAATACACTTTTTCAATGTGAAAATCCTTCAACATCCTCAAAAGATTGCACCGGTTCTTGTGGAGTTGTAGTTAATCTTGGCGAAGCAGAGCTTGGTTTATTTAGAATTTGTCCACTAAAGCATTATCTATTGATATCACTGCCCTTAGGAGTAGATTTAGATTCTTCTAACCCTTTCCCCTTTATTTTCAATTCATTTCAGTTTAAGCAGAAGCATCACAGAATTGCCATATCTGATGATGAAGTTCCACACCATAGCGAAGAAGTGAAGGAACGATCCAAACGTAAGGCCCCTTGGATTACCAACATATCACATCTGCCAACTGAGTCACGTTCGTTGCATTAAGGAACCTTGGAGTCGATTGTCTAAACATTCCGCAATCTTAGCATACAATCGCACTTTGATCAAGAGAGAGTAAGGTGACCATTGGTAACTTTATTATGTGTTCGAGGTAGTCATAATAAACACGTCAACACAAAGAACTGGCATTTTCTGACTCAGAGTTTGAGGGCGGAGATTTTGTGATGGATGAAAGGCAGAAGGCAATGGAACCTGACAAGGAAGGGATGCTTGAACTAGAAGACTGCTCGAAGGATGAGACAAGTTCCCTAAACGGGTTGTTTCATTAGCAAATGGAGGACTATGAAGTCTTCTACCCCGAGTGTAACATGTTGCAGATCTTAGAGATTGAGGAAGTTGTTAAAGGTACGGAGAGTGCCACATTTCCCCCGAAGTACGAAGGATATAAGAAGGGAGTGGTACGAGTAGATGACACGCCAGCACACCACTTTGAACGGGATAAAATCATAAAATATGCAGAATCGAACATGAAGAAGGTGAACCTCAATGATGGAGATGATCCAAAGATGATATTGGTCGGTGACGATTGGAACCCCGTACTGAAGGCAGCTACATTCAAAAAAATTATGGAGTACAACGATGTCTTCGCATGGACATACAAAGATCTAAAGGGTATATTGTCAGAATTGTGTACACAGAATCCCTCTCGTACTAGGTGCAAAACTCATAAGAAAGAGGCCATACCGGATGAATAAGAATTACACTGCCAAGGTACAAGAAGAAATTGAAAAAATATTGGAGGCAAGAATAATTTTCAAAGTGGAAACAAGTGAGTGGGTCTCTCCAATTGCCATATCCATCAAGAAGCAAACCATATGAGGATCTATGTGGACTTCAGGTGTCTTAATGTGGTAACCATCAAGGACTTCTTCCTAATTCCGTTCACTAACACCATATTGGAGGAGGTTGCGGGACACAAGATATACTCCTTCATTGATGGATTCTCCGAATACAACCAGCTAAGGATGTCATTCGGCTTGTGCAATGCTCCCACCACCTTCCAACGAATAATATTGCACATCTTTGATAAAATGTCGGTGGGTAATTTCAAAGCTTTCTTGGATAATTGGTTGATATACAGCGAGCAAGAGAACCACCTCACCACACTCTTGGAATGTATGGAGAGGTGTCGAAGGGCACGATTGCCTTCGAACCTGACAAAGTGCAAATTTATGGTGCCACAACGGAAATTGCTTGGCAACATGGTATGCAAAGAAGGAGTGGAGACAAACCCTAACAAGGTAAGGGTCATTATTCAGATGGAAGCCCTAGAGAATATAACAAGATTAAAGTCATTCCTCAACCACATAGGCTACTACCAACGGTTCATAAAGAACTTTGCACAAATTTCATACCCGCTAGACATGTTGACACGAAAAGAAGAATCGTTCATGTGGGGCGATGAATAGGATAAGGCGTTCAATGATTTAAAGTCTAGACCAGTGAGTGCACCAATCCTGGCGTACCCGGATTAAGACAAAGAATTTCATGTGCATGTGGATACCTCCAATTATGCAATTGAGGCCACACTGGCACAAGTGGGAGTATAGGGATTGGACCATCCAGTTTTCTTTGCAAGTCACCTACTTTCCAAGGCCAAAAGGAATTACACTACGACAAAGAGGGAGGCACTTGGCATGGTGTACTCCATACAGAAGTTTTGCCACTACCTACTGGCAACCCCCTTCACGTTTTATGTGGATCATTACGCGTTGATGTACCTGTTATCAATCAAGCCTACACCCTCTGCTAAAGCTGTGAACTTTAGCTGCCTATTGAAACATGGGAACACTTCAAGGTTGTGGGTAACCTAAAGACTCAAGTGGACCTCCAGAGTAAGCTGGTTCTTTTCAAAATCTTCACCTAAACTAACAATTTCTTCAAGGAAAAGAGTGAGGAGGAGGACATATGAAACTAAAATCTAACCCTAAGGTGATGCACCAAATGATATGTTGAAATTCAAATAAGCAAATGATACACAATATAACAGTGATAATGAAGCTTTTTTACACTACCCAACAACCCATAATCTTTGCGTCAATACTTCATAAGAAGGCTGGATAATCACAGTCCTAAGAGAAAAAAAAAACTCCTTCTTCCACAACCTAAGACTGATAATTACTAAAAACACAACTTATGACCTGCAAGAGTATATGTATTCCTGTATAAGGCATCAACAGAAAGTGCAATTTTAAGGGGGGCAAAAAAAACCAACCACAAAGAACTGCCTAACACTAAAGACACACAATAACAAAAAAAATGGGAAGGTACAAGCTATTATCCCTGCCAAAAGGTATCACCAAGTTGTATTATTCCTGAAAATGTGTTACAAAATCATCCACTTTTGCAGAAAGAACTCTGAAATTACAATCTGCCAAAAGATGAACAAGTCAAAACCCTTACAAAGAAGAAGGAAGGTAGTATATATCAGTGTTCCACGGATGTTGGGGACGGGGAGACGGCGGGACATGGGGACGGGCTTCGGGGACGGGGGGACTTGGGCCTGGGAGGGGGAAACGTGTTTCCGTGGAACACTGGTATATATGCTTTTCAAAAAAAGCAAATAATGAATAATATATTCCACCTCCTCTTGGGTGAGCAGAAACAAAAACCCCTCTTCAAAAGACCTGAAACAGGTCTGAAAGGGAGAAAACTGGGCCAAAAGTCAAGCCAACCCATGCTGCAACCATAAAAGCTCTTTAAAAGCACCATAAATGGCCCCAAAATATCACTGACAGGCCTGCAAGCCTTCATTAATGTGAAAAATATCTTGACTTAAACAATAAATGAAAGAAAAAAGATTTAATAAAGTGATTTATAAAACACCACTTATTAAATACCTTGTTAATCATTTTTACAATTTCAAGTCAAAAATAACTTCTCACAAACAACATTTAATAAAGTGATAAGCTACTTTCACTTTAATAAACACAAAAATTTAATAAATATAAATAAGAAAAATATTTATTAAAATGCTTTAATAAATCTACATCTTAATAAATATTTTTATTATTTAATTTTATTAAAAAATCCCACATTATCTTTAAAGAGGAAAAAATTTAATAAAGCAAATAATAATTTCACTTTATTAAATATTCTTCTATTTCATTTTTTATACCCTCTAGCCATGCTTCAAAAATAAAAATAAATTTAATACTTATTAAGTGATTATATATTATCACTTAATAAATATTTTACATGACTTATTAAGTGACAATATATAATCACTTAATAAGTATTAAAATCTTTATGCATTTTGAGGGATAGAAACTATCGACCTCATAGCAATTCCACCAGAGATATTTTGAGAAAATAAATAAAAATGAAAATGAAGGCAACATGCCTTAAGCTATTTCGATGATACTTCAAGGGAAAGGCAACCCTAAATTTTCATTTCTCCTCTCATTCGATATCTTTCTCTCCTTATGCGATATTTTTCCTTCTTTGCTGCTATGGTGTGAAGCTAGGGTTTGTGGAAAAATGAAGGGCATTCGTGGAGATATTTTGCACATTCGTTGCCGTTGGACATGATTTTGTTGATGCTGATAGTCGAAACTGTGAAATTCTTTTCACCCCCTTGGCATTTGACACTTCATTTTCTGTTGTGGCATGACTTTGCGAGCTGGGCGCTATTTTTTGAGTGTTGGGTGCCTGATTTCTGCATACCTTTCGCCGAAAATAATAAGCTGGGCATGATTTTGTTCTGTTTCTGGACAATTTTCTGAATGCTGGGCGGATTTCTGGGGATATTTCACGTGTTTTACCTCTAATTTCGGTTGTTTCAGGTTTGCTACTTTCACTATATTACAAACAAAATTCAACTTTCTCCATTTTACGTGGAAAATGACTGCTGAAAACTTGCTGCTTAAGGCTATAAATGTATTTTCATGGATGCATCCTTGTCGTTGTATATTTCCAGCAAGTCGTGGGTTTTATTTTATTTTATTTTTCCTTGTCTGATAGTATAAACTGGGCATTTTACTTGGAAAATGACTGATGTTGGTTTCTCTTTCTTGGTTTGAAATCTGGAAATGGTAATGATCCTTTACCACATGTAGGCTGCTTCAGATGTGCATTTTCACGGCATTTGACACTTTGATTTTCCTGGCATATAGCAGTAAACGTGGGTAAAACTGTTGATTTCTTTTCTTTGGCATTTTCACCTTCCACGTTCACAAATAAAACCCATCCTCTAGCTTATCAGATTCCTTTACACTGCTGCTTGCACAATAAAATTGATAGCTGACCTTGAATTCGACAAATGATTTGCTGGAAGTCGACAAAATGTATTCTTGATATGTGAGAACATAATGCATCTCGGATCTTGTAAAAGATGTGCCATACACATGCCCCTAACCCTGTAAATCCTAGCTATTTTGAATAGCAGATATTGCTACGGCATTATTGTTGTTGATAACCTCAAGACTGCTCATAACATGGGCTCTGTCAATTCCTCTTATAGCTGCTATATGACTTTTTGACAGTGATACTTGTGAATGAAATCATGTATTTGTTGATGGTTCACACATTAATAATTGTCCTGCTACTCTCTTGGACCGTAACCTTGCCCTTTTCACTATACTATCGCCTTCTATAGGCTGCAATTCCTAATAGGGACTGTACTATCAGGCCGCCCACACATATGACTGTTGAGTAGCTTTAATTTCATGTGTAATACTGCTCCTTTCGTTCAATTTGTAATAACCTCTATGACTAATGAGGCAAGGTAAAACAAAAGTCTGATCCTTTAGGCCTATACTGCTATATCTTTGACAATGACATCTAGTTGTACCTTTGGCATGATAGAAAGCTCCTCAAATGTTTATGCTTTGATCCTTTATCATAGTTCTATCACTGTTACAACTGTCGTTGTAGCTGATCATTGATCAATGGCAAAAACTTTGGCTCTTATATGATATTATGACTGTGTGCTTGCCATTATTGTAGTTACTGAATTTTGGTACCTTTTGAATGTCAATAGCTTCTTAATGATCTCTTTCACAGGATAGTGACTACACTATACATGAGCTATATTCATACTGAGTATGAATCTTTTCCTTGAAGTGATGACTGCGTACTCCTTTGACACTGCTTGTCATTACACAGTGAACCTGTAAGCACACTTGGTCTTTGCTGCTATACTCTTTGACTAGGCATAGGTCACTATGTTTTAACTATGATAATCATTGTCACCTGTATTTATTGTCAATATCAGTTCATTGTCCAAGTTTCGATGCTTGATCTATTAAAGCTTTGTGACCATCTTGCTTTTTTTGTAGCAGACATTGGAACTGTTCTTTATATCTTTTGTATAACATTTGTCTGAACATTATTTGATGTTTGAAAGTGTCTTTTGACAAGATCTTTCTATGCCCTTTTGCTACTGTCTTTTGAAAACTTCTAAAAGACCTATGTATTGCTACCTTATGTGTTGTATTATCTTTTGTCGTGCAATCTTCTATAATTCTCCTGTACGATGGTCTTCGTGAATGAGTGCCCCTCACTTATGACAGTATGCTGGTGCTGACATTTAGGACTCTCATGTTCCTATCAGCCTAATGCCATGAGCGACATGCACTCCTTTATTGTGACCACCGTAGGAGACGGGTAAGGATTGTTTCACTGATGTCATAATAATCTGTCCCTAATATCATACATGCTGAGCTCAACCCTCGTGGCAGCCCATTTTTCCCACATGCCAATATTTAATTGAAGTAGTCAGCGATAAAACTTTACCTATATCTGCACATTGGACAAATTGTTAGAAAATAACTATGAATTTTCAGATATGTTTCTTGCTGTTTCGATACGTACAATGATTGGACTGGTATAATGCATTGTAGGAGTGGATTGTGCATGCATTGATGATGTATATGCAAGGATATGGTATCCCGAGCTCTAATACAATTCTCTTATCTTCTTGCAAACACTTGGAGCAGCAGGGGACCACTGCAAAGGAGCTAGATATGAAGCTACTCAACTGCGGAGGGTTCGTCATTACGAGGCAATGACGGATCCCTTATCTTTGTTTATATTTTGGTTTTACATGCATCATTTTCTTGTATAATGCATCATAGGGAGTCATTCCCACGGCTTGTGTGGGAGTATCTCATTTAACATTTATGAATAAAGAAAAATGCTTTTTCAAAAAATGCAATGTTGTATGGTTCTTGATTGGTTGTGAACACTTGCATTTACTTGGAACTCTTTTTAGCATTCTATAGTATCTCTTCGCAAAACACAAACAACAGACATGTCTCCTTAAAACTATAAAACTTGACCAGCTCAACCTAATTGAGCTGGAGAATGAAAATGGGTAACAATACCTTGTAAACAAACCCATCATCCAAGGGAGGGTGAGCAAGTGGCTGCTCCTATTGCAAGAATTCACCTTTACCATTATCATGCGGCCAAGGAAGAGTCATGTCATTGCTGACCAATTGTCGCGGATTGAGTCAGAAAAACTACTTGACGGGGTGAATGAGGACTTTCTCAACGCTCACCTATTCCAAATTGCTACATGGCCACCATGGTGCAAGAATATAGGGGAGTACTTGTCCACTTCCACCTTCCCAAGGGACATGCTTCCAAGTGAAAGAAGGAAACTAGCCCTTAAGAGTAAAACCTTCCAACTTATTAATGAGTAGTTGTACAAGATGGGTCCAAACCAAGTACTACAGAGGTGCATGATGCAAGAGGAGATCCTAGGAGTGTTGAAGAAGTCTCCTGAGGGGTTGGCAAGAGGTCACATGGGACCAGACGCCACCGCACGAAAAGTACTATTGCCAGGATTGTGGTGACTGACACTGCACACACGCACGCAAGTGGGTAGTGGGGTGCGACACATGTCAAAGAGCTAGCAAGCCACTCAAGCGAGACTTCATGCCACTATTCCCTTTGCAGCCCCAGGAGTTGTTTGAAAGGTGGGGTCTTGACTTCATCAAACCACTAAAGGTGAGTCACATGCATCGGTGTAAGTACAATGTAGTGGCGATGGAGTACCTCACAAAATGGATAGAAGCAAGACCACTCCTGGACAATACTGCCATCAATAGGCACGGTTTATTTACGAATAGATTGTGACCAGGGAGTGCACTTTGTGAACCACATCAGTCGAGCCATGACAACGGAGAAAAATATTTCACAACCTCTCCAACCTATACTACCCCCGAGCCAATGTCCAGGTCGTCAACAAGTAAAGTCCTTGTTTCTATCATATATAAATCATGCGATATCGAGGAGGAAGACTAAGAAGAAAGAATCCTAGTGGTGCTCTAGGCATACCGCACCAAGTACACCACGGGATATACTCCATTCCAACTCATGTACGGGCAGGAGGCAATGGTTCTGATAGAATACATGGTACCCAATCTACGAATAGCCATGAAGAACTGCCTAAGAGGCACCGAGAGCTTGAAGAAACATCTTTTGAATATCACCAAGTTGGATGAGCGACGGGTAATGGCACAATGGGGGACGTGTTGATGTGTTTTTTACGCACATGCTAACACAAAATAAAATACCCAAGAGTATCATATCCTCTCTTGAACAAAATCTCTTGGATGTTGAAAGATTAGCTTAAGGATCACTCGAGAAGACTCCAAGGTTCATGAATGTAGGGTCACTACGTGTGGATAAGCTCTGTTGGTTGATGTGATCATGTTGGAAACACAAGGGGACTTACATTTGAATGCCTAAATGCTTGATTCGCTGGAACTTAGATCATCTGATGTTACAATATGGTGATGCTTTTGATCCTGAACTATGGAGTTTGAAAAAAATGGCAAAAGATGAGGGCTTGAGAGAGTCTATTCTAATCCTAAGAATGTAGGAAGATGAGTGAATGATTAGGTAGAATCCTACTAAGCGAGGTCTCACCATCAACTTGAACAATTTGACACAAGCTTAGTGCAATCTTCTAAGGATATTTCAAAGATATACGAATCAATACCATCAAACATCGATCACACAAGGCACACTTACAATCAGCAAGAGGCTAGTGGTATGGACAAAACAGATTCCACACAAATAGATTCAACAAATTCCTCCACTCAATTTAAACAACATGAAAGCAAATAGAGAAGCAAAGACCACGCGAGTTGTTGAAGTAACAAATCAAATTCACCATAACTCCAATGAAATCAATTGTTCTTTACAACAAGGTTTGGCAACAATCTTTGCCTTCTCCTCCTACTCTAACTTATATTCTAATCTGGCTATTCTTCTAAGCTATCTATTATTCTATTCTATTCACTATCAGCCTTTACAAATGAAGAGCCTGAGCCTTTTATAGTGCTCTCGATACAATTCAACGGCTCAGATCAATGGCCAAGATTTTACAATAGAAACCCTAATTAGGGTTTGTTACAACAAACTCAATTTGGCCAATGAAATATTTACAACATTTTGGCATGACCAATAGATAACAAGGGTAGGTGCCTCGGAGTTTGTGCCATCATGTATGAGCTTGATGCATTGAACTTGGACGCGTTGATGTGGACCCCTCGGATTGGTGTAGTGACTCGGATGATGACTAGGATGCCACTTCAACTAGCACTTTGTAGGTTTGATAGATCATCATGAAGGAATATCTCTTGATACTCAACATTATTCAACTTCAGCAATGATGACGATGATCTTCTAACTTTGATTAACTCTTCTGAAACTGTCTTCTCGAATGCCTTGATCATGTAAGTGCAAGGTGTAAATCTTAGTTTTGAAGTATTGATGTTGCCTTGGAATGAACTTCTGATGTCATCACTACCTTTCTCCTTCGGAATTCCTTCTCCTGTGACTCCCTTCATGTCATTGATGTTGTAGATCATGTCTTTGTGTAAGTGAATGCTTCTTGTGTGATCTCCTTATTTCTTTTTCCATCTCCTGCAAAACAAACAAGCAAGTATCAAATACACTTGATATATAGGTTTAATAAGAGCATATAAAGAGAATTTGCCCTCATGAAGCGACACTTGAAGTTGTTTTAGCGCTCTTTGGGGAGGAGCTCTTGAAGTTTATTCCACCCTTGATGTTCATTAAGTTGCCCTTGTCTTGCCTTTGAATTTACTTTGAAATTCGCTTTTGCGGCTTAGAACATGAAGTTCAGATTTGTTCATGTAGGTTTGAACATGAAGCTGAAATTCGTTTATGCATGTTTGAAGATAAAGATTGCTCTAGATGGTGTGCATGTGAAGCTTGTTTCAATCAATTCACTCCAATCATCTAAGTCATGAAGTTCACCTTGTAGAAATTTGCTCCAAATCCTCAACTCCTGAAGTTCGCTCCAAGATGGCAACTCATGAAGTACACTCATGCTTCTCGATACACTTGAATTCGCTCTCCTACCTTTGATCATGAATTTCGCTCTATTTCCCTTACTCATGAAGTGTATTATGTATAAAATTCGCTCCATTTCATTGATTAATGAAGTATGAAACTCGCTTCATATGTCTCCAACATGAAATTTGCTCCAACTTGTCAACTCATGAAGTTCGCTTGGGATCATCAACTCATGAAGTGTGTATTTCGCTCCACTTGCTCAACTCATGAAGTTGTAAATTCGCTCCAAGAAGGCAACTCATGAAGTTGTAAATTCGCTCCCAAGAAGGCAACTCATGAAGTTGTAAATTCACTCCAAGGTGGCAACTCATGAAGTATGGATTTCGCTCCACTACATGAAGTCACGAAGCTCGCTTGAGTGTTTGACCATGGAGTAGGCACCTTTTGACTTTCCCTCATTCTTCCACTTTCAACATGAAGAAATTCGTTCCAAAAGTCCAACTCATGAAGTTCACTCCAAACTGGCAACTCATAAAGTTTGCTCCAAGAGGTGAAGTCGTGAAGTTTGCTCCAAGGCAGCAAGTCATGAAGTTTGCTTGTGAATGTTTACACATGAAGTGGTTCCTTCATCTCTTTATCTTTCCATTTCGCTCATGAAGCCTTGAAGGTGAAATTCACTCCAATACCCCAACTCATGAAGTTAGAAATTCGCTCCAAAAGCTAAACTCATGAAGTTGGAATTTCGCTCCAAAACGTGAACTCATGAAGTAAGTGTTCTTAAATTTGCTTCATTCCTTTATTGCCAACCTTGTTTATGAAAGCTTGAAAGTGAAATTCACTCCTGAGGCTTTGAAGATGAAATTGGTTCCCCAAGAGTGGCACTTGAAGTGACCCCAGACTTTATAAACTTACTTCATACTCCTGCAAGACTATCCACCTGACTCCTAGCCATTTGAGCACCTATACTTCTCTAATGCAAAGGCTAATAGCAAAAGACTCAAACACTACCTAGAAAGCAGAAAGAAAAAAAAAAGTGGGGGTCCCCATTTGCAATGGGGCAATGTGTGAATACCTCACAATAGGACGGAGATTGTCCAACACCGGCAGAAACTCTGGCATGATAAACATCTCTAAAAAATGAACTTCCGGCCAGAAGTTCAGGCCAGGACAGTTAATGTTGAAGTGTAACGGTCGCAACAAACTCAAACCGGAGAAGTTTAGAGTTCATAAGTTGGGATCCTATAAAGTAAGTGAAGTTGGTCAGAATGGGGCAATCAAACTAGCAACACTCAACAATAACCCCATTCGGGATTCTGTGAATGACTCGAAACTCAAAATTTATCAAGAAAGGAGAGGACCTACCATCGGAGTCTATATGATGGGATATGCTGCTAAGGGAGATTAGACGATCAAAAGGGAGGCCTTGGAGGAAGACCCAGTGATCAATGAGCAAATTTATAGACCAAATGAGGCTTGGACCGAACCTATAACATTACCTGAGGAGAGGTTGGTCAGGAAGCACATGGAAGGCATTGTCGTCCCTCACATACACAAACACCTAACAAATGCCTACTTTGGCACACTAGCATTATGGGTAAGACTTGGTGGATACTGTTAACTGAAGGCATTGTACAAGGGACCACACCAAGGATACTTGGCATATGAGATCGATGAGGAAGTTAAGAGGAAAAGAAAGAACAAACATGTAGGGAAAGGAGAACCCGTGGAGGACTTCGAAGCAAAAATTGACTTCATAGAATATGAAAAGACTCTTGATCTGCGTCTGAAGTTGGTAATCAAGGCCAAGGATTGCTATTGATGCAGAGCATCCACACATAAACTCACCAATTAAGGGACAACCTATCCCAACTCACCTATCCAGCAGGTGTGTTCCTTCACTTAGGCGTTCTTACTCACAATTCATCAACACCTTTCCTTACCAAGGACTCAAAAACTCACAAATCATCCACCAACCTAAGGGTTATCATCCACACATTCTCATACTCCTTTCCTTAACCAAACTCACAAGGTTCAACTCCTACATCCACCCTTCAAGTCTTCAGGACACCCGATTGCCTAGACTCATTCCAATGGTCTTAAACACATCATTTGGACAATCTTTATGTAAACACAATACTCTTGTTTTGAGACACACTTTCAAATACTCCCAATATGCTTAGACAAGGCTCTCTCTACCCATCCAACCTCCCAAGAACTCACAATGAATACTGCTGCAACAATACCGGTCTAGACAGCAACAACGCTCATTTAGGACAGTCATGTTGACATAAATCTTTCCTCACTCAAGGGCTTTCAAACACTACACAAGGCTTCAAAGAACCTCCTAGACCTCCCTCAATACTCCCCACTCTAACTCACATCAACACTCACTCGATCTTACACAAAAAATGGAGACGTTTTATCACTGTCAAATTAAGACAGTCAACTAAGTGCAGGGACAGTCATAGACTTTGCCTTCCATCTCACTTCTCAATGCCTTCAAAGGTTATTAGGTACTCAATAGGGCCTCCCTACACTCCTCCAAACCCTGACCACAAACCCAAACAACATTCATTCATGCAAACACGTGAGTTCTTGTTTCATTGACAAACTAATGTACTCGCTGTTATTCTGGAACAGTCAATGTGTTTTTACTTTTGGGTTGTTTCCTTGGCTTGCAACCACTTGACACACTTCAATAACCTCTTCGCACACTCCTTGCTTCCTTCCCTCACTCACCCAATGACCCCTTTGCATGTAGTTCGTCATCTACACCCTTCTCTTTCTGTTATACTCTGACTGAGACACAATTTCAGTCACTCTACAACTTGTTTGCACATGCCAATCATTCCACCAAGATTTGGCCTTTGATCATCGTGAAATGGAGGTGCAATACATTTTACAACCTCACTGTTTACCCTAGTAGGGTTTTGACAGTGTTTTACAAAAATTAGTAGATCTCCCTCAAGACTTAATGAAAAAGAATGAAATAAAGACCAAACTGTTGGGGGTTCACCCCTCTATCATTCTCAAATTGAACAACTTTGACAATTTTTGCTTCAAATTGAACATAGACCCTATCTATGACTTCCATGACCCAATAATGATTCAAATAGGTCCAAATACATCAAATAACCCCTTTTACATCATAAATTCCCTTACATGACTCATTTTCACATATTTGCACCATATTGACAACTTATGACAATTTTGTCAACAATACAACTTTAGGACTCAAAAACCTTAACAAAGGGACTCATAGACACTTATTACATCATAAATGGTCATTATTAACCTTATTACATAGAATAAACACAAAACCATTGTCCTTGTGCCAACTCGACCTCATTGTGCCATGAGGACCTATTAGGTGCTCCTGCACCAGCTTTATTGCAAAAATGCACAATGGTGGTGTTGAACCTACATCCAACTCGCTATGGCAAGTGATTCCCAACCCAGTTGGGCCACCACGAATCAATGGAGTAGAAGTAACATGGTACCAGAAGTATGGAGGTCAATACATCGACGAACAATACAAAGGCACTAGGCCAGCACCCTTGCTTGACAAAAATTTTAATTTGGAATCTGTAGGTACATGTTGCAAGCAGGAGTGCTATAAGCGTCCATTGTTCACCTGTTGGTGGCGATATGATTTGGAGATTAAATTGAGACCCCGTGATAAGCCAAGAGAGACGAAGCAACAAACAATTGATGATGGCGACACAAGGACAAAAAAGCAAAGGACAAACAAGGAGGAAAGGAAATCATGAAGGAAAATTCACTATGGCATTCCGAAAATTAAAAAATACAGAGGAAAAAAGACAAGGAACTCAGAAAGAGAAGAGGGGAAGGTAAGCAAAAGTTGCTTGCACTTCAAGAAATTAAAAGGGAAAAAAATATAAAATGCTAAAAATTAGAAAATTAAAAATGAAACGTAGGAAAATGTTTTTAGGAAAAAAATTAAATGTGGCAAAAGTGAGAAAGGAATTGAGAAAGAAAATTAAAGGTATGGAGCTTAGGGAAAATATTATACAAAGGGAAAAAAATAAAAGAAGCTCGAACAAAAAGAGTTAATGATATTAGAAGACGATTTTTTTTGTCAGTCCCATATTAATGATATTAGAAGGCGATTATTTTTTGTCAATCCCATAAAGTATGTAATTAAAAACCTAAACCTAAAGGAAAAAAGTTGTTAATGATAAAAGAAGCTCGAACAAAAAGAGTTAATGATATTAGAAGGCGATTTTTTTTGTCAGTCCCATATTAATGATATTAGAAGGCGATTATTTTTTGTCAATCCCATAAAGTATGTAATTAAAAACCTAAACCTAAAGGAAAAAAGTTGTTATAAAGCAAGCCAGCAGGTTCATTTTTTCATACAAGTCAAATTAGCGAAGGCAAGAACACCAAAGTTCAAAGCTTGGAAGGACAAGAGAAAAAATTGTACAAAGGAAAGTGGAAACAATACAATGCAAGACAATCATACGTAGCAAACACCACCATAGGGCAGAGAACTCTGACATATATGCAAATTGGAAGGATTGTACGGATTGACTTTGTTCGTTGCACGAAAAGCCAAATGTGATCACGTCGTACGTCAAGCAAAGGGTGGCAAAAGGATGTCGTACGAAACCAAGGATAGAAGCCGTATGCAAAATTGGGCACAACTCCGTATGAACAAGAAGGGTGGATAGAGTGGATCCGTACATCGTATGGAAAAGAACACCTAGCCAAGCAAGAAGATCGTATGGATTTAGGTTCTGCAGGTTCAAGTCGTACGATTCAGATTGTGCAGGTTCAAGTCGTACATGTTCAAGTTGTGCACCGTAAAGGTTCGAGATATACACCGTGCAGGCATCATTGCAACCGTACACCAAGGTTCCATACGGAGGAAATACAAAGGCAGAAAGACCGTACCAGTTCAAATTGTGCACTATATGAGTTCGGGTTATACACCGTGTAAGCATCATTGCAACAATACGCCTAGGTTATGTACGGAGGGGAGACTAAGGCTGAAAGACCGTACGATCGAGGGACAAATAATACCATACGACAAAAACTGTACGCGAAGGAAAGCAACAACACCGTACGAAGAGTACCACACATGAACATAACAAAGGGTTTGTATGAGGAACGTAGATTGTACGAACAAAGTTGTACCAAGGCCATACAATCTGAGAGAGTGGTACGTGGCAACCAAACAAGGAAAGTTGTACGAATAAGTTGGGAATATAGTTTGAACAAGTATTGGCAACTCTAATCGGGCCAAAAGAGGAGATAGTTATAATAACGACCCGACAAGTGATAAAAACGAGAAAGACGACACAAAATCACCAGTTGCAATTTCAAACATGGCCACAACAAGCGATAAAGGGAAGTAGACTCGGCCTCACATGCAGAAGGATGATAGGGTTCAGTGGAGAGTCTCATGTTTGAAAGTCTAAACGGCATTAGGTGTTGCACATGGTGGCAAGACACTCCAGATGACCATCCTGTGAAAGATTCATTGTGAATGATGGAGGTTGATAAGGCAATTAAAATGCTTGTATTCAACATACGAGAGTTTGAGCTTGAGGGCTCTGGCGATGGGTTATGATTGCCATTCTAAAAAGTCCACCATGACTTTCCAAGGTTGCAGAATCACTATTTCATTCTGGTCGAGTGAGTTCACGAGGGTATTTGGGATTCCCTCAATGGGCATCAAGGTAGCCAAACCCTCCACAAAAATGACCATGCAAGAGAAGGACAAAATGCTAAAACTGGTGCGTCGAAGCGATTTGACACAAAAGCAATGGGACAACATGTGGAACAGTAGCAGCAATTGAGGGATGAAGAAGACTTTCATAGCAACAGCTGAATAGAGGTGTCTCGTGGACTTGATAAAGAGTCGCCTAACAAGAGCTAGCAGAGCTTCTGACAATGCCCTATGGATGATATACCTAATGAACGGGCTAATGAATGGGAAGGTGTATAGTTGGGTGTCGATATTATCTCAGAGTATTTAGGAATTCTTGAGTTTGGAGCACAAGACATTCTACATGTCTCACCACTCCATCGGCTTCTTTCTAGAAGCACTCAGAACACAAGTCCCTCCAAATAAATGGGGACATTACTAGCCCCTCAGTAGGGTGGACCCATCCAAACCTGCCATGTTCTACTTGAAGCACCTGGATACCCTCACGAGTGGTGGTGAGACTGTCAAAAAGATACGACAACAAGAGTTGCAAAGTAGTGTAGACTAGACTGATAGCAGCCCGGAGGAGGAAATGGTGGAGATGTCGTCCTTTGAGAGAGAGAGCACTGAGTACACCTTTAGAATGGTGACTCATGGAAGTGTGGTGCCTACAATAGACTTCATGGTGGAGGATGTGCAAGTTGAGGATGTGCTTGCAGCAGAAGAGGTGCTTGTAGAGGAGGTGCCTGAGGAAGATGTGTTTGGGGAAGATGTGCAAGTTACGAGGAGACACCTGAGGGTGTATGGGATACAATTATTCCAAATGATGTATCTTTGGGCACATTGGATGCCACTGGGAACTATGATGATGAGGACGCTGAGGCAGCAACCTAGACAGATAGTGATGAAGTGGAAATAGTAGGGGTGACCGTGGCAAGGACAAGTCTACCAACACCCTCGACAGTGACACCTTTGGCACCCTTGGCAGTAGCACCCTCAACAATGACACCCTCGATGGCAGTAACACCATCGGCAGAGCAGCCAACTTGGCGACTACTTGTACCTTCCGGTGAAGGCACTCGCAAGCCGGATGCAAGGATTGATTCATGGTTGCACGAGTTGGGGGTCGCACCAAATGTTTCATGCGTAGAGTTACTATCACATACTGTTGGGGGGTCAACAAGGTTGCCCTTGTAGAGTGTTCAAGGGGCCAAGACAATCATCCCAAAAGGAACAAAAGAGGTACCTAGCCAATCGATAGTTACAACTATAATTGTGCCAGCAAGCGCACAAGGGTCTTCATCTGGCAAGGATGAGCTTGTGTTGAGGTTGGATCAGCCAAAACCCCAAGATCCAGTCAAAATGGGACTAAGTTCAAAAGAAAAAAGATGAGCATTCACATCGAATGATTCTTCCCTACCCAGGCAGAAAGGGAGAGATTGGTGTAAGGAAAGGTTTAAGATCTAGTTATTTTGTTTGGCCTTCCTATTTATGGGAATTGACCTTAGGTTGGTATAAGCTAGGGTATCTATGACTACTATATGTCAAGTTTTGATCAGATTTGGATAAGCAGGTAATTTTGAAATTTAATTGTGCCTTGATCACAATCTGATATCAAATTAAATCCTTCAAATATGATGTGTGTGTGTACCACAGATCAGTTCGTAGAATTCAATCTGCTTGTTGTCTATGTCACCGATCTGCTGTGTGACCTCCATATTCACTGAAGATTATGACCTACTGTATTTAAATTCTGCACTTATTGTATATCACACGATCTGTTGTATGTATATGCCATGATATGCACTATGTTTCTATATGTCACAATCTGTAATATATTTCTATATGTCACGATCTGTAATGTATCGTACTTCCTTAGAATTGATAATAATTACAGAC
This sequence comes from Cryptomeria japonica, assembly GCF_030272615.1. Taxonomy (NCBI): domain Eukaryota; kingdom Viridiplantae; phylum Streptophyta; class Pinopsida; order Cupressales; family Cupressaceae; genus Cryptomeria; species Cryptomeria japonica. Next base: position 18,079,981 of record NC_081410.1, read on the forward strand.
TGCTCTATTATTTTATTCACCGTGTATCATACGTGATCCCTATCTGCAGGGTTAATGTGTGTTCACCGTGTAATGGATATTGACTACCACATATATATGTCCACCTCTTATCTTTATCACTGTTTATTATCAATCACCTTCCCTTATATCGTGTACTTGTTGCTTTTCCTGTCAAGAGAAAACGCATGTGCTAATGTATGATATAAGAAGGTTTCTTATAAAGTCGTGATTCTTCACCATGGAACCTGATGACCATTCACAACTTGAATCAGTTACCAACCGATTCAAATATAATCGGAATTACACAATCGGTTTATGTAAGAACCCGATAATAAACAACACGTAATCGTTATTAACAAACCTTAATTAGTTGAACCGATTCAAACATAATCGGTTTCAGCACTTAGTCTAGTAATCATTAATAATTGCATATTTATTAAACGGCACGTATAAACATTTAATATCGTTTTTATTAATAGCTGGCATACGTAATTTGTAAGGCCAATGGCCAATTAGACAATTACGGTAACTCAGTCATCCTTATGAATTTTGACTGAAGCTACTGTATCCTCAACACTATAGACTGGTTTTGTAATTGCTCATAAAGAGGATTTCAGTGACTTTTGTTACTTTTTTAATAATGCACGTGTGGGCCCTACCCACAAAATTTGTAAATCTAAAATAAAGAGAAATATCATTGCCTAGCATAGACTGTCTTAGGCGTTATAAGGTTATTCGGTAATTTGATGTAATTGCAGGTCTTTTTGCTTTTCTAATACTAACATATTTAATATAGTAAAAATTATTATAAAAAAATTTAATTGATATGAGACAAGAACTAAAAGCAAAAGACATCTTTACTAATCCTTGTGTCAAACTTATGAAATAAAGTTTGTTCCCAAGTCCAACAAATGAGCTGTATGAAAAAAAAGCACAAGAATGTCCCATTATATGATATTCATTTTATCTCCTCTTAACTCATTCTGTATTGCATGGATTATTTACTGTTGAGCTAGAGCATAAGCCAAATTTTGAAAAATGGCAAACACAAACCAACAGTAGCAGCCTACACAACATCAATAACCTGAAACCCTATAATTTATAAACCACCAGTAAAATTACTGACTATCCTATAAAAGCATGAGGATTTTGCATCAAACAATTATTACCATTATTCAGAACCACTATATTGTTGGTGATTGAACTTTTCCAGCAGTTTTTAGTCAGCAAATCCAGTTAAAATGTGATTTTTACACTGCTAACCCAATGCAGATAGCATGGGAAGAAATGTTCATCTGAATAACCTTATATCTAACTAAAAATGTCATCATTACATCCCACAAAAATTCAATTACCTCAATTTTTTGAAGGTGCTCATATATATCAGAAGCATATGGTGTGCACATCTGTGGATCTTTGTTAGCACAATCAATGTTAATATATTGAGATCCTTCCCCCCCTGCAACCTCCAGAGAACTCTCCTCCAAAGAATGGACTGAAACAAATAACATCATTACAAGTAAGCAACACATTGAAAATTTTGCATTGTAAACATGTCCAGTTTAATGATGAAAGCCATTTTGGATCTATCACATTAGACAACACAAGATAAAAGACTACAAATGAGAAAGCAGAAGGCAAAACAATAATCCTGCCTTGCAAAGACTTTGATTTTGAATGATTCTTTGATATGCTCAAGTTCTGTGCGGTTTTCCTCTCCAGCGCAGCAATATCCAAGCAACTTCCATCCATAGATACAACTTTTGGAGAAACTGAAGAGTCAGAAATAGCTGTGATTTTTATCTTTGATTCCACTACACCTGACAATGAAGTACTCTCATCTGGATAAGAGGAAACAGAGCTACTCGAAGCAGCACTGCCCTTCGGAGCCTTCAAAACAGCCCTAGCCTTTCCAAGGTGTTTTGGGAGAGAAGATTTTGCACTTATCTTGTCAATTTCAGAATCTCTGCCACAGGGTATCACTCTACTCCTGACCTTAGAAGTCGTAGCTTGGGCAGAACCCTTGGCAAAAAAAGATGTTGTAATGAATTTTCAATCACATGCTAAGAAAGATGGTTCATGATCACATTCATAATTCAGAATAGGAAATAGTAAATTAATTTTTTGCTCACACAAAAATAGTCAGTTTTATTATATTCTCAAATTACCTGTTAATTAATCCTACAATGTGGCATACTCATATTTAAGGCACAAACTTACCCATTAAGACATCACACGCATATCCAACAAAAATTCAAGATAAGGCTGCATGGTAAAAATAATAAAATATCTTCAATTTTTGAAAATATTAATGAGCAAGGGCAAAATCCTAAAAGCTTTGTGGTATAATTAGAGGTCTAGAGTACAGGAAACCATAGATATAGAATACTAGAGAATAAAAAGACCTAAAAGTCCTTGTTTGTAATTGAATAAAACGGATTGACTGACAATGACAAAAAAAATATTTGTTCTTGGTGTGAATAACGTCTTGTACATAACTAGTTCCTTAGTGGGGATCTATTAACATGCTCAAGTTAACTTAGGTCCTACGGAATCTTTCTAGAAGGTTCTAGAGAAGTTCTTCTCTTATCTTTTGACATTTAATTCTACTGTCCCAGGTCATTTAATAATTGGCAAGTTAGTTGTCTCATAACATATGATAAAGACACATGTCACAATCTTGTCTAATTGTATCCCTCTACCTTGCCTTGATAAGCAAGTCTTCCCATGTACCTTTTAATCATTCAAGCATCCATAATCAAGAATGCTATTCTTGCCATTTTCTCTCTTCCAGAAGGTTATTTTTGTTATGCAGGTGATCCTAGGGTGTGGGGACTTCACATCCAACTCCTAGATTTGTCCCACTGGCAATGAGGAATGTTTCTCACAGATATCCTAATGGTAACAAGATTCCAAAGTTTTGTACGTTTAAGAAGGTGAAAGAAATATTTACTAAATTTTGGAATTTTACTACGTTTAAAAAAGTTAAAAATAACGTCCTATTAAAAAAATGTAGTCACAAAAAAAGAATATGAAAGTGAAATAAAAGAAATTTTTCAAAGTCAAATGCTCATAAGATTTCTAAATTTGATACATTAAACCATCACATAATGTCAAGAAAGTGGCATTGACTCTCAAGTCTCCTAAGTCTAGGAGACTACAGCTATTAAGCTCTAAAATGACAATTTAAACATCTTCAAACAAAACACTTGCTATATGATCTTATTCATGGTCATTGATCCATTTACAATTGTACTATATCCTGATTCAATGCATCTGTGATTCTGTACTACCATGACAGTAGTTTTAACAATGTTCATCATGGTTTTCAAAGCATGCACACAGGAAAACGAGTTTACATGACAACATTGACACTCAATGTAACCGTCAATGAGTTGACCTAACAGTGGCAAATCTGGTCAAATAGGTTTGGTTGCTCAAAAAGCAAATCTTCAGGTTCAAGAAAACCTTGTTAATACATGGTATGAGCATACTAAAAATAAAACTTTCAAGCTAAAATCATTTTAAAATTATTTTTGGCTCAGAAAATAAAAACGGACTCTAATTGCAACCCATCCTACAAAAAGATTTCACTGAAGTATCTATTTCTTTATACACAAGGCTTCTTCAATCTCTTGTCACTCAAGAAATCACTCTCCGAGTATACACTAATCTACACTCCCCTTGGACACATTACAACATAATTCCTCCGATTTCATTAAACCCCTTTATAAAAATTTGTAGCAGAATTATCATAACTCCTATACTCACGTCTTTCTCCTATCAATATCTCTCATTGTCCAGTCATTGAATGAATATTCAACGCACACCCAAAATCATGGCAACCTAGTTCACTGTATATAATCACAATCATAAGGAAATCACCCACGATATATTTGAAATAATCCCAATAAGCCAATATCATCATATCTCTCACTAATAATGTTTGTCTTTTCTTGTACCGATCAAAAAAAAATGTTTGTCTTTTTCTACAAATAGTATCAAACCAGGAATCTCATTAAGAAGCTCTAAACCAAGATGCAATAACAAATGGTACAAAGGAAGAAACTGAAGCCGACGCACTTAAAATAGGTGCATAAATTAATGAATTTTGTTTCAACCAGAGACACCAAGCTTAAATTTCTGATGTCATCCAGAAAATTAAATATATGTGATGAAGGCTCATTTATTTTAGTAGCGATATGCCAAAGACTATCGCAGCCTAAACAAAAGGAAGCATGTCTAAAAAAACATTAAACTTATGAATAATCGATGATGACATGGCAATCTGACTTGGCAAGATAACCCAACAAGCAAGTGAAGTGGACAGGCAGCCCGCTCAAGCAAACACAAGAACAGCTCAAGCAGACACCCAAGCAGCTCAAGTGCACAACCAAGTAGCTCAACCAAGTAGCTCAACCAGGTAGCCAAATAGCTCAAACACACAACCAAGTAGCCAAGTAGCTCAAGCACACAACCAAGTAGTTCGACCAAGTAGCTGATGAAAATCTGGTGAATAATCAGCACAATGACTAATATTTCTATTATTTCATTCCAATCCTTATAGGTCTGGGCCCTTCTTCTTGATGTACCGTGGAGACTCAGCTGGGTCCTATTCTCATGTATCTGAGTGTTATAGGGCCGACCCTATCCCATGTAGCGTGTGACCCTTATATAGGGCAGAACAATTAAGGTAACGTGTTAAGGTTAAATATAAAATATGGGCGCCAAAATATGGAGCCGACCCCAAAGGAAAACTTGCACGTTAGAACTCATATATAACAAAGTCATTTGCCATTCAATAAATAAACAAAACAGAGAAAAAGGATATCTGCTTTAAAGGTGCGAAAGTTGTTACTGAACTTGCGAATCTGTTCAAGATCATAGCGAATATTGTTGCTGTTGATAGCAAGTTCTTCAAGGTGCAGATCTGATACAGACCCAAAGCAAACATAGTCACTTGAAAGGGCATACCTATTCCCTGTGGAAGTAAGAACCTAGTGCAAACCTGTTCATAATAAAGAAGCAGATCAGATTTATGCAAGTGTGCAGAATACAGATCTCAGATCTGAGTTGCAGCTAAATACACATTGTTACTTTTTGGAATTGAATGCATAATCAGACCTGTGGGTCTTCATTGCTGGGTTTTTCCTCTTGGGAGGTTTTCCCAGGGTATTTGCGTGTCGTGTTTCATTATTGTTCATCTTTATGTTTATGCCTAATTCTGAAAGTCTCTAAACTAAACAGCAAATCAATTAAGATTCAGTTTCTGAGTTTTCCATTAAATCTGAAAGTCTAATTTCAACAAGTAGCTGATGAAAATCTGATGAATAATCAGCACAATGACTAATATTTCATTCCAATTCTCTTTTCAACAAACCTTTGACATCAATGACAAAATATTGAACAAATTCAACCAAGCAAAGATTGTAAAGGCAATCAAATTCCTCCAAAGGTGATTGTTCAAGCCATAGTTGAAAATCTCGGACTCGCCTCGGACTCGGCAAACCAAAATTTTGGACTCGGACTCGGACTCATGAAAGACTCGCGAAAGACTCGGCAAAGACTCGGCAAAAAAAAAAAACCGTAGTTTTACAAAAAAACATAAAGAAATTAATGCATTTAGAGAACATAAGTGCCATAATTGAAACATTACACATGTCATATGATCTACAAAGTACAAACACGCAATATTTGAAATTTCATCATTCATGGCAGCATATTCAAGTTTCAAGTTTCAACTCTAAAATGTATAATACTATAATGGCAGCATAAGTATATAAATGTTCACAAAATTACATATAATGATATGTCCAAGTCCAACTGCAAATGTGAAAAACAGCAATGTGAATGAACAAACCAAAGAGAAGACTACATCTTCCTCTTTGTATTTTTCCTAATATAGCTCAATTTTTCAGGCCTTGAGCTAGAAGTAGTAGCAGTGGGTGTTGTGGTATCTAAATGGTGAGATGAGTCTTCTTCAAAGTCATAGTCCTCATCATCATCCTCATCTTCGTCCTCATCTTCATCCAATCTTGCTCCTTCTGCATCTTGTGCTGCTCCTCTCTCTATTTCTGCAATTTCTTCTTCGGTAAGGAGGACATCATCACCATCATTTTGTTCATTCATGGTCCAATCACCATATGGATCAATTTCATCCAAGTCAATGGCCTCATGTGAAACACCCTCCACCTGTCTAACTCGAAGGCGAAGGTTGTACCGAACAAATACTAGATCATTGAGCCGCTTTTGTGACAATCTATTTCTCTTCTTTGTGTGAATGCTTTCAAAGACACTCCAATTTCGTTCACACCCAGAAGCACTGCATGGCTGAGACAAAACACGGATAGCTATCTTTTGAAGATTAGGCGTGCCGGCACCATAATTCTCCCACCATAAATCTACAAAAAACATTTAGAAATATTAGAATTGAGAAAAAAATGTAACAATCAAGTTTGTAGGTTTTTTCTTGCACTGTTGAACTAAGTTACTAAATGTTTTACCTGGTTGTTGTTTTCCTCTCCTATCAATTGCTAGTTGTGATGAGAAGAGTCTCCCCTCTGCACTTTTGTAGATCTTGAACAATGGAATGAACATTTCCAAATTCAGAAATAGATACTAGATAGTCAAAGTGTCAAACTCAAATTCAATAATGAACATTTCCGAATTCATAAATAAAGATAGAGCAATTGCAAATGTCAAATCTCACCTCCAACTCATCAAGAACCTTGTCTCTCAACTCAGGATCAGGTGTCATCTTATCAATGCATGTAATAACACCTGCCATGACCTCCTCATCAGCCCTAAATGAATCAGAGAAGTAGAATTTCGGGTTCAAAAAGTAGGCGAAGGCATGTATCGGTTGGTGGAGTTGGTTTGTCCACCTACGATCAATGATGCGCCAAAAGATTTCACATTTTCTTGCATTTCCACGATAGTAATGTGAAATGGCCTCTTTGGCCCTATCCATGGCCTCATAAATGAAACCCATTGGCATGCCCTCTCCATCCACCATACGAAGAACCCTCACCAAAGGTTCTGTCACCTAAAAAAATTAAAACAAATTTTAAATTAATACAAAATCAACCCCTAAAAAATAAAATCAGCAAATAGACAAGATTGTATAAACTTTACTTTTGTGTTTGTTACTTACCGCAGTCAACTCCTCTCCATTTTTATTGAACCCATCATCAAAAACAATGGTCGCAATCTTCTCTGCTTCAGGTCTTTTGGAGTATGCAGACCCCAACCAAGCATCTGACACAAACATCTGCTTAAGATGAGGAATGGCACTAAGAATGCTCTACAAAGTGATGAAGTGGCTAGCAAATCGTGTCACTCCAGGTCGCACAAGGTCCTTGCCATTTGTGTATTTTCTCATCAAAGCAAGCACCCAAGTATGGTTGTAGATGAATTTGGTGACACTTTTTGCATCTTCAACCACCTTCTTCACCCATCCAATCTTCCCAATGTCCTCTAGCACCAAGTCCAAGCAATGTGCAGCACAAGGACTCCATGTAATCGAAGGATGCCTTTGCATAAGCATTCTACCTGCAGATACATATGCAGCTGCGTTGTCCGTGATAATTTGGACAACATTCTCAACTCCAACTTCCCGAACCACACCATCCAACAGATTACACAAAGTCTCTGCATTTTTTATTTCATTTGAGGCATCAACAGACTTTATGAATACCATTGCACCATTTGAAGCCACCAAGAAGTTGAGAAGAGTCCTATTCCGTCCATCTGTCCATCCATCAGATAAAATGCTGCATCCTTTTCTCTTCCAATACCTTTTCTGATCATCAACCACGCCTTCTGTATTTTTCACAGCTTTCTCTAGCAATGGCCCACTGAAGTCATAACCTGTTGGGGCCTTAAACCCCTTACCCGCCACTGTACATGCATTAACAAAACTTTCCCAATACACATTGTTTGCTGCATTGAAAGATAGATTATTGTAAAACAAAAAGTTTGAAGCTGCTATCCGTGCTTGTTCATGCTTCTCTTTATTCCATCCTGTACCTTCAAGTGAAGGTTGTGCACCTGGAACATTGCGTGGTACAAAAAAATTAGGGTCTGATCTAACAGGAGTGCCACTAGCCTCACCCTCATTGTCACCAAAAGATGAAAGTGACTGACGACCCCGACTATGACCAATGGGACCCGAAGTGGACAATGTGGGATTCATTGCAGCTGCTATGGCTTCTCTTGTTTTTTGCCTTTCTTCCTTATGCATATCATTCTCAGCAAGAATGGCCTTCATCTCTCTAATAATTTCAGGAGTTGATTTGGGGCATGCCTCCACACCATATCCAGGTATTTGTGCAAGGTGGTATTTTAATCTATTGATTCCACCAGTCATCCATCTTGTGCATTCGGTGCAAGTGACCTCCCCCTTTTTGCTTCCTGCAATCCCATATTTCCAAGCTTTATCTCTTTGTCTTCCTGACCTTGGGGTTGCCCTTGGAGTTGAACTTGCCATTGCTGATTTAACATGAAAAAAAAAAAATCAGCAGGGTTTTATGGAAAATCAACAAAAAAAATGACAATGAATCATTTGGGAAAAATAGCATTCAAAAACAAGAAAAAAAAAAGAGGAAATAACTTAGGAAAGAAAATAGAAAAAAATTTGGCAGCATATCCCCTTGTTTTTCAAGATTTTTTTCAGTTTCAAAACAATGAAATGATTCAAATGAAAAAAAAAAAGGAGGAGAAAAATCCTTACCTAGATCTCTCTTGCTGATTTTTCCTTCTTCCCTCTACTCCTCCAAACCCTTCTAACCTGCTCCAGCCAAAAAAAACCCAAATTGAAGTCAAAAAATGAAAAAAAAATTGGTTTTAAGCCTCACGGGCGCGTTTTTTCTGGGCCCGCGAGTCCCTGTGAAAGACTATCGAGTCCGAGTGAAAGACTCGCGCGAGTCTTTGCGAAAGACTCGCGAGTCTTTCACAGGGACTCGCCTGGACTCGCCACGCGAGTCCTAGGCGAGTCGACTCGGCTCGCCAAAGGACTCGCGAGTCCGTGGCGAGTCCGAGGCGAGTCAAAGAGTTTTAAAACTATGGTTCAAGCGATTGTATGGCTCCAACAGCTTTGAATTCATTGGTGAATGACCTTTTCCTCTACTCATTGTGAATATAATATGTTTGTGTCTAAAGGGATTGTATTAGGTTGCCTTTTGTATCTACCAATGTTGTCATGGGAAACCAATATTTGATGTATTTTTGTCTTTGTTTGTATCTCACTTCTCTATTTTGTCTTGTAGTCACTTAGAACCCAAACATGGAAAATTATCACAAGTTATATATATATTGATGTAGTTTTCACAAAAAATTGATAGAAAGGGGAGTGCCTTCATCTCTCACTTGATTAACAAAAAAAAAAAACTTAAGAAATAAGAATGCCAACTCAACCAAATACACACAATACAGCTACAAGTAAAGTAAAACTATGTTTTCCAATTTTAAAAACAGTGCTAAAGTTTACAAGACAGACGAAATCCCCTGAAGTTATGTCTCCATACCAATCTAAAGTGCAGAAAACACTAAATTTACAAAATCAAAGGTAACAAAACCAAAAGCCTTAGGTACATAATGGATTGGTGGATAATAACCGCAATAGTAAAATTCCTTCTTGGGATTGACTCAGCAAACCAAAAGATAAAGAGCTTTGCAATTAATTGGAAGAAATTTACAAAATTAAAAAATTGAAAATTTCTTGAAAATAGAGAAAAACTTGTGCACAATTTTTTGTCTATTTTTTTAATGAATTTTCTGCATTTGTTAAAGACTTAAAGTCGCAAGATTCTTCCATTTCAATCCTGATTAATTCTAATACTCATAATTAAATCACAATTTCCAATTAAATGAGGAGTTACTCCCAATTTTTCCAACCTTGGGAATCATGCATAAGTTGAAAAAACTAGCAATCTGATTCAGACCAGATTGCTGATAGGTCCTAGTCACAATAACTCTCAATTTCCCAATTTTGGCTGCATAGATAATTACTAACTAAAAGAAGCATAGTCAGTGTGGAGCTCTGAATATTGAATTAGTGCAGGAAGCTATAGATATATGACTAAAACCTGTCGTTGATGATAAAATAAATTGACTCAGAAAGCCTGAAAATTTATTTGAGCCAAAATAATAAACATAGATCTTCCAATATTAACTTTTAAAAAACAAAAACAAAAAAAATATGAATAGGACAAGCTATATCCTAAATCTGTGAGACTGATTTAGTGCAGCAAACCCTAAGATTTGAAAATTTTGAGACTGAAAATATCCAATACCATTTGTTTGTGAAAAAAGTAGAGAATGGCTACAATCTCATTGATGCACTAAACCAAATTTAAATTTTTCGGAACTAAGAAAAACATGTTGAGTATTACTAAGCAACTAATAAGCTCTAGTGCATAGTGTAAGCTGACAGAGTTAGGGACTTGAAACATATAAAGAGTATGACCGTTTATACTTGTAAATTTCTCTATGCCAAAGCTAGGTGTTTGAATTGTTTGTCCCCAAAGGCATAGGTCAACAGAAAAGCTCTCGCTAATTGAACCAAATAAAGAGCTTTGAAGATTGAAAACCCCTTGTTTAAAACTGAATATAATGCATTGGCCATTAAGCTTGAAAATCAATATACCAAAATAAAATAATCAAAATAATAGTTGAATCTGGTAAAGATTAATTAAATTTGTTTGGTATTAACATAAGCACTGAAATGAACAAGGTCCTCATGCGTTTCACCCATACAATTACATAACAATAGGACTAGATTTCCAAAATGGATGCTCCCACTCTTTCTTCTGCAAACCCTATTGTGACAAGCACAATTGGAAATGGAGCAAAAAGACTAATTTTCGAAGTGTAGTTCACTGACGAGGGTACATTTATCCATGGACAGCAGATAATTCAGGCTTGGGCCTATTTTTCTCTAAAAATCAGGTGCTTATGTTATGGCCCCTATCATACCTTGAAAACAAGGCATTGTGGGTAATAATTGAAAGGTATCTGAAAAGTTTGTGTCGAGTGGGCCACAAAATTCAAAAATGAAGCAGGTGAATTTGACGTCATCCAAAGATGAAGAGGAGGAAATTGCAGCAGTTTTGGCATCCCAAATGTAGTGTTTGAACATTATATTGTGTACAAGAGAGCGTCTCATCCTTTCACTAGGTAAGGGAATCACTTATAAGGGAGATACTTTCTCTAAGAAAAGTTAAACTTATAAGTTCAATACTTTATGGCCTAGTCTTCTGGTTTACATACATGGATTTCAAAATATTGGTCGAAAAAGATTTAAAGGGCAGTAAAGATATATCCTAGTGGTCGAGGATTTTTTGTGTTGTTTCGTTAATCTATAGAGGATAGATCCTTTATTTTAGAGAATGGACCATGGTTATGGAATAAAAATGTTATGTTGGACAAGCCATTGTTCCTTTCCTTCAATCTGATATCAAAGAATTTTTCAGTTATGCTTGTATGGATTCAGCTTCTATATCTCCCTCTACAATTCTAGGCAGATTCATGTTTCCAAGGTATACGAAATATGTTAGGTGGATTTTTGTCCATTTATCCTAAAATAGTTGGTTTGATTCCATCAACATCGGCAAGAATCTAGGGAGAATTGGATATCTCAAAAGGTTTACCTACTAAGAAACGTCTCAACTGGGGAGATCGGATTTGGATGCAAGCATTAGATTATGAAAAAAAAATTGTTTAGATGTTGTAGGTGCTCTAAGTAGGGCATATAACATTTGACTACAAAGCAAAAAAACCCAAAACCTCAGAAAAGGCAAACACGTTGGCAAGGTGCCCACTTCTCACATCCATACATAAAACGCTTTGCTTGTAATCCTCCTTTTGTTTCATAAGACTCCTCATCTAATGGTTTTCAATATAATCCAGGGCTTGACATAACTTAAACACATTTAAATCAAGAGGATAAATTTGTAAAGGTTAATCACTCACCTTCAAGATACTCAAACATTGTCAAATCTCTCTTGCACAAAAAGGACAAGATAAGGAGGATTCATCCAAAAGGGAAAAAATAAATGCTCAGAAAGCAATATTTTGCATTGTTCGCAAGATTAGAAGCCACTCATTGCGGACAATGTTGCTAATGTCATATTAAGTCTGGACGAGGGTGTCAAAGTGAGCATTTTGAAGGTGTATTTCCAGTTTGAAAATTACTTATCCTCAGAGTCAGAGGAGGAATCTGAGGATACAGATGATGGGGGCAGTGGTGGCTCTGTTGACAGTGACGCCATACGCGAGATGGCTAGAAGGGAGCTATGGAAGGCGGAGCGCGAGTGTTTAAAGGCATTTGGGGAGAATGCATGGGAAGTGTTCAGATAAGCGGTGTTTAAAGGGGACATGGCGCCTTTCCGAAGACTGACTGAATCAAATGACTGGTGGCTCCCTGAGAACTCCACCTGCAATGCTATCAATATAGGTGAATTTGCAGCTGTGATATACCAAGCAATTGGTGGACAAATGTAACAGGATTGTGGGCTATGGGGTTGTGCTTCTATTTTGTGATGTTACTGGTTAGTGGGTAGTCGGGCTTGGGTGTCTAAAGTTGCGTCTATGGTAGTGTATGGCAGGCAAGGCTAGTCTTGTCTGATGTTTAAACAGTATGTAACTTTCTTAATTCTGCAATATAGGGAGCTATCCCCATTAACGATAGCACTTACCTTTAAAAAAAATAAAAAATAAGGATGTTGCATAAACAATGAGGGATTCTCCCAAATTTGTGAGTCCAAAGCTACCTACTCTACTTCCCTTCACGTATCTAAATGTTGTTTGGAATTCAAACTTATTGCAAGCTAACGAATGCAATATAGACACAAACATCCCAAACTCTTTATTAGACAAAATAAATCAATCTCCTTCTACTTTATCTACTTCAAAAAATGAAATGGAGGAAACTATATGTTGGAGAGAAGTAAATAACATGAAGGCTACTTGAAGAAAGCAAACTTTAGGGTATATGGTTCTCAAGGCACATACAAAAAAAGTTTGAGGATTTGGTTATTATATGGGGTATGGCATATGTTATTTATGACAGCTGAAATGTGTTCTATTAGGAGTAAAATCAGTATTAGAATTTTGTAAGTTTGTTACTTTGGTTGGGGGCCCATAAATAGAACCCCAATAATTTACAAGAAGAAAACAGAACCATTGAAACTCGCCAAAGCTCTAAGGTTGAACTAATAGTCTAGAATGCTTGGAAAGTAAATAAATAAAAAATTGAGACTTCAACACCTAGAAGTTAGAATCCTGTATATAAAATGGTTTCACTAATAATGCCTAAACAAATCAATAATATTAGCTGAGAACCACGAGTTTCCATAAAGCTATGAGACTGAATAAGTTCAAGAATCCCTGGAAATACGAAAGTACCTAATAAAAACACCTAGAACCCCTTCTTTATGATAAAAATATGTATTAAAAGTAATACCAATCAAAAAATAAGAAAATGAAAATTAATGACAATGATTAAAGCTCTGGAGTTGAATCCATCGACTACCATGTACGAAACCTGCAGCCACTTGCTTAAAAAATAGCAATGACTAAATTTTTCATCTAATCTATTTTTGGTTAGCAGTTCCATGATTTTTATATTTTCTGTTTTCCTCTTATCTGCGATAGACTATCCCTTGGCATCACATTGCTACAGGAAGCCACATTGCTACAGAATGGCACCATAGAGGAGTACACCAGGCTCGTGGAATAAGGGAAGAGAGCATTGGCAAGGTGTGAGAGGACTACCATCCACAACAACAGTCCGATTGAGGAATAGAGCTCCAGCCGGCATAGGAGGGCATTGGCAAAGTTGACGGTCTTCATATCTCCAATTCCAACCAGGAAATAGCAATATCAAGTAGGTGGATTGAACCCATTATTTCCATGTTGATAATGTGGATTATTAGAATGTATAAAGAATTTTTAGGCAAACAATTGTCATGTCTTTTATATAGAGAACCCTATTTTACTTCAGTATAGTTAACAGTGAATACAAAGGAACCTTAGATCTGCAGGGAAATATTGCAGCTAGGTAATCGCATTATGACCTATAGACAAGCAATTAGAATCTGGCTCTTCTCGGATCCTTTTGTTTTAATGTTAACGTGTAGTATAAAAATTGCTTTCATTTAAATGTGCAGACATTTTTGGAAGTAAAATTTGGAGGGAAATGTTAATAGAATGGAAATGAAAAATGTGCACCCACATGGTACTTTTTATTCAACAGTGGCTGTATATTTCGACCATTCTTATTCACCTTCAACTAAAATTCTAAGAGGAAGGTCCCATATAACTGCTTAGCTTATTTTGGTTGGCAGCCACTACTCAATGCTTTTAAGAGCCTTCTGTGGAGTTAGTGGTTCAATGAATTTGCTTATTTTAAGTAGATGTTAAATGCATGACAAATATTTGTATTAATAAGAAAAAAATTGGAAGTAAAATTTGGAGGGAAATATAAAAGAGGGAAGAAAATGTGTGCAGACAAGGTCATATATTTTTCATTATGCAACAGCTGCATAATTTCACCCCCTTTTTCTATAGCTTAGGCCATGGTCCCATGCACCTGCTTATCTGCATTTGCTGCTTAAATTTTAGCACCATAGGTGATCCTATGCAAATTTAAAACTAAGCATAAAGGATAATTTGAAATCTATACCTATAATGATGGAGCTACATAGATTTCTTTTCCTCTTCTTTTCTATTTCCTTCACCTCCAGAATTTTCCTAGCTCACACAAATATACAGTGATGTCTACCATTCATTTAACAATCACTTAATTTTTGGCCTGTTAATAAACCTATCCAGGTTGATCTGGAATCAAAGGAGAAATCAGGTGATGAATGGTTGAAGCCAGAAATGGACTGGATGAAAGTCAACTTTGACGGTGCTTCGAAAGGTGTGATGTCCCCACTTTGAAATAGAATTTGATAATAAATAATAAATAATTAAATTAAAATATTAAAAAAAAAATTTAAAATATAAAAGAACATAATTAAAATTTAATTAAGTTAATGAATAGTCAAAAGACAAAAAAATGAAAAGTTGACTCCCTCAAATATGAGATATCAAAGGGAGAAGAGAACTTCGTTTGAGGGGGCATAATTTGGGAATCAGAAGTGCAGATCTGATTGTGAAGGTTGTGTCCCTTTCAAAGGGCAGAAATAATGAAGAGTTGCTTATGGTGAAAGGGTGTGTCTCTTGCCAAAGGGCATACATGATGAAGAGGCGTGACCTCTCCCTCGCATTAAGAGATATAAAGGAAAGGAATCAAAAGCATCCAGTGAGATCACCATCGATCAGATCAGATCAGAATTGTTATTAAGTTACAGGCAGTAATATCCTTGTTCTTGGTGGTATGCATGGGGATGTGCTTAATATATGCAACCTAACAATATTCTTATGCAGATTTAGTATTAATATTAATAATATTAATATAGACTGCATTATGTACGACAGTCATACTTAATATACATTCATAATAATTGAAGGACAAATATATTCACAGTCAAAGTACTTAATTTATTCTGATTCTTCTAATCCCCAAGGGAGACGGATGTTGTTAGGGAGAGGCAGAGTAAATCCACTCCAAGATGTAAGAGCCCCAAGGACGAAAGGACTGAGGTTCCTGACGTCTGGGCTGAATTAGGGAGGTGGTGTCATAGCGCCCTAGACAAGCCAATGCCCACTTCTGGGATTGAGAATTAGAAGGGTTTGGAATTAGAACTGGAGTGATGACAATATTAAGTTGTGTTATGAGCAGAGTTCCCAGACTCGCCACGAGTCAGGCGAGTTCGCCGAGTTGGCGAGTCGAGCCAAGCTCGGCGAGTTTTGCTGACTCAAGGCTCGGACTTGACAGGTTTTACTCGTCGAGTCTGAGCTCCAGGACTCGGCCGCGGCATGCCAAATTTCGATTTTAAAAAACAAAAGCATTTTCACTTGTTTTTTTTTTTAATTTCTCTTTCATATAACCCTAAAAGGTCTTCTAATTGTTAGTTGTGAGAAGAAGAGAGGAAAAGTGAGAGAGAGGAAGGAAAACATGAGGCCATAGGTTTGCAACCAGCAGGGAAGAAGAGCATCAAGGAGACCACAAATCACATTGGGGAGGCCATAGGCTTGCATTGAGAGCATCAAGGAGTCCATAGCAAGACTTCTCAACTCATTTGAAAGAGGTAAGTGTTAAACTTTGTAGATTTTGTTGGTTTTTTTAGGTATGTTAATGGATTTTTTTCATTTGTTTGTTAATTTTTTTTAGTTTAACAGTTAACTTTCCAAATCTTGAATGTTTTTATTTTTTTAGCTTAATTTCAATGAGAGAAGTAGAATAATAGTAAAGTGCAAACCCTACATTTTTTTAGAAAAAAATTTTAAACATGTATTTACAATTTTTTTTTTTTAAAAGTAGGGTTTGCTGATTTTTTCTATTAGTTTATAACTTTATTAAATTTTCTTATTGCAACAGCCTTCACATTTAAAAAACATTCATTTTTCACAATGCCTAAAAAGGATGAGGCTTGGAAATATACTGAAGACTTTATTGGCAGACAAAAAAATCAAACAAAATGCTTTTTTTGTAAAGAAATTAATTTTGGTGGCATCAATAGATTTAAATACCATATTGTCGGCTTACCTGGCCATGATATTGAGGTATGTAAAAAACAAACTGCTGAGGCAAAACATTTTTGTTATGTCCAATTAGAAACAAATGAGCAAGAAAAGTCAACTAAGAAGAGGCAATTGGAAGAGTTAAGTGCTATTGGCTCTCATGCACCCGCATCCGCGTTTGCATCCACATCCGCAGGCTGTGTTGGAGAGGGTTCTTCCATGCCTCCCTTTTGCCCTAGTGCTTCTGCTAGTGCTAGTGCTTCTACTTCTACTCCTCCTAGTGGCACTATTACCTTTCGCCCTAGAGTTCGGAAATCCAGGTTGGATAGTTATTTTGTGCCGCGTAGTACTCCTGGGGCACAACCCTCACTTGAGAGCATGGGTTGGAACAAGGAGGTTCATGATGCTGCAAGAAAACAAATTTGCAAGTTTTGGTACTTTTGCAACATTCCATTTATTGCAGCCGGGTAATTCTTTTTGATTTGATTGCTTTAAGTTTAAAAGTAAATTTATAGTTTGAAGTTGAACTCTACTTTGTCTAATCATAATCTATTTGTGACAGGTCTCCTTATTGGCAAGGCATGGTAGATGCCATAACCATTTGTGGTGCAGGGTTTAAAGCCCCTACTGATGCTGAGTTAAGTGGCCCCCTCTTGTTAGAAATAGTTGAGGATATGAAAGTTGAGCTAAAGGACCACCGACAGTCTTGGAGCCAAAAGGGTTGCACCATCATGACAAATGGTTGGACGGATAGAAGGAATAGAACACTCCTAAATTTTCTTGTTTCCTGCGGAGGTGATTGATCATGATTCATTCTAATTTGTACTTCCCTAAATGCATTGAATAAATTAAATTTTGATTTGTTGAAACTCTATTTTCAGGATCCACCATGTTCTTGAAGTCTATTGATGCTTCCTCACATGTGAAAAATGTCACATACTTATGTGAGGCTATTTCGGAAGTCATACAAGAGGTGGGGGAAGAAAATGTGGTGCAGGTGGTGACAGATAATGCAGCAAGTTATGTTGTTGCAAGTAAACTTTGAACTTTTCAAGTCTTGATAGAGAGGCATCTATGATTATTTAAAATTTTCTTAACACATCAAAATTTCTAATTAATTTAAAATTGTTGTAGGTAAACTTTTGATGGAGAGGCACCCGAAAATTCTTTGGTCTCCATGTGCGGCCCATTGCCTTGACCTCATGTTGGAGGATATTGGTAAGCTTGAATGGGTGAAATCAATAGTTGAAAGGGCCAGAAATATCAGCAAGTTTATCTACAATCATGCATTGGTCCTTAACATTATGAGGCAATACACGGGGCAAAAGGAGTTGGCTCGTCCTGATATCACGAGGTTTGCCTAAAACTTCCTCACACTGAAATCCTTGATGAAATCAAAGGCGGCTTTGAGGCGTATGTTTGTTGGTGAGGAGTGGACTTCCTCATCCTATGTTACGACCACTGCAGGGATAGATGTGGTAAATTGCATTTTTGATGAGCCAAGTTTTTGGACCCCCTGTGGAAAAACCGTGCAGGTAAATTTATTACAATTTAACATTTAGTATCTACTATTTAGTAATTTAATTTAAATTTATTAACAATTTAACTTTGCAATTTTTCTTTTTTTTAATTTAATTTGTGACTTAATTGTTTTTGTTTAACATTATGTGTAGGTCACTGAGCCCCTCGTAGTTCTCCTAGAGTTGTTGATGGGGAGAAGCCCTCTATGGGCTATATATATGAGGGTATGGATAGGGCCAAGGAGGCCATTAGGTCCATATATGCAGGAGATGAGGATAAGTATGGCCCCATTTGGGAGATTATTGATAGGAGATGGCAGAACCAGCTTCACAGGCCCATCCATGCAACAACCTATTACCTCAATCCGGCATTTCGATTCCGTGATGACTTCAAGGCGGATGAGGAGGTTCTTAGTGGCCTATATACAGTGGTTCAGAAGTTGTGTACTGATGACACAGCCTCAAGTACAATGCTCCAGCTAGATAAATATAATAATCGAGAAGGGGCAATCTTCGCAAGCAACATGTGCATAGAGGCTCGGACACAATTGCAGCCAGGTAGAAATATATATAAACTTAAGATTCTTAAGTTTATGGCTTATGCATTTTAATTTTTTATTTTATAATCTAGCCTTAAAGTTGGAAATGAGTTTGATTTTTTTTTCTTTTCGTTATTCCAGATAGATGGTGACAAATGTTTGGGCCCTCAACCCCAAACCTTCAACAAATTGCCATCCATATGTTGAGTCAGCCATGCAACGCTTCTGGATGTGAGCACAATTGGTCCATGTTCGAGCACATCCACTCGAAGAGGCGTAATAGATTGTCTATGGAGAGGTTGAATGATCTTGTTTTTGTTCATTACAACCTCCGTCTTAGGACCAGACAGATTTTGAACACTGACTCCTCTCCGATCACTTTAGCGGAGATCGATCTAGAGTTTGAGTGGATCACTGAGTCTACCAATCCCGTCTTCACTGAGGAGGACCATGAGTGGGTTGACCAGGCAGACAGAGAAGCTGAGGCTATGGCTATGGCAGAGGAGGAGGATAGAGCACGATCCAGCATAGGCACCTCACAGGCGGAGACTATGGCTACTCAGTCATCCAGGACCTACCTTAGACGCATTTGTAGGAGGCAGACAGACTACTCTGAGGCTAAGGATAAGCTAGAGCCTGAGCCATAGACTTGTTTTTGTTTACAGTTACATATATGTTTGGGAACATTTGATGTCATGGATTTTATATACATTTGACAACATTTATAACTCTATATATCTATGTTTTTAATTTCCTTCAACTACAATTTACATTTCTACGCATGTTTTGGATGTATGTTTATGTATGTGATCAAATTAGCTTCTATTTGATGATGGTATAGTGTCTTTAAGCTTTATTCAATAATGGGTGCATGAAACAAGTTTTAAATCGTTAAAAATCTCTAAATTTCAAGGGTTTTTTATTTTGTCGAGTCGTTGTTGAGTCATAGCCGAGTCACGAGTCGAGTCAACCTTGTCGAGTTCGAGCCGAGTCACGAGTCGAGTCAACCTTGTCGAGTCCGAGCCGAGTCCGAGTCTGGGAACTTTGGTTATGAGCAACTTTAATTATCTATTAGGTAATAATATATGTTGCTTTTTGGGAATTGACAGCCTATGACTAGGGGACATTACAAAAGGGAATGCAGGGTCCTCTGGCACTGGATTTGCAGCACAGGATTGGAATGGCAATATTTTGGCCATAGGGGCGAAAAGGCTAAAGGATGGTTTAAACAATGAGGCCAGTTTCAGTCAGCTATGCTAGGAATAAAGTTGGCCAAGAGATTGTCGGTGTAGAATTTGCATTTAGAAGGTGATTCCCAAATTGTTGTTAATGCAATCATCAAGAGCAAATGCCCAGCTTGGAATTTAAATAAATTTTTTTGTTATTATTAGAAATATGTTAATGTCTTTTAAAAAAAAAAAATATCCCATGTTTTGAGAAATGGTAATAAGGTGGCAAACAAGCTGTCAAAGTGAGCAGTATCATTAATGGAGGATCCATCGGATTTCATATGGGAAGATTTTCAAGGGATTTCGATCTCTGAGCTATGATGGAAACTATGCCGCCAAAAGCAGTAGTCATTATGGGAAAGCGTGTGTGTTTAAGGCAATGGGACAAGGGTTGTTTTTTTATGCTAGTATCAAGGTTTCATTTGATGCAAAGCGTAGTGGTGGTGGCGAAGGTTGGTGAGAAGCAATTTGGTGGTGGAGCGAGAAAACATGGAAGCGAATTTCTCTTTGATCACCCCTAAGCAGCAGTTAGCCTTTTGGGCTGAATTCGTGGGAAGAGGTTTCATAGTGCCTTCAAATTTGATGACCCTCTGTTTGTGCAAATTTTAGACACGTTATTTGGTGAGGAGTTCATGAAATCAAAGCACAAGTGTCGAACTAATATTGACATAGTCTCAATGCTGGTTGCATGGGTTTGTAATTGGGAAATAAGGAGGACATTTAATGGGTTGTCAAGGAATGTGTTCAAGAAGATTGGACTTACGGGTTGAGGCCAATTCTTGAATGGGCGTAACCACGCAAAGGCCTTCTTGTCACAGAGGGTGAGTGGCTGAAAATTGGTGAGCAACTGTCACAATTGCAACCCTTTTTACAGTGGAGTCTGTTTATTAATGTGCAGGAGAGGAAGGCGGAGGTGCATATTGGATGGGAAGCCTTGAAGGACTATCTTCGAGAGCAGGGTCTGGACCTAAAGGACACGGGTGCAATGTGGGTGGTGAAGGGGAAGATGGCACTGAACAGGCACATGAGGAGGAAATAGCAGAGGAGCACAAGGACAGAGTTCGAGACGGGTTTAATTTTGATGATTATTGGGTCAATGGACCCCTCAAGGCATGCAAGAAATAGATTTTGTATAAAATTAAAAAAATGTTGCCAATTTTGTAAATTTTGTTCGCTATGTCTAGTTGTTGATGGTTTTTTGAGTGGTTCTGGATTTTGTATATGAAAACTGTATACTGTAATGGCATCGTAGTGTATTCATGTTTCTAGTTGGCAGTCTGGGTGGCCGAAGTCTTGTTGTGTCTGTATAGTCCATTGGCATAGGAGGTATGGTGGCTAGGGTTTCTGCTGGAGTTGCTGAATCAGACTCTTAATTTCAATGTATTCTTATATTTTAAATATTAATAAAATATCTATATTACCGATCAAAAAAAAAAAGAAAAATAACAATTACTTAATTTTAAACTAAAATAAATAAAATGATAATGGTACCACTAGCTCCACAGAAAGTTCCTAAAACATTTGAATAATGACTACTAAACAAAATAAGCTAAGCAGTCATATGGAACCTTTCTCTTACTTTTAATCACTAAAAGACTCTAAATTATCCTTTTGTGCTTAGCTTAAAGTTACATAAGGCCACCTGTGCTGCTAAATTTAAACAATAAACTAAGATAACCAGCTACATAGGACCATCATATAATTCCTAAACTGTAATTGTTCCATCATTTTCAGAGAAGATTCCATATTATACATTATAACTAAAAATAATATCAATGCGACCACCTGTTTCTATAAAAAAAGGCAGCAAGGAGTTGTATGGGACCACAAGGTTAGTACAGGATAAAATTTATTGGCCAATGTCCATCTGGCTTGACTTAGTGGCAAGAAAAGAGCAACGTCACTGAGACAGACAAAGGTTGAAGAACTGGCAAGGCTCCCCTGCTTTCAGGTGGCCCTATCAACTGGGTTCAAAAATGGTCAAAGACAGATACAAAACAAAGTGATGTCAAAAGTTTTAAGAACCACCCAGGTTAACTGCCCTGCATAAAAAGGCAGCCATGTTAATTGAAATAAAATAAAAGGTCAAAACCACATGCAGAACAATGTCATTGAAAAGGTTAAATGATGAAAAATCATCAAGGTTAACTTCGCTGCGTTCAGGCAGTTAGTGTTAATTAAAGTCAAAAATGGCCAAAGCCAGGTGAGATGACACTAAGGAGGTCAAAGGTTAAGGACACGCTGTTCCCCGCATTTAGGTATTTGTTGGGTTCAAAGAAGGCTGAAACCTGGTGCAAGCAGACGGATGACACTAAGAAGGTCAACCCTGTCTTCAGGCAGACCACATTAGTTGTAGTAAAAATGGGCAAAACCGGGTATGAAGCCTAGCTGAATGTGAATGACAACATAGTTCTCCATCTCTATATGCTTGATGGCAGTTTCTATCCCATTAAAAATGGCGGCTCTCGGACACTCGAAGTATTCTTGCAGGGAAAGTCACCAAGGTAATTTTCTTGTACCTAAGCTGCTTGTCTTTGACCACAGAGAGCATCCCGGTACCCGATGAAGGCAAATAAAACCTCAAAAGCTTATACATAATAAGATTTTAAGTAATGGAGAATGAGGGGCATTCAATTGATTTAGTGAATAATTGAAGCTAAAAATCCCTGGGAAACACATATATATACCAAGGCATTTGATTGGTTGATGAGGTGACGTGTGGTCTGGTGCCCTTTTGAGGCCAATATTGCCTTGTAACAAGGTTAAGCCCTAAAAAATAAATGCAGTTCAATCGGTTCATCAGGTGCACAATTCAGGCCAATGATGCATTGAAAGCTAATGTATACCTGTCCACAAGGAACAATGCTATGGTTGTTGCGCTGCGCAGTCGCCGTGCCGATGCCGGTGCCGGCCCCTTTATTTGTCAAAGTTGAAAGTGGCATTCTTTTCTTGGAAGCCACAACATGACGCCGTGAATTTGAACTATCCGCCATTGTCCTCAATCTTGAACAACCTGTTTTGCTGCGACTTTGCTCAGCCATGTTTTCTCTTCTCTGCCTTACAGACCTTTCAAAATTCAAAACCAAAAACCTTTACACTACAAATCCAATGCTCAAAGCCAAACAAAAAAATAAAAACAGTGGCGTTTTTGTTTTCCTTTGGTTGGATTAGATATGTGTCTGCAAGTGTTTGACGGAATTCGAGCATAAAATCAGAAAGGCGAGGGAATCAAGAAATTTTGAATTGTTTGGCTTTTCATATTCGTTGAGGAGGAAAAAGATAAGATCTGAAACGTAAGTTGTTTTGGCCATCGGACGGACGTCTGGCATAGCTGTGGGTTGAACAGCTTGTTATTAAGAAATTCAGAAAAAAATGAGAATATGACTTTTTCATTATTAGATTTTTTTTTGCCATGCAATTATATATATATATATATATATTAATTAAAATATACATCATAATGAGTTTCTAAGACTGAATGAGACCATGGAGGGTCAAATATGCATGCTATAAATATACAAGACTATGGCATTAAGTTACAAATATACAAAATTGAGTAAGGTATACTCAAGACTATCTACTTTTATACTATACATATATAACCAAACAAAACTTTAATCATTATAAACTATTGTATAATTTATAAACGGTTTTTGCTACTGTTGTAGTCATCTCTCTCATTCCAATCTAGAGGTGCATTGATCTCAAAGGCCTCATCACTTGACCTCACCACCTCTGCTACAAAGTCATCACTCTAGTTGATATGAAATTTAGCTTTGCTTTACAAGCCCAAGGCCTTCTTTAGTGTCCCTATTGGAATTTGGAGATTATATCTCATTAGGAATTTCAAGTAGCTTTGTAAAAAGGAGGTGTTGTCGATTTTGTTGAACAGCCACATTTGACCATGTTTGATTTCCAATTCCTTCACCTCTGTGGTGCCCTCCCTTAGCAACTTTTAAAAAAATCTTTTAGAGACCTCCAATGTTAAGATCACCTGCACAAAAATATTCAAGAATGTGAGTCTTTTTGCAAACTCGATAAGTGTCCTCTCAAACCCTTTAAACAATTCCTCATTTCTTGTTTATCATACATTCCATAATACCTCAGTTGAAAAACATAGCCAAAACAAATTGTATTCTTTGTCCAAATTATCCATAGTACCAATCGAAATTTCCTTCTAATTAATATAATGGCAGGAAAGAGCATAGGGTCTTGCCCTTGATCAAAAGAGAAACTATCGGCATGACCTTGAGCCATGGTCATAATAAGGAAAATCAAATCAGAAATAATAACACAACTCTATCTTGGATTGCATGGAAGGGAAGGACAATTGGAAAAGCAATGAAAATTTGGACAGCACAAAGGGCGGATCAAATCAAGGTAAGGGAAAATTTATCCTAAATCCGCCTTTACCTAAGAAATGCATTTTTGTTAATTTGTAAAATAATACCCTATATGATACCATCACAAAAATGGAAGATGTAGCTTTCTTTGTTAAATGGGTTGGGGGAGGAGGTGGGGGGATTGGTTGACTATGGGACGATCCCCTATATCCCCTAGTTATTTGAACCATCACAAAACATTTTCCAAATTTCCTTAACATAAGAGCATTAAAAAAAAATATGTCTTATTGATTAAGGCTTCCTACATATGCCACACATTTCAACATTAGAAGAATTTATTTTGTATGGTAATCTCTACAATATGAATAACCACCTAAAGCAAGCCTTTTTGGGCTCAAGAATGTTATACCATAATACTTTAAATATTTTCGTCATTATTTATCTTCTAAGTCTAAAATCCAACATTTATTAACAAACTCAATGGTTGAATCAACATTAGACAAAGATTTGGCCTGTTAATGGGCATGGTCGGGGGCATCCAGATTCTAGCATTTTCAAAGGAGACAACATGGTTGAAATAGATGGAAGGATGGTTTAAAATTAATTTTGATGGAGCATCTAAGGGAAATTTGGGCCCCTTAGAGGTGGGATTTGTGGTCAAGGATTGTCAAGGGAATATCATTGCGTTGGAAGCAACACAAATAGAGGACGAAACAAACAATGTTGCAGAAGTTAAGGTTGCTCTTCTAGCCATTAAAATTGGAAGATGCTTGGGACTCCCAAAGATTCACTTAGAGGGTGACTCTTTGATCATTGTTAATGCAATCAAATTGAGTGAGGTGCAAGCTTGGCATTTATCAAAGTACATTTGTGCCATTAAACAAGAATTGGCAACATTTGATTGTTACCAAATTTTGCATGTACGACGTGCAAGTAATGAGGTGGCAGACGTCCTTTCAAAGTGGGTGTTAACCTTCAATGATGAAGGCGATATGTGACTTGAAGATTTTCACAATCTTGCATGCGATCTTTAACATTTTGGTGCGTCGTCATATGAAGGAAGCATTTGTGAGGAATTATGGGAGGATGATCGATTGGATAGGGATTTCTAGGTGGCTTTAAAGGTGACATAAGGTAGTTATTTTTTGCAGTAAGAAGCGACGGGTGTTCTGTTGGCAAAGGGAGATGGAGGCAACATTTACTTTGATCATGACAAGGCAGCAGGCGGCGTTTTTGGGGCTTGTCTTTCCGAAGAGATTCAAAAGCCTCTTCAAGTTTGGGGATGCAATGTTTCTGCAAATAATGGAGACCTTGTTGGGGGGATGAGTTTCTACACACCAAGCATCAAATACCGAACCAACATGGCATTGTCTCCATGGTGTTAATGTGGAGACTTGAATTGGGAGAGAGGATAGAAGTCGTTGAATGGTTCATGAAGGCAAGCATTGATGAGGACTGGATTCATGGGCTAAATTTTGTAATGGAATGGGCTATCCCTGGTGCGAGTTTTTATGTTAGAGAAGGAATTGACTATATGGATGCAGATGAAGTGTATGAACTAAGTTTTTTCATGTGTTGGCCGATGCGGTGCAACAAAGAGGAAAGAAGGGCGGAAGCTTTAATTGGGTGGGATGCCCCGAAGACCTTTCTTCAGCAAAAAGAGGCAAAATGAGACTTTGGTATTGCGGCCATTGAAATGGATGTCAAGGAGAATAAGTAGACAACGAGGAAGAAAGAGGTGGCAGAATCTAAGAAGATGAGAGTTGAAGTGGGTAGAGTCCAAGAAGAGGACAGTCGAGGTGGTCGAGAGCTTGTTGGTCGTCCCTGGTGATTTGGAAATCCTTTTTTTGTATTTTTTGTTAAAATGTATGTATGTCTAGGTGTGAGGTGGATCGAGTAGTAGTTAAATGGGGTTTGCTTTTTTGTATACCCCTAGAATAGTGGTATCGGTTTGTTCAGCAGGGTATGGTTGGGGGTGGTCTATTTTACTGCCTTATGAAGCAGTTTTGGATTTAATAGCTTGAACATAATAGTATTGGAAAGGGTGGTTTGGGCACATTTTGGGTTGACAGTTTTTTATATGGGAATATCGATGTAAATGTTACTTTTAGACTTAATAAAATTATCTATTACCAACCAGGAAAAAAAACAAAAACAAAAACATTAGACAAAGATTTATAGACCATCTTGGTTTTCACGTTATAAAGAGGTTTGTCATCTATCCATTTAGATTTCTTATAGTTATCAACATCCTAAATACAAATAGTAGGAATATGCAATATCTTATAGGCCTCCCGCATAATTGTGTAAGTCTTCCAATTTGATCCAGGTAAAGCTTATCCATAGCTCAAAGAGGCCAATGATTTTAATTTCCCATTATGGATAATGTCACTAAAACATTTGATCCCTTTTTGGGACCAGATCCTAATGGAGCACCCTTGTAGTAATGCAAGGGGTTTACCCTTATGTTTCAAGTTCTACTATATGGATTGGTGAGCAAGAACTTGTATGTTGTTATTTCTAATGAAATGATAATTAATGATCTTGTCCTTAATTAGTTCTCGTGCTTTCCAAATACTCTTAAACACATAGGACCCTACATGAGCTATTGGGTGTTTGCTAATAAGGAGATCACAAAATGGTAGAAGCTTCCAAGTTTTAGCCTGTTTATGGACAACAAGCTTAATATAGTTCATCACAAGAACCTTCCATGGTTCATCACTTTCTAATGTCTTAGTGATCCATTTAACCACAAGATCAATATCATTATTCATTGAATCCTTAAGACCTAAACCACCTTTGACTTTATCTAGACAACGCCAATCTCATTTGACAAAGCATTTATTTCTCTTTCCCTTCCCACTAGACCATGAGAAGTTCTTGATTTTATTTTAAATCTACTTAACTTGATAATTGTTAATAAAGACAAATAGAAAAACAGTGAAGGCTATAAGAGGATAATAGCTTTTGACAAATCTAAATCTTTCCCCTGAGGAAAGGTATTGTCTATTCCAACCATTTTTTTTTATCAATATCAGTCTTAATTTATAACCATGTATCTTTTAGACAATAGCTAATTGCAACGGGAATTCCCAAGTATCTAACTTGTTGATGGGGTCTTCCCCACTAGAATTCATACTTAATAAACTAAACTGGGGGGTGTCAACCCAACCAAGCATGATGGATTTCGCATTAGATATCTTTGCACCTAAAGCAATGCAAAATAATTCTAATATTTTAATTAGATTATCCACATTAATTTCTTCAAGTTCCACAAATAAGGTAGTGTTGTATGCAAATTGAATATTAACAAGTCATTGGTGTCTATAAGGGAGAGGCCTCTAATCCTAGGGGTCAAACAAAATTCTCTTAATAGATAGTGAATTACATCAGAAGTTATTACAAAGAGAGTAGGGGCCAGGGGAAACCCCATTTGATTGATCTTTCCAATCTAAACAACTTAGAAAGGGATCCATTTACTTCCACTTGAGCAACTACATCTTTAGTGAGGTATCAACCATGTTGTAAAAACTAATAGAAAAACCAAATGCCTCAAGAGTCATTCTCAAAAAATACCACTCTATCCTTGTAGAACACAATATATCACTAAGAGGGGGTGAATAGTTGATTATAAACAATTTCAAACAGTGTGTGCAATCAGTAGAATAATGAAAACACTAACAAGCAATCACACACAAGAGCACATCACATAACACTGGATATACAAGGAAAACCCAATGTGGGAAAAACCTCAATGAGAAATGTTGTTGGAAATCTACTGCTCCAATCCAACCTCACAGTGAAATAACAGTTTTACAATGTTTAGGGCACCAACCCCTAACAATTTATGGGCACCTACCCAAAGGAGCACCAACCCCTGATCTATTTTGAGCACCAACTCAAGGATCACCAACCCCTACACTGAGCACCCACTTAGTGAAATACAATGAGATATAAAACCAATATAATGATAAGCACCTTGTTACGTGTGAGTTTTGTAACCTTTGCAAACTATTCACTCTGTTGGTTGAACTATTTTCTGTCACACTGCTTCTTCTCTACCGGATCTCAGTTCTCTTTGTTTGAATCCTCTTCAACTCATCTTTTGCTTTGTTGGATCTCCTCTCACACTCTATTTGCTCTCCTTCACTCTCAAAGGCTACCTTACCAGTTCAATCTATGTCGGTTTGATAGACTGTTATGCTCTATAATAGTTTTACCGGTTACCTTAAACCTTGCCAGTTAAACCCTTCTTATCAGTTCTTCTTCTAACACTCAGGCACTTCAATATTTTTCTATCAACGCTCAGACTGATCATCTCTCATCTAGCATGATCACACTTTCTCATCACATAACTTGAGTCTTTGATCTGCACATTTATACACATGCTTTCCCGCCAAAACAAAAACTCAAACTTTACATGCCTAGGGTTTTCTTCACTGACCACGATCCATATCAAATCGGATCTCATCTTCTTGAATCGAAAACCTGCAATAGATCAACAAAAAGCTTTGTCCTTTTTTATTATTCCAATAAACGTTTACTATATTTAGCAAATTGGCCCTTGTTTATCGGCCTTGATTTTGTCGATCACAATAAATGATCTAGTTGTTTCCTTCTCTAGATCAACAAGGTGATTAGATGTCCTACTTCGATCATAATATCAAAAAATATATGCCTTTCGATATACTTCGAGCCACAATCCTCTACAATCGATCCATGATTTCCACTGTCTTCATTTAATATCGACCTAATTAGCAACTACCTCGTCGATGCAACATTTACCTACCACTGTATGTTCGCCACCTGGAGTCCACGTGACATCTCTGTCAGCATCCAACTCACTTGATTGTGTCAGTTCAAACTCGATCACCAACCAAACATACTATCGGTATACATCAATTGGTTAACCTTCATATCGTGCACTTCTCTATTTTGCCAATTAGGACATGTTATCATTTATCGGTGATAGTCCTCAACCATTTTGCTAACGTGGCAAACACTTCACATCCTTTCATCTTCTTATCCGGTTCCTTCAATATGTCTCTTTGCTTGCTTATCAGTTGACATACTTACCGGTTGACATCAACATGCCAACAATCTTCAATACTCCTACTTTCATACCGGTAACATCAACTTGCATACCAATTGACATCAATGACAAAACAATGCCAACAATCCTATCATATGCCTTCTCATAATCTAAAAGGAACATAGTTGTATTTTGTTTAGAGTATCTTGCCCATTCCATTGCCTCCCAACTAGCTATTAAATTCTTTAAGATATATTCATCTTTAACAAAGCTAGTTTGGATGTTAGTAAGGAAGGAATAATATCTACTAATCTCATGGCTAAAACATTAGCCAAAATATTGTAAGACACATTAAGTAAAGTGAATGGCAACCGATTCTTTATCAATACGTTATTTCCATCCTTGAGAAGTAACTTAATAATCCATTTGTTAATGTTTTTACCCATGAAACCTTAATTGAGAACCTTCTTATACACTTGAAACAAATCATCATAGACCCAATCAATGTATTTCTTGTAGAACTCCACAAGCAATCCATCTACCCTACGCGATTTTTCATTGTTTAGGATATTGATGGATTTCCTAATTTCTTCTTTGGATATTTCTTTACTCGATCTGCCAACATAATCCTCAGAGATCTTCTTTGGAATAATTTGTTTGTGGTATGCTCTTGTATTGTGGCTAGCTACACTATCCCCTTCAGATGTAAAAAGGTTCTTATTAAAGAGGAAAATATGTCTTTTGATATCCTCCTAATTGTTAAGAAATTTATCATCATGCCAATTTTTATCTATTTTCTCTTCGACGCCTTTATCCCTTGTGCATCTAAAATAGAATTTGGACCCTTTGCCCCCATTATTCAACCAATTAAGTTTAGCCCTCACTCCAAGACCCTGGATTTTGTTGACCTACAAGTTCTTCAATGATTTTTTTGCCATGGCGAGCTCTTCACACAAGTCTGATGGTATGATGAAAGAATAAGTATCTGGTAGATTACTGAGAGGGGAGGGGGTGGGGGGGGTGAATCAGTAAATAGAAAAATGGATACAAACTTTCCCAATCTCAATCTCCAATCACACAAAGTAAACTTATAAATGAAATACCACTGTCAATATGAAAACTCATAAGAAAACCGGTTGACTGTTACAACAACTTAACAATAAACATCATTAAACTTGTAAACATCCAAATGCTTTATCATATGTCAACATACTTCATTTCTCAATGCTTCTGGTTATCATGCCTTATCAAAAATAGTCAAGTAGTTAATCAAATCAACCATAAGATCATAACCACAAAAACATTCACCACATGAAACAAGTATTTTTTACATGGAAACCCAAATAGGTAAAAACCACGGTGAGATGAGACACACGAAATAATATCTGAACTCTTCTGAAGTTTGTCCTGTTAGGAGCCAAGCCTGTTAAAGCTTTGCAAAAGTCTTGTTAAGAATTGATCCTGTTAAGAATCACTCGGTTAAGGGATTGACTACAAATGCCTTGTTAGAAGCAATACCCTATAAGGAGTAACCTTAGTAGAGGATTTGAAAATCCAAGCTAATGGGCTACCTTGTTAGAGGATTTGAATAGCACCAAGCTTGTTAGAGCTTACCCGATTAGGGGATTTCAATTATGTTGTAATTGTTAGAAAACAATAGGAGTTTGTTGATCTGTCCGAATAGCACTACACTTGCTTGATCAAATCCTTTTAAGCTCCTATCTGCCTTTACTCAAATTGCAGACTCATCATCTGGTTCAACAACCACACACTCAACTGATCTCTGCCAACACCTTCAACTAGACAACTTCATCAACCTTATAAATCAATCAATCAAGTTGGTAACAAAACAAAAACCTAATTCTCTCATAGATATTACAAAAAAGTTAGTTCGAGTATGACCGTTGGATTTCATAGCAATCTCTACACATCAATCAAGAAAACCTCAACTGCTCCTTGATTACCGCTTCATCGAGCTCAATAACTCATCACGCGCTTTGCATTGGATGCAATACGTTTGTTGATTCCCTAGACAAAAAAATGCGCCAAAACATTTTGAACTTGTCTTCATACAGTGACCATACGTGTCACCATCATTACCGCTCAACATCAGATCATAAACCAACATAACCAATTCAACAACCTTAATCGGTTAGGGTTTAACAAAAGCAACTGGTAGGGTTTACCGGTTACAACAATAGATAAGGTTTACACCATTACACCAATTACTGGTTCTCCTAACAAATTCTTCCTACCAATTACAGTAACAATATTACAACAATGTCAACAATATCATTACCAGTTCAATTGACATCAATGACAACATAACATATCATTAATGCAATCTTCATGCAAATGCCAACAAAGTACTCATTAATGGTTCTTTTTGTATACAAATTTATGCTTTTAGAAGTCTCTCTTGATGGTTGTTTTCATCGTTCCTTCTATCCATGGCCTCTTTTCACCAATATTTTGTAATATCACTTCCCAACCATGTACATTATGTTCCCACTTTTTTATAGCCGTCATATCATGAAGCATATGCTTATTTACTTCCCCAAGAGTCAATATAGCTTCATTACAATCCTCATATTTTAATAGGTCAGTGTTGTGTGCGAAGCAATCTTTTCTTTTTCTTTTCTCAATATCTTTCGTGCCCATTAAAATCCTTTATATAATAGGGTGACGGTTAGACAATAAATAGGGATAGATACTTTGCAATCATCAATATTTGGATCAAGATTAAAAAAAATTCTATTTGCATATAAAACCCATCCAATCTACAATAGATTTTTCTCATCCCTTTCTAACAACTAGACCATCATAAAACCTGCCCGATCTATAGTAGATTCTTCTTTTCCTTTTTTGAGAATTAGAACGTGTATACCATATGATAGTATTGTCTTTCTTCGTCCCTTTAAGTAGATCAATTAAGTTGATTTTAGCTTTCATTATATACCAAAAGTCTTTTTCATTTCACTTCTAATCCATGTCCATACCCCAACATTTGTCTTTGATATTATTAATTATATTAAAGTCACCCACCAGAATCTAAGATAGATATTGAAGGTTATAATAACCAATTCTATTGTCCAATCTTTTCCTTATTAATTAGTTGCATGTATTGAACATGAGCCAAATTTGGCCTCTCATTTCTTAATAGTAGCCCATGTCATTTCTTAATAGTAGCCCATGCAACATAGTTGCATGGGAAGGTACCAGATTCAGTTACAAACTAGGCCCGATTTTTAGATAGAAGGATATTTGCCCCTCCTTTCCCCTTTTCATAGGTACCAAATGTAGTTACAAATTGGGCCCAATTTTTATACAGAAGGATAGTTTCCCCTCATTTCCCTTTATCATGCTTGGTGAAAAAATGAGAGAATTTTTTCCATATAAAGTTGAGGTTGGTATCAAGTGTAAATCTAGTAGCTTTGATTACCCCTAGGAGGATTGCATCTTTATGTTTTTCCAAGTTAAGAAACCTCGTAAGAATGTATTTTCTATGAGGTGACTCAACTCCCCTAGCATTCCATGAGGTACAACTAAGAACAATGACAAACAATTATTGAGAGTAATCCTTTGCAATCTCAAAGCTATCAAAGCATTTAGGCATGTTGTCTTCTATATATTTCCTCTTAGAAGAAGGCTCAAATATCATTATGCATGTCTTCATCATTATATGTTTGGTGTGGTTTTATCTACCCCACCTAATTAGAATAGGTTTTTCCTTCTTAGCCCACCTAGGAGCAAGGGAAGAGACCAGACGAGGAATCAATTGACCTTTTGTGGTCCACTTCTTAGTCAAAACTCACTAGCTCCTATAAGGCTCTCTATGTTTACTATCATTAGTGTATATAATTTCTCATTATCATTTCCATGTTGATTTACTCCAAAATTGATGCTTTTAATATTAGGGTCTAAATATCCCTTTATGATTATAGGCAACACAAAAATAATATTGGCATCATCGCTAGGTACATTCATAGAGTGAAGAAGAGATAAATGTTCTCTATTATCTATATCCAAACTATTAGTAACCTCCAAATTATAAGTAGTGTGTTTGTCTATAACACCATCTTGGTCTAGGATGTTCTCATCACTGAGATTAGTATCATCTTGTATCTCATTATCAAATTCAAATACCTTACCCTTCTTTTATCTGTTATGAAGCTTAAGTGATGAATTATTAGTATCGACATGTAACTCATTATTAAATTCAAACACCTTATCCTCGAATTGATTGCTATTAAGCTTAGGTGATGAATTTATTCATTAATTCTTATTATCCTCTTCTTTAGAAGTGTTTGAAACTAACCTATTATTGGTACTTTGTAGCTTGCCAGTAATTTGATTTTTTGCTTCAAATTTAAGGACAATTATAGAAGGTGCTCATTTCATGTTTTGTTGGTCTTGATTAACATTATTTGTGCTAACCATAGTCATATCATTACTAATATCGTCATTATTTAGATCTTTATCTAGAGGACTTATTTCAATCTCCCCAGTATCCACTATAACACTACTATTAGTTTTAACAAATTGTTATTTCCCAAGGCAAAATTCTTTCTAATTTTATTCATATGTAGTTGTTGTATATTTTTTAATCACCATTTCATTGGATTTTACCTCCAAGTTGTAGACTTATTGCCTCTAAGGGTTATGGAGCAACTAAAATGGATTGGTTGTTTTAATTTTTGAGCAACTAGGGGCAATAGGATTGAGTTTAGTCTTCTCCAAATGCATTTGTCATAATACGGTTATAAAATAATCTTGATAAGTAGTCAATTGAATTAATCACTTCCACTAGTGAAGTAGTACTGGGGCTATCCCCTTGTCGCTCAACTTGTTTTGCATAGGTCTAGATTTGAGCTATTAGAGGTATCTACCTTGATAGATACACCATGAGCATAAAATTTAAAAGGTACTCCCTTTGAAATGGGGCCTCCTAAATTACAATTAGCAATTGGTTTATAGTTAATGATCTAAAAAGCATTACCAAGACTGACAACTAGACCACCATTATTTACAGGAACCTTGGGCTTGTCAGTGGTCATTTTAAGTTTAGGTACATTGTTATCTTGACTCATATTGGACTTGGGATTATCATTTCCATTAAGAATGATCAATTAGTTTTTCCTATTGTGGCCCTCTCTCTTGAACAGGTAACAAGCATTAATACCACCTAGAATTTAAATGTTACAGGAGTGAGTTCAATCCTCCATATTAATTTCCAAAATCTCCACAGTTAGAGACAATAAATGAGAACTTTATCATCCATGTATGGGAGGGTAGTCTTGGATTCATCAGTCCTAACGACATTTCCAAGTGAAGCCAAAACCTAAGCCAACAAAGCTCACAACAATGGTGGGACATTCTTAATTATTAACAATCTAGGGAAAGATAGAGTTAGGACCTCTTCATTTAGAGCATCTAGCGACCATGTTAGGGCCCATAATAAACAATGCCCTATGTTCGAGTAGTATTTGTTAATAATAGTTTGTTGCATCTTATGATCTTTGAAAAAAATAAAGAATAACCCATGTTGTATCATTCTGCAAATGAAACCTAAATGCTAATTTTCTTTGTCTATATTATATCTATATTTTAAAAAAATACATGTAAAATATGTCGATATCCATTTTTAAAAGAGTGCTCTATCAACCTATTTTACATATGCTTTTTTAAGTATGTTGTTTTACCAACTTTATTTAGATAAACTATATTTAATTCTATGTATATACTAATCTTCCTCTGGGTGTGTTTGTGTCCTCAACTTTGTCTAGTGTTATTTTATATTTCTGTTTAAAATAAATCAATAGTAATTTGAATATGGTCTATTAAAACTAGTGAATGTACTAGGGAGTGTGAGCTGCTTACAAGGAATATTCGTATGCTCTAATTTTATAATTCATTACATGAAACAAAGGTATTATAATAGCATGATCTAAAAGAACATAAATTTTCTCATCATATACAATAATGTAATATTGATAAACCATCTAATCTTTCTAGCTACCATTAACTCGCTAACTTTTGTTATAGACAAAATAAAATAAATAAATAAATTATATATAACGATGAATTTTTCTATGGTGACTAAATCTAGACTATTAAAAATTGAGAAGAGGCTCATTAATGGGATTTTGTGGGTAGATCCGAATAAAATTTTTGGGAAGGGGGATACAAGGGGATGAATGGTTTGGTAGAAGCCAAAGGATGGTTGGGTGAAGGTAAATTTCGGTGGGGTGTCAAAGTGTAATTTGGGGCCTTCAAGGGCTGGTTTTGTTGCTCAAGATTGGCATGGTGATATTTTATCTATTGGAGCTACGAGATTGGTTGATGTAATGAACAATGAAGTAGAGGTGCAAGAAGCGTTGTCAGGGGTGAGAATGGTGCAATGACTTTCAATCCCACATTTGCACCTGGAGGGAGACTCGTAAATTATTGTTAACACCATCTTGAAAGGCGAGGCGACTTCATGGAGAATTAATACATTTCATAAATTAATTAAAAAGGAATTAGAAACATTTAATTCTTATCAAATCTCTCATGTATTGAGAGAGGGCAATGAGGTGGTCAATGTACTTTCTAAAATGGTCACATCATTTTCATGAAGTGGGTGGGGAGGGTGTGTGGGAAAACTATTGAGGAGTGGAGTTGGATGAGAGGTGACTTGTATGCTGCCAAATGTACGAAT